>NW_006399760.1:33107762-33152873 GCF_000299155.1 Elephantulus edwardii
ATATATAAAATCAGAGGTAAAAGACTACCATTTAGCAAATTTAATTTGAAAATTAAATAAAGTACATGAAAGTCAATTTGGAAAACAATCTACTCTACATGCTTGATGCCCTTTAAATATCAGGAACGAACTTGAAAAGGTGCCCATCATTTGTCGGCAGCCCACCAGGAGAGGTAGTTTCTCTACATCCTTTAACATCACCAGCAGCTCCTTTACAGGACACCCACCTACCCTAGAGAGGACATGCCTGGGAGAGCTTGAGAACCTTCCTGTCTGCCCCCTGTCATGCCATCCTACCACCAACCTCCACCATCTCCTTCAAAGGGCAAGTCTGCTGCCCCACCGTTACCACCCCAGAGTACTGTTGCCCCTCCAGGCTTTAACCCTACGCGTCCTTCCCAGCTTCTCTCTCCACCAACACTCATCAACCTTGGCATCTAAATATCCTCAAGCTTACCAGCAAAACAAAGGGCTCATTTCCTGTGTCCTGTCAGATAGCATTCTCAGGATGACAGAAAGCTTAAGAGAGTAGAATTGATTTCCCAAGTTGTATTTTTTTTAAATTCTTTGTAGATGGAGGCTGACCCATATAAGTTTCAAAATACAGCCGGGAGATCACTATCATTTCTCATGGTAGAGGGTCGAGGAAACAGGGAGATATAGAATGGATATGGGGTTTCTTTTTAGGATGATAAAAATATCCTAAAATTGATAGTTGTACAACCCAGTATATATACTAAAACAATCACTTAAAATGTATGGATTTTATGGGATGTGAAATACATCTCAGAAATACCATTAATATGGGAGCTCTGGTGGCCTAGTGGTAAAATGCTATGCTGCAATCCCATTGAAGAAGGATGGGCAATCTCCTTCTGCAATTTACTCTCTCTGGAAACCCACTGGAGGGTCAGCTATGGGGTGGTTCCGAATCGATGGCACACAACAATACCATTAATAGTAAAACAAACAAGATTCATTTAAAAATCTCTTCACATCACATCTGCTTCTTGTTTTACTACAGAGAGTAGTCAAAGCAGTTAGTCAAATAACACCGGTAGCCACCATCACTTCCTACTGTGTTCAGAGCCTGGAGCTGACCCTAGAGGATCAAGACTCTGTCTTTACCCTTAGCTAATAGTTTGGTGAGAAAGGAAAAAAATGTAAATACAGAGTCGTACCTGTCAGTCAACAAACATGCCCTCCAGGCTGCATGTGCTGCAGAAAAATTGTGGCCTCGCTCCTAGGAGATGGGCGGGCAGGACCTGCCCCTTGTAGAACTGAGATCTTGGCAGGTGCTGAGTAAGAAAGGACTTTGAGAGATTCAAATCCTCCAGGACTGACTCCAAATATAGTCTAGAGCCCTTCTAAGCACTGTGGCTGTGTTGGTCTCCGTCAGCTGTTTTGCCTGGTACAACCACACTTGAGCGTTTGCTACTCTTTTCCATGCTAGAACCCAGAAATGACTCACTTTCTTTTCCAAATCCTGCCACAAGCTCAATGTGTGGCCACACGAAGCTCAGATGTCCTGAGACTTGCCACCCATCATGGCTCCTCCTCTTCTGGAGCCACTGCTTATTTTCCTGGAATATTGGTGCCCTTCTTGTTTCTCTAACTTAGAGAGTGAAAACTTTGGGCAAAGACTGCTTAAAGACTATGTCAGCTGCTAAGTATTCATTAAGCACTGAATAGGTGAAAAGTACTTCTTTTTAAAAAATTTTTAAAATTTTTTTTGCAAAGCACTTCTGAGCATTAGTTTTAACACACATACCTTTACTCCATGGAGCAAGGATTTAGATGGCCAGTAGATACTGCCAAAAGGTTTCCCAAATTACCTTTTCATCAGACTGATCAGACATTGAAATTACTATCAAAGAGGTTCTTGTTGACTAAGACTCTCTGCATACATTGGCAGCTGTCATGTCATGAGTTGAGGAAAGGACTCTGAGAAAAATTGGATGGGTACTTTTTTTTTTTTTTTTTATGGAGGCAGATAAAATGGACAATCTAGACCAAAAGGTATTAACCAATCAAGGCTGAGATAAGATAGAAACAACACTGCGTGTACTTGAGCAACCAAAGACATAAGGAGGCCTCCCAGCATCAGGGAGAGAGTGTCAATAGGGCAAAAGAAGGTGGAAGGAGGGACCACAGAAAGGGGTGGTCCTCCTCTACAGCTCAGCTCTGGGGAATACTTCTCAGCTTAGTCTCATTTTAGAAGGGACCAGATAGAATGTAGAGGCCGGAATTCTTCAGTATGCTTCCTCGTAGTATGTGAATCCCTAAAACAAGACTATAAGAGGCCTCCTCTTTAGAAACTATCAGCCTAATACTTCCCTGGGCCTCTAATCTATAAAGAGGAACAAGGAGTTACAAGGCCCTCTACAGTTGAGATACTGCAACTGAGATACCACATCCCACTGAACTCTATGAGTAAAATGAACATGGGTTCTCATTTTCTAACCCACTCAATTCACCGGCCAAATTCTTTTTTAAGTAACATTAAGTCTGTGACCAGCCTTCCTGTGATGCCCTGCCATATTGTTAATGTGCCAGAAAACAGCTGAGATTAAAGCTTAATGGAGCTAAGGGAAATAATCTATAATGAGCATTAATAAGCAGCGAGTGTGAAACTATTAGTGGGATTGTTACTGGGATAAATCGCCTTTTTAAATGGCATGGGACACTTTGTGGTCCACAGAGTAAAACCCTTTGTTCTAGCTACTTTGTCAAACCCAGAAAAGCGTTCAGTGTTTCAACTAATTCTCCTGGACATTTTTTTCCTCGTGGTTACTGAAAACAAAACTATCTAATTGGTGTTACAGAACAACACACATGAAAAAGGTTGAATTGGCAAATGATGTGCTAAATGTATTTTTATAACTTTCAAAAAGTACTTCAGAAAAATAAAGACATTGCTAATGAGATTTTTTGAAGGCAAAATTTTACAACTATCCCACACTCATAAACTTTGAACTTCATGTGATATTTTGCAACTGGTGGTTATCTATAATTTTATCACTTTTGTACTTGTAAAATTTATTTGAACCAAATGAACTGTAGACTCAGTAATAGAAATACCTTCTAACGACTTCCTTTTGGGTAACTCTTTTACTGAGGAAATGCATATTGTGCCAATTTAGCTTGTCCACTAGCCCACAAGTTAGCTGGAACTACATTTCCCAGAATCCTTGTCTCTTTAGAGTTCTGAGACTTGACCAAAAGAAGAATTTAGGTAAGATATGAAAGGCAGAATGAAGCTGTAGCCATTATTCTGTGAAGATGGGAGCAGTTGAATGAGGTGACAGATGGACACAGAGGTAGCCAGGTCCCAGCTTTCCCTTGCTGTCTTTTATTCTGTGCCCAGTTCTTCCTAGATGTCAGTGTTATTGACTGACATCATACTAAGGCCTACCACTGGCTGCTTGGTGCAATCTTAGAAGAAATAGTTATGCAGTATAGTTTCCACTAGTTCATGCCTATTGGTCTGTTTTGGCAGTGGAGTGTGTCTGGCTTCCCAGTTGGCATTGCAAGGTCCAAAGTGTCCACGCATCCTAGCCCTTCAGTAGGGCAGATTAATGACTTTTCTCTATGTTCCAGTTCCTCCTTCCAGACCCATGCTTCTTAAGCTTCTACCACAATTGGATAGTGAATCCATTGCTCCATAATGGAGCCCCTTGAGTAGTGTAAATAGTTAGCTCTCGGCTATTAATAGAAAGGCTGGCAGTTCTTATCTATTAAGAGACATCTCCAAAACCAAAGACCTGACCATCTACTTCTGAAAGGTCACAGCATTGAAGATGTATGACGTTCAATTCTACGCAGTGTCACCATGATTCAGAACCAATTCAACAGCACCTGGTTTAATGTTCTTGTTTCTTCCTTAATATTCTTAGTAGTTCCACTTCTCAGATTAAAACATAACTGAGTCACCTCCCTCACCATGTCAGGAGCAGTCATCCAGCCAAAAAAGAGTCAGACCAGAATTAAGAGATAGCTCAGTATCTTCTTCTCCTGAACCAAGGTGTACAAATCTAAGTTGAAAATATGCTCAGAATTCTGAGCCTACGTACAGATGAACCATGTAAAGGTAATATTCTGTGTAAATTCTCTTTCTTGTGGTCCAAAATAATTAACTGGCCTTAAAAGATCCAAGAAGCTTTAAGTTGTTCTTTATAGTTATCGATGAGGGTGTTAAATATAGTGTCAAATTTCTACGAATGTAGATGCCACAGTATTATCTGTTAGTTCATAACAGTTCACAAAGGAAAAGGGAAATTGGAAGTCATGGTTATTATGCCATGTTTAAATGATAAAGTTCCCATCTTTAGTCTTGAGCTGTGTACAACAACATAGGAACCATAAATATTTTTTTTAACTTTTGGAAGTATATTGCACTAGAGATCACCCAAGTGCTAAGACTTCCTTTATTATCCACATATTTCATCCTCTTACATATCCCAAGGTTCTTATCTCAGGCTCTGCCAAATGCAGCTTCACCTTCTGATTAATCTTGTGAATTCCTCCATGAGTGGCAAATAATTCTCTTCTGCCTCTTTGCTGTCTCAGAACTTTCTTAGGTGCTCAAGGAACAATCCCAAGCTCCCAATCCTTCATTTTTTGTGAACTGAAAAGAATCTGCTATCTGGTGTTAGATGTGGCATAAGAACTTACACAGAACATTCCATATATTACTGGAATGTCACACACATGATGCAATGTGAAACAAGTTGAAGTCACCACCAGAGAAGTAGTAGAGACACGTGTAGCTGTTCAGTAAACAAAGTTAAAAGACATCCCAAACAACACACAATATACAACAGAAAACGTAGGAAAGGGTTCCTGCAGGGTTAGGGTTAGGGTTAGGGTTAGGGTTAGTCCTAACCCCAAACTAATTTGCTATGTGGCTATGAAAAAAAAAAATCATACACATATATTGGAGAAGAAAATACTATTTATTGAAATATCAATTTGCCCTTATAGTCACTACATTTAACATTACATTAAAGATTCCAATTTCCAACACCTCTTGCAGCTAGATGTAGCCATGTAACTAAGTTCTAAGCAAGGAGATATAAGAGGAAATGCTACCAGACACATCCAGAATTTCCTTAAAAAATAATTGAAACATGACCCCTTTGCTTCTCTTCTGTCCTACAGCCTGGACTGTAGAAATGCTAGGTAAATCCACACCCTGGAGACTAAAGTGAGAAGTGGCTTGGATTGTCAATGACTGATGCCCCACACCAAACTTTTAAATGACAGAAAAAGTTAGTTTTTCCATTTGGATTAAGCCACTGTTGCTCAGCTCTGTTATTACAACCAGGCCTGACTTCTAGTTGTTAGATGCCATCAAGCCGAGTCTGACCCATAGCGACCCTATGAATCACAGATCTGAACCTTATCTGATCCTCTGCCATCCTCACAATCTCACACTCAAACTCTTTGTGGCAGTCACTGTGTCAATACACCTGGTTGAGGGTCATCTCTTTCACTCCACCATTCCAAGCATGATGTCCTTCTCTGAGAGAGAACCTCTCCTAGCAACATGAATAAAGTATATGAGATAAAGCTTTGCCTACAAGAAGCACTTGGGCTGCACCTTCTCCATGACCTGTTTGTTCTTTTGCTAGTCCATGGGATATTCCATATTCTTCTCCAACACCACAATTCAAAGGTATCAATTCTTCTTCTGTCATCCTTATTAATTTTCCAGCTCTCAGATGCATGGCAAGTGACTGAAAAGGCCATAGCCTGAATCAGGTGCGCTTTAGTCCTCAAACTGACTCCATTGTTCCTCAATAATTTGGAAATGTCCTTAAATACAGACTTTCTCAGTGTAGCACACCCCCTAATCTCCTGACTTTTGGTACCAAGTGTACTAACTGTGGACCCAAGTAAAATGAAGTCATCGACAGTCTCAATCTTTTCTCCATCTGCCATGACCTATTAGTCCAGTGGCAAGGATTTTTGTTTTCTTGACATTGAGATATAATCCATATTGAAGGCTACAGTCTTAGATCTTCTGCAGTACGTCCTCTTCACTTTCAGCAAGCAAGGTTGTGTCATCTACATACTGATAAGTCTTCCTCCAAACCTAATTAAACATTCTTCTTCATAGAGTGCAGCTTCTTTTTTTTTTATTTATTTTTTTTTTTTAGAGTGCAGCTTCTTGAATAATTTGCTCAGCCTACATATTAAATAGGTATGGAGAAAGGATACAACCCTGACACACACCTTTCCTAATTTTAAACCATGTAGTGTTCCCTTGCTCTGTTCGCACAACAGCCTTTTGGTCTAGATATAGGTTTCGCATGAACACAAGTTTGAATTAAGTGTTCTGGAATTCTCATTCTTCTCAGTGTTAGCCATAATTTGTTTTGATCCACACAGTCAAATGCCTTTGCATAGTCAATAGAGCACAAATAGACATTCCGGTATTCTTTCTTTCAGCCAGGGTCCATCTAACATTAACAATTTTATCCCTGGTGCCATGGCCTCTTCTAAATCCAACTTGAGTATCTGGCAGTTCCCTGTCAATCTACTCTTCTGTTATTGTTATTGTTGTGTACTGTCGAGTTGGAATTGACCTATAGCTGACCCTCTGGCAGGTTTTCAGAGGTAGGTAGTTAATCTCATGGGAGGAAATTGCCCATCCTTCTACCATAGAGCTGCTAGAGATTTTGAACGTTGTGCCTTTCAGATTGCAATGCAGTTGCTTACCACGAGGCCACTTGAGCTCTTAGTCTTCAGAGCTCTTTTAAAATCATCTTTACCAGTATTTTTTGTTTACATGTGATATTAATTAATATATAATAATACTATTTTATAATTTCCACATTCTGATGAATCACCTTTCTTGGGAATGGGAACAAACAGGGATCTCTTCCATTCAGTTCTCCAGGCAGCTGTCCTTCAAATTTCCTGGCATATACTGACTGCTGAGCACATCCAGGGATACCTCTGTCATTTGAAACATGTTAATTGGCATGCCATCAATTCCTGGGCCTTACTTTTTGCCAAGGCTTTCACTACAGCTTCAACTTTCTTCATTACCATTGGCTCTTGATCTTATCGTATTTTCTGTAATATTTACGGGTAGGCCAATTCTTTTTGGTACAGTGACCCTGAAGTCCCTCCATTTTCTTTTGATGTTTCCGGAATCATTCAAGAGTTTGGCCAGAGCATCCGTAAGTATTGCAATTTGAGGCTTGAATTTGTTTTTTAGTTCCTCCAGCTTGAGAATGCTGAGAAATTCTTCTCTTTTCCCCCCTCCAATTCTAGATCTCGGCACATTCTCCTGTATTTGTTTACTTTGTTTTCCAAGCTACCTTTTGAAATCTTCTGTGTGGCTCTTTAATGTCACTATCTTTTCCCTTTGTTTTGGTTTCTTGATGCTCCAGTGTAATTTTCAGGGTCTCCTCTGACACCTACTTTGGTTTTGGTTTTTCCTCTCTCCTCTGTCTTTATAGTAAATCTTTGTTCTCTTCATGGATAGTGTCCTTAATGTTGTCATTACCACTTAAGGTCTGGCTTAGTGGTAAGGAACTACACTCCCTAAGCAAAGGTACATGGTCTGAATCCACCAGCTGCTCCGCAGGAGAAAAGCCTTCTCCTGTGTGGTTTATAGCCTCTGAAAACCAGCTGGAGAGTGTTGTGAGTTGGTTCCCACTCAATGACACAAAACAACAACATTCACATACCATTGCATGAGCAGTATTTTTTTACATCATATATTTTTTAAGCACAATTGCTATCGTTGCTTTTTTATTTAGGTGTTTTGCATCTAATAGGATCATTATTTTCAAATGTGCTAGGACTGCACTGGAACGTAGACAGCAGTGGGAAGTGAGTAGAGGAATTGGTAGAAGTAGAAAAGTCACAAGTTTGCCTTTTGCAGCCTCACGTATCCACCTGGCTAATCTACTTGGTATAATTGAAGAAAGAGAAATAACAGCAGATGGTGAAAAATAGCCAATGGCTTCCCCAGAACTCAGTGAGGTTCCACAGCAGTGCTGCGATTTCTCCACAAGTGTTTTAAAGCACGTGTTCAGGCGAGCCTCTCCGCCAGGTTTCTCCAGGACCCCTGGCGTGAGCGAGTCAAGCCCTCAGAGATGCACAGCACTCCTGTCACCTGTGCTTTCCCTCCCTGTCCTTTGCCTTTGGGGTTTGAAGCTGAACTGAAATCTTGGCAAAGCTCACTGCTAAATCTCTCTCGGGAGTTCTTGTTTATCTCCCCTGTGTTCCCTGTCTCGTTTGTTTTACCTTTCCCAGGATTACACTCTCTTTAGTTCCCTCACATCTCCTCCTACCTCTTCTGGCTCTCTGCTACGATGAAAAACATACACATTTTCTCAGAAAATACACCAACTGGTCATCACTCCCTTCATCCAGGAGTACTAACTATCTTGGTCTCATGTCACCTTGGAGGTCAGTCCTTTAACAAGAAAGTGGTCTTTTCATAAAGAGGACTCAAATCAAATAGCCTATTAGACGTTTCATCTGGTCTTGCCCCCTAAAAAATTATTATAGGAGTTTTTCTCCAAGCCTTCCCCATACAGTTCTCAGTATCCCCTCACTTCTCCCATCTTCAACCTCTCCACTCCCTGTTCTCAGGGAGCTCTGGTGGTGTAGTTTGTGAGGAGCTGAGCTTCTCACCCAAAGGCCACACCTCTCTAGCTATTAAAATCCATCAGCAGCTCTTCAGAAAACACTCAATGTCTTCCTTCCTGTGTGCTCTACAGCCTCAGAAAGCGGATGGAGGGTCCACTATGAGTCTGTTTCAGTTCCGCGGCAGAGAGAGGGGACATACTACCTGTTCTAGTGTTCCTGAGGGGCACAAATGGTTAATATTTTCCACTGCTAATGGAAGGGTAAGGAGCTCAAACCCACTTAGAGTCACCTCAGAAGAAAGGCCGAGTGATCTGCCTAAAGGCAGCCATTGACCACCCTATGGAGCACACATGGGTTTGTCACGATTCACAACTGACTCCAGGACAACAGGTTTGAGAGTTATTCTTGGTTTTCATTTCCTTACGTATTGACTTATTTGTTTGATTGTTACTATGCATATAGCATTTGTGCTCAGCCCCCACTTCTATCCTATTTATCAGCCTGTGTTGTACCACTGAGACGACCATGACTAAGTGCAAGCCCGTGTAAACCCAAACTCTCCAAAGTCCTTAACCAAACAGAGCTTTCAATTGACAGGTACCTTCTTTGGAAAGCAGTTTACTGACTCACTCTTCTTGTTTGGATACCCCTTGGGAGTCTTACTCTCCTCACAGAAATGTGTTTCTTTAAAAAAAAAAAAAAAAGTAATGCTGTTCTACCAGCTGCTAAGAGAATGAGAAGTTCCCCATATGCTCCTGCCCTGTGGATTTCCATGGTGCTACTAACCTTTCCTCAATTACCAACCAATTTCATGGTTTATTAACTTCTTGAACTCATTTGAAAGAAAGCAGTGAAGTGCTTCCTTTTCCCCCCTTATGATATTCTGTTCTTTGTGGCTATGATCTAGAACAGTTCTACAGATGAACTTAAAGCCTACAGACATTATCCCTCTAGCAAAATACTTCTTGAGACCTTACGGTATGAAAACTAAAGAACTCAAAATATTGTTAATAGATTGCTATACCTATTCCATAGACAGTTTTACATTTGAGCCACTTATCATTTCTAAGTAAATCAATCTTCTAATTAATTAGAATTTGAGGAGAGATCTAAAGGCAAAATCTGTAGGGTCTTACGCTGTTTAACCCAAATGACATTTCTAATCTGGTGGTTCAAATCCACCAGTAGCTTTGTGAATAAATGAAGGACAATTTTCTCCTGTGTGTTTTATGGTCTTGAAAACTCAATGGAAGGTTAGCTATGAGATGATTCTGACTAGATGGCAATAAATTATGTATGCATGTATGTGTGTGTGTGTATAAATATATGTATAAAATTATATATATATAATTTATAATAAAATTATATATATAATTTTATCAAGAACTCTGAACAAAATTTTTTATTAAGTTGATGATCTTGTCAGAAGCCAGAAATCTTAAGAGCTGTATGTGCTCACATATGTGCTCACATATTATCAAAGCTGAAATTGAAATCTTACTAAGACAATCACAAGATCAGCGAGTCATGACTATAAAACCTCTTGGGTCTTAGAAACAGGACATGCTCATTAATCTTTGATTGTTTTCCAAAAGAATACTTTTTAAGTGTTTCATTTAGCCTGATTACCTAAATACAATTATATAAAACAAGACAAGCTGCTCTTAAAGGTTAGTTACAGTTTAAGGCATAACTATAAATCATGAAAATTGCGTGCTACTGTCTAGAATTTCTCTCCCAATGGATTGAGAACTTCCATTGCTTTGAACACTTCTGAGTGGCACTTTGCTCATAACAAACCAATCCCTATTGGCCTTTGACCTGGGTTTATGGCATCCTACACTACTTCGTTTCTCAGTTATGGCTGAGTGTAATGTGCACAATAAATAATTAAATAGAAATTATTAGCTGAGAACCATGTATTTTTTAAAAATACCATTCTGATTGGATTAGGACTCCTCCACTCCAGTATGACCTCATTTGAAAACCCCATTTTCATGTAGGTCATGTTCACAGAGCTTTCAGTGGCTAGGTACCAGGGCATGAGATAAATTGCTGAGGAACAGAATTCAATCCATAACACTGACTTGGATGAATTAAATAGACATTTTACATGTTATTAAAATAATTTAAAGGTGGCTTATCCAAAATTGCTAGGAGATCTAGAGAACCATTTTCAGAGAACCATTTGGGTTGATATCCAAAATCATGGTGCAGAACTGCTCTAGTGAGAGGATCACTTTTGCCCTTGAGGAGTAGGACACCTTAACCTGCCCTTCCAGTTTCCAGCAATGCAGGCCTGAACATAGTCTTCTGTTCATGACCCTCAAGTTCCACAGACTTTGAACTTGGTCTCCCAAGGAGCTGGCTGTCCTGTAACTAGCACTAAATAAGAGGATTTTTCATGTACTCTTTATCTTTATATTGCAAGACATTTGAAAAGTAGCCCCCAAGAAAAATGACCTCCCTAAATCCATTTTCATACTTCTATGGAACTTTATCTACAATCCATACTGGAGTTATTAGATTTGTGAATTAACCACCTGAGAATATTCAGTTCTATACTTGGTGTGAACATATGCCTTTAAAAAATATCACAAGTGAACTGAGGCACAAACTGAGATTTGTACACCAATGTTCATAGTAACATTATTCACCATCACAAGAATAGCCCAAATGTCCAACCACAAACGAATTGATTGAGAAATTATGGTATGTTCACACAATGGAATACTACACAGCACACAGCAATAACTTGGTAAAGTATTACCTCACTTAGGAGAGACTGGAGAGCATTATGCTGAGTGAACTCAGTCCCACAAAGATAAATATTGAATAAAACTGTTACTGTAGGATGAGCATAAGGATCCAGGAAGGGTGGGGGAGGCTGGAAGCAGAGGGATGTGGATGTGCAGGGGGAAGAGAAGATTAATCATTGGGTTGTACAATTTGATGATGGGGGGTGAGGAAATTGAAGGAATTTGTCCAAATTTGTATTAGAATTTTGTAAATAAACTAATGAAAAAGAAAAAAAGTCAACTTGAGGGGGGGAAGGGAAGGAGAGGGGTAAAATGTACAACAGTGAATGAATGAAAATCTAACTTTTCTGTAAACTTTTGTTAAAATGACAAAATTAAAAATTTTATTTAAAAAATAATCTCACAAGTTCTTTGGTAGGCCATCAACAATCACTACAGATATAAGAAATACTTTGTTTTATTCTAAATATATTAGAAAAATATGCTTAGATTTTATTTAGGAAAGCAATACCTACTAACAGAAATCATACATTTACCCCCATAGTAGATTTGGATATACCATAGCCTTTGTAATGGGTCTCACAGAGCATTTTTTTAAATTTTATTAGTTTTAATGAACATTTACAGGGATTTTGGGTTTTCATTCCTTCATTGCTGCACCATTCTCTCTACCCTCCTCCCCAGTTTGTTCTTCTTCCCCCACCATCTGAATGTCTGTTTTAATTGTCCAATTGCCACAGTGCTTGTCAAAGTCAGTTCTGATTAATCTCCTTTGTCAGTGTGTCCTTTGCCATTCCCTATCACTCCACCCTGAGAGAGTCTTCACCCTGATTCATAAGGAAAAGGGGATGGCGTATTCTCTTAGCTACTTCCTGCTGAAATGGGACGCTGTGGGTTTCAGGGTGAAGATCTTCTCTCACTACTCTAAAGGGCCCCTTTGGCAGTAGGAAACACATAGACTATTATGGAGATTGATTTTGGAATTTAGATGCACTCTTATTGATTGTGCTTGGCCGTACATGTTCATATCCTTGAAGATGTATCATGGGGGTGTTGCAACCTAGAAGACACAAATTTGACTAACAAGTTATAAGTACATGAGTCAAAAATTATGGAAAAGTAAAAGAAAAGATTCTTTCATTGTTTTACAAACCCTCCCCCAGGTCCCCTCCACCATGTAGCCCTCGCTCTAGTCTCCTGTGATGACAGAAATACCTAGTTATATATCTTTTTAAAACAGTTTTCTCCCTCCTCTGTTTCAGTGCAGTATACATTATTGAACCCATCTTACTCAGTCTCTCCCCAACCCCAAGGACAGTCCCATTCTACAACAGCGGCATCATGTAATATTTGTCCTTTTGTGACTGGGATATTTCACTCAGCATAATGTTCTCCAGAGTCAACCATTTTGAATAATATTGCATGAGTTCCTTGTTTTTTGAAGACATTGTCTGGTTCCTCGTGGCAATGTAAAATGTGGGGTTTACACATTAGCCATTGACCTTGGTAAATCAGTAAGTCATTGTCTAAGAGTTCTTAACCTCTTTGTACTCTGGAGAGATCTTGGACAGAAAAAAAATATCTCTGGTCCTGCTCAAATATGCCCTGCTGCTTTGGCAAAGACACCCAGGCATGTAAATCTATGGGAAGATGAAGCACAGGGTCAGCATTTATGGGAGAGGCAGATGCTGTCCAGGCTCTTCGAGCCTGGCATTCCCATCCCCAGCAAACACCCCGAGGCATTTTTTCTGTTTGCCAAAGCTGAGCCTAGGCTACTGTTGTCCAATGAATTTAATGGACAATGACTAGATTTGAAAGGATTCAAATGTGCCCAGCCCTGAACCATGCTCTTGAAAGAAGAAATGCCACTGTGGTAGATGGAATTTTCTGTTTGAATTACAAGGCACTGGTGAAATGTATTTGACTTTTGCCAATAATAAGTGAGTCCTGATCTCAGTTTTCATTCTGCTATTGAACACTGTGAGAAAATAGTGACAGTAATTCTTTCTTCCAGATTTCCATATCCTGAGCCTGTGAGATACTTGTAAAACCAGAACAGAAAAGGAGAGCAGAGAGCCTGGCTATCTCATCTATTTAGATCTAATTCATCCGACACACAGCACAGGTTTGTTGTCCTTCATTCCCCAGAACCTTGAATTTTATGGAAAGTAAGTTTTGGACTGATCATAAAAATTATTACAGTAATGCTATTTCTACTCAAAGAAAGGCTAAGTCCTATCTTTAAAAGAAAAAAGACTATATTGCTTATACATGAATAGGAGCACAAAACAACTGACTTGGGAAAAAAGAAATTCATGTTCAGTTTAGCTAATGTCTATGAACAAATCAGCTGTTGACCTCAAGGGATTTCAGTGAGCTGGTAGAGTATGCAGCTTGATGTAAATTAGAAAAAGATGGTCCTTGGATGGTGGAAGGCTGAGGGGCAATGGTTGTGTCTTATGGGCAGAAGAAAGGACATCTCCATGGTAGGTGCCTTTGTGTGGCTCTTACTTGGATCTTAGTTCTCACTCTCTACTTAGCCAAGTGCTTTGTCTCAACTCTGATCCCAAAGCACAGATTGTTTTGTGGTGACCTTTTCTAGTCCTACACTACTATCGGCATGTAGAGATGGATAGAGAATGGGACTAGCAGATGAATTGCCGCAGAACACTCAGCTTGCAAGCGTGACCAGGACGCATAACTTTCTAACAGGTTATTGTTGTTGTTAGGTGCCATCCAGTTGACTATGACTCATAGCAACCCTGTGAACAACAAATCTGAACCTTCCCCTGTCCTGTACCACCCTCCGACCCCTGTCATGCTCAAGTCCAGTGTGGCAGTCATTGTGTTGACTCAGATCATTGAAGGTCTCCCTGTCGTTTACTGACCCATATTTCTTCTCTTTGGCTACCTATTCCAGCAAGATGTCTCTCCCTGGGGACTAATTCCTCCTGAAAATATACCTAAAGTGTGTGAGACAGAATTTCAAGATCCTTATCTCTAAGGAGCACTCTAGTTAAACTTCTTTCAAGACAGACTTGTTTGCCCTGTTGGCAGTCCATGGTATATTTAATGTTTTTGCCCATACTATAATTCAAAGGCATCAGTTCTTCTTCTGTCATTCTTATTCACCGTTCAACTTTCAAATGCATAGGAAATGACTCAAAATTCCAAGAAGTCACAACCAATTCCAAGTTGCCTCTCTAACGTGGAAATCATAGATATGAAACTAAAAACAAAACAAAACAAGTTAATCTAGAGCAAGATGGTAGACCCCAAAGATATAGGAAAGGCCAGGAGATCAGCTTTAGAGGAAGGATGATGGAGGATGTGACTGTTGAGAATGTGTCTGTTGAGAATGATGAGAGTACAGAGTAAGGGGGTACAGAGTGATGGGGTACAGAGTGATGGGGTACAGAGTGATGAGGGTACATTGATGGGGGTACAGGCAGGAGGCTCTTGGGGCAAATGTTAGTAGACATTTCACTAATCGCAAAAGACGAAGATCAGATTGTGTCACCTTGACTTATAAATTGAAGGTGACAATGTCGAAGGATGAGGCCTGGGAATAAGCATGCTCAGAGCCAGGAATTGAGCCATTAGGAGATAGAGTAAGGAGGCCGAAGCCCAAGGAACTAGTTGAGAGAAAAGAGGACCACTTCTCCCAAAATAAAAATGTGTATTCTTTGTCATTAATGGTCCATCTAGTTATCCTACTATGTGATGAAACTAGTGCAAAACTTCTGAAGTTGTTGGAAGTTTTTAACACTGGCCAGTAAGGGTGTTCCCCATGTCCTTATGACCATATAAGGCCAAGAACTATACAGGCTCCTTCAATTAACACCTCTAAAAGTGATCTATTTCCTAAAAATAAATATCAAGACATAAATAATATATTTAGACAAAAGGAAATACCCAGGTAATTTCCAGGTCAGAAAAGGTAAAGTCTGGTGGCCTAGGAGTGAAATTATTGAGTCTCACATTACATTTGCAAAACTACCAGACTGCATTGGGCCTGTGTGTAGGTGGCATGGCATCAGAGCTCCAAAACACAAAGACAATAACACATGAATTCTACTGCTCTCAGTCACACCTGATGAGTAAGAGAGAGGTGCTGTCTGTCTCTCATTCTTGTATTCCTATATATAAATGAGCTGACTAATGGAGGAGTAATCTTTGGAGGCAAGAATGATGAGGCTTCACTTCACATAATCTGGGAATGTTGTGAGGAGGTGTTATTCCTTGGAGAAGGACATGATGCTGGGAAGGGTTGAGGGTTGGTGAAGGAGCAGAAGACCCTCAACCAGGTAGATTGACACAGTGATTGGTGCAATGTGCTCTTTGGTGTTGGAAAGTGTGAGGATGGCACAAGATAGAACAGGGTTCAGATCTTTTGTTCATAGAGTCTATATGAGTTGTACTAGATGACACCGAACAACAACAACAACTGAAGTATAATCAAAGTGACCCAAAAGGATCTTTTTCCAAGACAGCTTCAAATCATTTCATAACCAAATTTAGTTTCAATATTCTTTCCTTGTAATTAATAAATCTTATGTTCTTCTGCCACTACATTGTTGTTGTATACTGTAGAGTCTAAACTAACCCATAACTGACAGCTGACCCTCCATTGGGTTTCCAGAGGCAGTTAATCACTTGGGAGGAGATTGACCATCCTTCTTCTATGGAGCAGCTGGTGGCCTCAAATCCTGTGCCTTCAGGATTTCAGTTCTTAGGATTGCAGATTGTAGCTTCTTACCACTAGACATAGATAGATAGATAGATAGATAGATAGATAGATAGATAGATAGATAGATAGATAGCTCATTAGAGAGCTGGGCAATGACTAAGGACGGTAGAAAAAGAAGAATCAATGCCTTTAAGTTGTGGTGCAGGAGGAGAGTCCTGAATATATGTACCATGGACCACCAAGAAAACAAACGGATCTGTCTTGGAGAGGGTGAAATTAAGTCTTTTCTTGGAGGCTAGGACTTTGAAGTTCCATCTCACATACTTGGGCACGTTGTCAGGAGTGACTGGTCCTAGGAGAAGGACATCATGCTTGGAAGGGTGGAGGAAAAATGCAAGAGAGAAAGACCCCGAATGAGATGGATTGATACAGTAACTGGGGCAATGGTGGTTGGTGTGTCTAATTCAGTGAGACAGGGTTCAGAGCTGCTGTACATAGGGTAACTATGGGTCACAGGCAACTTGACAGCACAACACCTACAAGGCAGAGACAGAAAGAGAGAGAGAGAATGAGGGAACAAGATTGTTAGGGAGCTCTGGTGGCTTAGTGGTAAGGAGTTGGGCTGGTGCATATCCCAAAGGCATATGGCTTGAATCCATCAATTGCTCCATGGAAGAAAGATGGGCATTCTCCTCCCAAGTGAATAGCTGATAACGGCCTCTGAAAACTGGTTAGATGGTCAGCTATGAGTTGGCTCCAATATGGTGGTACATAACAATTGAATGTACTTAGGAAATAGAAATCTGTGAGGAGTTCAGAAAAAATGCTGTAGTCCAAAATAAAATGGAATGCATTGTTTTGGCTACTTCATTTCTAAGGGCTTTTTCTGCCTTTATTGTATGTAATTATCCTTCTGCATTATTACATTTGCTCTTTTCTTTTTTCTTGTGATGAATACCTTACATAAATGATATTCTTATTATATTTAATTCAGACAGAATTTTGACAAGCTGAGATGTGTATTCAATTAAAAAGTACATTCCATTATAGATATAGCTATCAGTAGACATCGACTTGATACAAACTATGAGTTGTAGTAGATTCAGTGGCATCTAATAACAACATAGAGAAAGACCATGGGGACTCACATTTTATAACTTTTCATTATTGTGTATAGTGTTGACCACAACATCTAGTGGGTGTGACCTTGCATTCCCCCCCTGCCCCCCACCCCAGACAAGTAAAGATAAAAATTTTGCTTTGGAGTGTGGTGGGTTTCCCCTCTAATATTGACAGAAATTTTCCCTTTCCTTTTTGTTTAACCTAAGGCTCTAGCAGGGGTGGATATTTCTGTATATTTTCGAAGATTATTTTTATTTCCTTTCTGAGGAGGGCTGGTTCTTCGCTATTGCTCTCTAAACATCAAAGGAAGATGAAAAGAAAAAAAAACACAAGCAAACAGAGAACAAAAGAAGTGTGATAAGAGAGTTTCTAAATTGCCTGCGTGGTACTGGGTTTGCTGTAAGGACATTGTGGCCAAAAGTTAGAGCCAAAATAAAAAAAAAAATTAAAAGTTGATGGAAACAAGTCTATCCTTTAGAGAGCCAGCTGGTAATTTAAGATGTCCTCAGGACACGGTCACTCCATCCAGATGCCATAGAGATTGCTTTTTATGTGCAAAAATGGTCCCCATTCTGAGGTCCCCAGGCTGCTCAAGAATTGTGAAATCTAGAAATCAGGAACCAGAGTTATTTTCAGTTCATTCGAAAGGCGGTGGAAATTATATACACATCTCCCTACAGGAGACTTCAAGAACTAGGCTGTCTAGTAAATTAATGAAGCAGAAGCAACACCATGGGGAATGGCGTAGCTTTTGGCAAACTAGAAAGCACTTGTCTCACCTAAAGGTATTCAAACTCAATTTTGACCAAAATGACCAAAGAGACATCAGAAGACCCCAAATTGCACTTCTGGCCCCGCTGGCTGCCTCAAACACTAAGATGCTTGCTGGAATTTTATCAGCCATGAGGGAATGCCCATCTCAAGCTTTAGTTTATATATTTGATAAAGGAAAACGAATTGTTTATAAATTGCAGTTTGGCTAACATCTCAAACATGTGTATCTCTTGGGCTTGAATCTGAAAAAGGGGTGCTTATTTACAATGGAGCTGTATTTCTCTCCATATGCATCCAGATCTGGTGTGTTTGGAAAAGAACCAGCAACATTTGGATTGAGAAAAAAAATGTAGTAAAAGTTGGTTTTCAGTGGGTTCATCCATAAGAGAAAAGAAAACTCTCTCTTTTTTGAAGGTGGAGGTAAAGGCAATTTTATTAGAAAAGATACATTCTTGAAAGCAAGATGGGTCATTCTCTGGAAGTAAAGAAGTGGGCAAAGACCAAAGAAATGTGCTTTTGAAAGCTGAGAGCTCTGCTCTCCACTCTCCAACTCAGAGCATGAAGATTCTCCTGGTTTGGGAGGCAGAGGTAAATAGTGGTGACATTTCCACATTTTAATTGAATGGCTTTGACAAAAGCTATTGTTGCTTTCCAGAAGTATTTACTGCTGTTTGAAAACATTTTGAGCATTTAGAGTCGTTATATATCTGAGTTTGCTCTTGAAATCAGCTCCTCTCCCCCATCTCATCTTAGCACAGTGCCCTCCTACTTCTGTTTACCACTACAAAGTGATTTTTTGCATCTTTTTCACTTCCTTCTCTTGATTCTGACCAATTTTTGACACTGACATTTTTTGCCTGTTGCCATAGATATTTTCTAATTTTTTTCCCACAATCTTAAGATTTCTTCTTTTTGTTATTTTTATCCTCTAGGAAGATAAATTTGCTGTTTATCACAACTCTTGGTCATTGTGTCTTCCAGATGCACTAGTGACCTATACTGGTGATCCATCCTTTTTTTGTGTGAAGTGAAATCCCAGAAGTTGGCAGCAGCTTCCTTTCCTGCTTTCTGTTACTTATATACACAACTAAGATGGAAACACCTCCCACCAATATCCTCTCTGGTATTCTCAGCATCATCAATAACATACAGTTAAGCTGTGCAAACCACATTCCACATGATCAGAATAACAAAAAGCCCGCTTTTAAAGAGCCCCTCATTTCGCTTGGAAGGCAGGACAAACTCATACAGACATAAATAGCAAGCAGCCCGTGCCCATTGAGACACTGAAGAGACCCAGAGACCAGGGTCAAGGTGCTTGTCCTAAATACTCTGCATCTTAAAACCAGTGCTTTATTCCTCCCCACACCTACACAGACACAGTAATTCCAACAGCACATAAACCAGTGCTCCAAAGCAAAATGAGAAAAAGAAAAAAATTGTTTCATTTCTATTTATACTTATGGTCAGAGAGAAAGGAAAAAAATGTTGTCTAGCTTGAAACAAGCCAGGAAGCAGGAAAGGCATCCACTTCTGAAATGGCTTGCCTTTGGAACCTCTATGAACAGTGCTCAGGCCTTTCGTTCATAGGGTCTCTATGAGTCATCTACGACTCGACGGCACCTAACAACAATAAGAACGACAACATAGAGAGAGCTACTTTGGCCCAGTAGACAGAAAGTTACACTACCAAGCCCAAGGTGGGTGATTTTAAGCTGTGGCCCTCAGGCCTGGTTCAAATTGGTTTTTGGTCAAACATTCTTCTAGGTGGTATAGCAGTGCACTTCGGAAATGGCTGGCTTGCCTCTGGAAATTCTATGAACAGTGCTCAGGCCTTTCATTCATAGGGTTGCTATGAGTCATCTACAACTCGACAGCACCTAAGAACAACAACAACTTGAAAAGTTTTTGACTCAAGACACCAGGTCCTTGGGTAAAATAAACTAGCAAATCTATGAATCATATACTATCAAAATTTGAATACATATGTTTGGGTTGTGTATATGTATTCATAGGTCCACATAAGCTATAGCAATAATGCTACAGAGGTGGTATGATGTTGGACTGCTAAGGTTGGCAGTTTGAGTTCACCAACCGCTTCTAGGGAGACAGGTGGACATTCTCCTCCTGTAAATATTTGCAGACTCAGGAACCCAATGGAAGGTTGCTACAAGGTAAAATTGACTTAATGGCAGTTGGTTTGATTTGCTTTGTTTATAGCTCTATAAATATATCTGCATTTGTCTACAGAGTCTGGTTGGTGCAAATAGACAATGCTCTTGACAAGGTTGTAAGTTCAAGTCCATACAGAGGTCCCTCAGAAGAGCCTCACATCCTACTTGCAAAAAAAAAAAAAATCAATCATTGAAACCTTGTGGACACAGTTCTACTCTGACATACTGCATTAGCAGGAATTGGAAACCATAGTCAACATTGATTTTATATACATTTTTTTCTGGAATCCCCAGCTGATGTTATTTAAAGAGTAGATTCTTTTCAGAGTGAGTATTCACTTTTAAACTCTACAAGACTGGCCAGTGTCTTCAGATTTTCATTCCATTTGTCTTTTCTATAGTACATCAGTCATTAATGTGAACAGAATCCCACACACCCACAGCACAATGTGCAGGAAGAAAGGACAGAGCACACGTGTCTCCTGCCCAAGCCAGCCGGATTCCCAGCCCACACATGCACACGTGCTTGCCTTGAAGACAAGTCACCACAGTGTCTTTCATACTGATGGGAAAGGAGCAGCCCAAAACAGGGCCATCTGTGGACGCTTTTGAGGGAAAAGACTTTGCTTGTAATTTCATCAGTTTATTATTTTGTGTTTCATTAAAGGGTTACCATGAAAAGTGTTTAGGAAAGACTTTTTGTATTTAAAACAAGATTAAGTCACAGGATTGAAAGAACTTTAAAACTACTTAGAAAACAATGTTGTTAATAGCTATTCCAGATTATATGAATAACAGAAGGGCAAGATGACCATGCATTTGATATTCACTTCCCCAAACGTGGAAGCTCTATAACAATTATATTGTAGGATGACTTCAGGGAAATTAATTTTTTCCTTGAGAAGTCACTTGGGCTACTTGCCTTTGATGAAATGAGGTTTTACAAGTCACTCAAAGCAATGATTTGTGATAGGAGTTTTCACTCATCAGCTCCACTAAGGATTAGGAGTTGGGCCAGTTGGATGCAGACAGATGAGTTCGTCGTGGAGGGTTTATGGTTGACCTGGATCAGGGCAGTATGGGGAGGAAGAGATCATCAAGGTGGTAGGAGAAACAAAATGGGCAACAATTTAGAAACTCAGAAGTTCAACAGAGTCAGAACTGTGGTCTCAGGACCAGAGGATCCCTGGAAAGACAGTTTCCAAACGCTTGTACCTGGAGTCCCTACGTGGTACAAATAACTGAAACCTCAGCTGCTGACCATCTGGTTGGAAGTTGTTAGGTGATGTCAAGTTCTGGACGACTTAGAGCAACACTATGAACAGCCATCCTGAAACCTGCCCTATCCTGTGCCATCCTTGTTATCTCTTCGATACTAGAACCCACTGCTGAAGTCATAGTCAATCCATCTTGCTGGGCATCTTTCTCTTCTCCTCTGACCCTCTGTCTTTACACACATGATGTGAGTTTCTAAGTAATAGCCTCACTGAGTTTGGAAGTCAGAGTCCACCAAGTGTCTTGGAAGAAATCCCTGGTGGTTTCCTTTCAAACACGCAGCTATTGAAAACCCTCTGGAACACAGTGAGATTCTGGCACACAAGAGGAAGTCAACTCAATGGCAACCGGTTGGTTAAACTTTTACTGGCATTATACAAGCAGCTGCCAGCAGCACTTTTTAAAAATGTTATCATCACAGTAAGATAAAGTCCTGTTCCAAGTCAAATTTAAAAAAAAAAGAAGATAAAACAATTATCCAAACTTTTTTTTTATGCAGAAGCAGAAGCCAGCAAATCAGCCCACAAGAGGCACATTGCTGAAATGAAAGGAGCTTGAGCTAGAAGCGTAACTTTGTCCTGTCAGTTCTTCAACATGCTAAATATGAAAGTTATTTCCCCGCATTGTGTGTTTTCTCCTTCCCCAAAATGAAATGGTGGCTTTTTCCTTTGGCATTCTGTGTGCCAAAGAGAAACAAGTTTTGTTTTCTGTACCTAAGAGTGTTCTTTGAAAACAGAATGTCAGCTAAACTGACAGATCAAACTCAGCATCACAAAGGGAGACAAACCGACCGTGTGCGCCTCTTGATGTGATTCAACAGGAAGTGTAGAATAACATCCCAAAGTACACTTGGGGGGAAAAAAAACCATCAAACCTGAGTATGATCAAGCCGCTAGATCTAAACATTAACTTACAGGAAAACATGTTCAGTAACAACATGGCAGGTCCAGCAAAATCTGGTTTATGGCAAGTTCCACAGAATTAACAATACAGATTCTTCCACAAATAATTGTAAAAAAACAACCCATCAAAAGAAGGAGATACATAGATCCCACCCCCTTTCTTCTTTTTGCATCTAATACTGTTTACTTTTGTGCTTTGTGTCTCTTGAACAGACAAGAAGTTATGCTTCATCTCTTCTTCAAGGGAAAGGGGAAAAAATATTGCTTGGAAAATCTTTAATGTAAAAGAAAAAAAAATTAGCATACTCATTTCTGTTCCATAAAGCTTTTCCTCCTGCCTTACCCCTCCAAAAAAGTTAATGAATTCTACCACCAAGAAAACAAGCAGGTCTGTCTTGGAGAGAGTGAAATCAACTTTCTCCTTAGAGGCTAGGGTTTTGAAGCTCCATTTCACATAATTTAAGCATGTGGGCATGCGGGACTGGTCCTTCAAGAAGGACATCACGCTTGGAAGGGTGGAGGAACAGCACAGGAGAGGAAGACCCCGGGAGAGATGGATTGACACAGTAACTGGGGCTATGGGAGTAGGTGTATTAGAAACAGTGAGACTGGCTCAGGACAGGATCACTATGAGTCTCAGGCAACTTGATGGCACATATCAACAACAGATTTTCTAATGATAGATAATTTTATCCACAAAGTAGTAGAGTTTCTTTTCATAGCCAGACACAAAAGGCAGTTCCATTGGTTTGAGGTCACACGTTCTATGTAAGAAAAACAAAAATAACAGTTGTTTCAGTTGTATCAGGATCTACAATGCACTCTCTTCCTTAACAGCAGTCAGAACACCTGGGCAGTTTTCTATATATTTTTGATATCTCATGTGCTTCTTGGTAAGACAGTTTAATCTTATTTCTGTTATTAAGCATAAGCAATATTAATGGTCGAGGCTGCTCATATGCAACCACACATCTCATGGGGTTGGATTTGGTTTCTTGACTTGGAGTCATGCTTTCATGGGATATCTGGTTAATACGAATTTAGAGTTTCTGTTCTTTGTGCTTGGTAGCATAATGCCTGGGATCTTATGCCGTAATTGCTAACAGGATTTTGCAAACAGTTATCCAAGGCACAGTATTTGGCTCCTCGTCCCCTGGATCAAGAGAGGAAGAAATAAAGGCAGGAATAATAGGAGGAGAATATGGAATGAAATGTGCTTTCATCAACACTTGCCTCCTCTGACATGAAAATAGACCTGGATGGTGCCTCTCAGACACTACTGAACATTTTTCTTAAAAATTTCACAAAAGGCATTACTAAAAAAAGTGAAAATACAAGGATAGAATTTTATTCTCTTGGACTCTATAGAATTTCTGGAGCCAGAAAGGATGGATGAACTCTTGAAACTATTGTCTTGAGATAATCTTTAAACATCAAATCAAAATTATCTCTTGAAATCTTCTTAAAATGTAACCAGCAAAGAAAGGTCTGCCTTGGACATAATGATCTTTTAAAAAATATCTACATGAATCAAATTGACAACACCAATTCAAAAGATAGATAAGAATAGTAGGGAGCCTGAAGATCCTGGATGAGACGGATTGACATAGTGACTGGGGTAATAGGGACAGATGTGTTGGAGACAGTTGAGATTGACTCAGAATAGGGCTGAGTTCAGAGTTATTGTACATAGGATCGCTATGAGTCACAGGTGAATCAATGGCACATAACAATAACAACAATCTAGCCAACCAGTGCTATTCTCTATATATTCAGGGAGACCTGGTGGTGTCATCTTGTAAGTTGAGCTGCTAACCCAAAAGCCATTCCTTTCTGGCAATTAGAATCCACCAACTTCTCCATGGAAGAAAGAGAAGTAAATCCACTCCCATACAATTTACAGCCTCAGAAATCTTCTGGAAAGACCAGCTGGTGCTGGAAGATCAGGTACTACTTACCATAAATTAACTTTCTCCTGCAATTCCAACCTGTCCTGAGGTACAACTCCTGCCTAGCACTGCCTTAAGGAGTGTTGTAGTTTCTTCCTATGACCTGTGAGTATTCAATGATATTTGTTTTCTGCCCTGCTCTTCTGAGTTATACTTCATATGAGACAAATCATCCACAACACCCACACCCCCGCTTTGGGTCAAAATCAATACACTCATCTTTCTGACATACAATGTATTATTAGCGTCTGCTCCTCAGAGAATGTGATTTCATTGACTCTTTTGTTAACAGTGTTTCATATAAATCCCCAGTATGACTTTTCAGATACTTGATGGGTCTTTCAAACTCCAAGACAGCAATAAAGGTAGGGCTAACAATGGATGATCAATAGCCATTTCCAATCAGTTCTCTGCCATCTCAGAGTGTTTTACAACTTGTTTGTCTGTTCTTCTTTTCATGATGGTTTTCCCCACCTGCAAAATGGCATAGTATATTCTGACTTGATAGGAAGCGGGGAAAGTAGAGGATTGCAGAAATGTTTTCACTAGACTTCCCAAGTGTACTTCTATAAACAAGTGAATTGTGAACTGCTATTATCTCCTATTAAGATTGTTTGCCTCCTGGCTCTAAAGCCCACCACAAAAACCCCACGGCCCCAAAGCATGAGAAACTATATTCTCATTGTTTACTTGATTATCGGGATCAACTAATTTCAAAACTAGGGCATTCTGCACACAGATTGAGGCTGGTTTTTGTCGTGGGGGGTGATCCTCCATGCAAGGTGCCTGTGTGATATGTCAAAAGAAAGATACTTTCAATCTGCTCCAAATTAGGAATGGAGGTTTTGTTTTACATGCAGCAAGTAGAGGGGAGAAAACAGTCAAACTGCACTAGGGATTAAAACAGCCCATGGAGGAAAGGAAAGTCCTGTAGTTTTGGAGAAAAGTAGGGCGAGAGGAAGCACACTCCTCAAAAACAAACAAAGGAAGTGGGTGAGCAAAGGCATGTACTGAGGTTCAGAGGTATTTTACCAAAACAGAAAACAGGGACCTTGCAGGGGGGTGGAGGCTTCTCTCTAATCAGCTCACCTTGCAAAGCTACCACTCTCCTGGTTAACTCTCTTGTCCGTGACTCAGATTTCTCAGACTTTCAGACTAGGCATTGGACACAGCTTATAACTAATATTGGGGGGGTGGGTAGCAAAATATAAAATCTGGCTGCCAAAAATGAGTGCACCAGACATCCATTAAAAGAAGAAAGTGCTATGATGAAAGTGTCATAGGATCTTGAAATATTATTAACATCTTTAATATTATATTGTCCTTTCATTTAAAAGGCAAAAAGCCACCTGACAACCTCCATGTCGTGAGAATCCCTTTTACTAGGCCTTTCACGTTACAAAGCACAAGCCCAAATACTTTGGTCCTGTCCTGAGCCCTCTCCAATTGCAGTCAGTCAGCCTAACGCCTCCTTTAAAATGAGGTTTATAAGCCCATTTCAAGGATAATAATATGTTGTCTTTCTTTGAGGAGACTTTCATCCTGACGAAGGCTCTAGTACATCCCAAAGGAAATAATCGGGCATCACTCACCTCACAGCATGTAATACAAGCCCGTACTTTAATGGCTAGCCTAACGATGAGGCCAGGGGAGACTGCACCATCTTGAAAAGGTGGCCCTAGAAGCCATACACCAAACAAGGCAGGTGCATAGGAAATACCTACCAAGCAAAGCAGGGATGAGTCTGGATCTCTGATTCCTGAGTGACTTCCACGTGGAAGCCGAGAATGGCAGAAGGGAGGAGAATTGGAGGAAGTCATCGAGGAGATAAACATACTAGCCTCATTTGCCCTTCTCTCATCTCATCTCTGCTTTAGTTGCTAAAGTGGGCTAGCTGTCCTTAAAGGTCTTTTTCCTTCAGTTACTATCAAGTCAATGTTGATTCATGGTCATCTATATTAAAATTTAATCAAAAGGAAGTAAAATTTAACATTCTAATCCTCAACTGCAGCAGCTGCTTTCAAATATTCAATGTACATATGTAGCTTTTAGCCAGCACCTTGAATAGCACAGCTGAAGAACATTTCCATCATGGAAGAAAGTTCTATTGCCAATGGTGCTGTATACTTTATCAGGCATGAAAATAGTCCTCTTAACCTCCTTCTCACCTAATCTTCTAAATATTCTATGAATCAACAACTAAAACCATAAATTAATTTTCCATAAGACTGTGAAAGCTGGCATGAGTTTTAGACACTTTTGACTCTCAGCCCCTAACACAGGGCCCAGCAGGGTGGGCTACCAAAAAACTATTTCTTCTCTCTGCTCCTAGATATCATGCACTTATCTCTGTCATTTCACTCAAGCTTATCCCCCCAAATATTTTTAATTATTAAAGAGTAACATAGGAAAAAATAAATAGTAAAAGTTAACACGTAATACTCACACCAATAAACAACCACTATTAGTGGTCTGAAGTCTTACCATGCATTTATTTAACCAAAAATAACTGATGCAACAAAATGTAACAAAAATATATCTTTGTTATTTACTGAGCTATAATTTGTAGGCAATTAAGTTCCCTGTATTTGAACAGATAGTTCTGTGAATGTAACTATTGTCAGGATAGGGAGTGTGTTCATCACCCTAGAAGTTTCCTCATGCTCCTTTGTGGTCCAGACACTTCCCAGGCCCTGCCGTTCATTTGGTTTCGACTTTTCAAGAAAGTCGTAGAAATGCAGTCAGTACACAGCTTTCTTACCTGACTTCTTTCATTTACCTTACTGCTTTTAAGCTTCATCCATATTGCTGCATGCTCCAGTGGTCCATTCCTTTCCAGTAACATGTTGCCTTTCTTCAAGGAAACTTCCATCCTGGATAGAATGCTATTGTTTAGATATATGACAATTTATTTATCAGTTATCAACTTGAACTTTTGGAACTGTTTCTGTTTGGCAATTTTGAATGATCTGCTATAAACACTCCACCTCTGTTAGGTTTTTATACATCTATAAGTCTTCATATTTTAAGGGAAAAATTTTAAGCATAAATATCTCGCGTAATATACCAAGTTGTATAGTAAAGGAGCTCAGGTGACCTAGTGATAAGAAGTCACACTGTAATCCCAAAAGCATGCAGCTCAAATCCACCAGCTGCTCTGCAGGAAAAGGATAGGCAATTTCCAGTGTAATTAACAGCCTCTGAAATCCTGCTGGAGGGTCTACTATGGGTTGGGCTTGACTTGAAGACACATAACAATAACAAAAACATAATAAGGACAGCCTTCATTTTATAAGAAAATGCCAGATCATTTCTTAAATTATTTTACCATTTTGCATTCTTATTAGCAATATATGAGAAGTCCAGTTCCTCTGTAGTCACTAGGACTCTATTTCCTGTTCTGTTCTTTGACCTTGAGTCATCAGGTCTGATATGAAGACTGAGCTGCTATTAGATATATAAATGAAATAGGTAGTTTGTTGTGTTTGGGAAGTTCATTGTTCTATTTGGTACAGCTCTTAACAGTTTGCTGCACTGAGATAACTTGTGGGTTGCTGTGATACTGAAAGCTGTGCCCCTGGCGTGTCAAAGGCCATAAAGGTTATCCATGGTAGACAGGTTTTAGTAGAGCTCCCAGACTAAGACAGAGTAGGAAGAAGGATTGGCCATATACTTCTTAAGTAACAGGCCTCTGAAAACTCTATGAACACAGTGACTGCCACAATGGGCTCTAGAGTTCAGGAAATGTGAAGATGGCACAGGATAGGTCAGGGTTTGGATCCACTGTTCATAGAGTTGTATGAGTTGTCCTCAACTTGATGACACCTAACAACAACATCCTAATATGTATGCATTGTTATTTCCTCCTTTCAATTTCAATTTCCATTTGCATTCTCCTAATGTCCAGTTTATGAGAGAGGGTGAAAAGATTGAGATTATTAACAGTTTCAGTTTGCTTGGTTCCACAGTCAACACCAGCAGCCAGGAAATTAAAAGAATTGCATTGGGAAAATCTGCTGTCAGAAACCTCTCCAGAGTACTGAAAAGCAATGATGTCAGTCAAGAGATTAAGGTGAACCTGGTCTGGATCATGGTCTTTGCAATTACTTGCTGTGCGTCAGGAAGCTGGACAATGACTAGACATGATAGATGGAGAATTGATGCCTTTGAGCTGTGGTGCTGGAGAAGAATATTGAATATACCATGGACTGCAATGAGAACAAACAGTTTTGTCCTGGAGAGGGTAAAACCAGGCATCTCCTTGGAGACAAGGATTCTGAAGCTCTATCTGACATATTTTGGGCATGTTACCCAGAGGGACCAGTCCTTGGAGACAGATATCATGTCTGGGAGGATGGAACACAGCCTAAGAGTAAAAGATCCTAGATGAAATGGAGGGGCTCAATGACTGGGGTAACGAGGGTAGGTGTGTCAGAGACATTAAGGTTGGTTCAGGATAGAGCAGGGTTCAGAGCTGTTGTACAGAGGGTCACTATGAGTCATAAGCAACTCGATGGCACATAACAACAAACAATAATGTCTAGTTTTAAATTGCCAGTTGCTCTGTATGCATCTGAAAGTTGGACAGTTGGCTAGGAAAGGCTAAAGAAGAATCAATGCCTTTGAATTGTGGTGTTAAAAAAAAAGTCTTCAATTTCTCATGTACTGCCAAAAGTACAAGCAAGACTCCCTTGGAAGGAATACAACCATAGTGCTCCTTAAAAGGCAAGAGTAGTGAAGCATCATCTCAAACACTTTGAGCATATTTTCCAGTCCTTGGAAAAACACATTATGCTGGGAAATGTAGAGAATCAGTGAAAGAAAGAAAAACCCTCACTAAGATTGATTGACATAGAGACTGTAACAGTGGGCTTAAGCCTGGTGAAAACAATGATGATGGTGCAGGATAGGACAAGGTTCAGATATGTTAGTCATAAGGTCACTATGAGTTGTAGCCAACCCAACGGAATATGAAAACAATCATGTCTAATGATATTGAGTATCTTTTTATGTCCTTATTTAGTGTCAGTGTCTATACCAGGAAGTTACTGGCAAAATATTTTCCCATTTTAGGTTTGTTTAAATTAAAAACTAATGGCATTAAAGGGAGCTCTGGTGGCCTAGTGACAAGAAGTTGAACTGCAATCCCAAAGGCATGCTGTTTGAGGCTACCAGCTACCCTGTGGGAGAAAGATGGGCAATCTCCTCCTGTGTAATTACCTGCCTCTGAAAACCTGCTGAATGATCAGCTATCATTTGGTTCTGACTCAACAGTACACAACAACAACAACAATGACATGAAGGTTCTATCTTCTTATGATGTTGTAAGAATTCTTTATATAGTCTTTGTTGTTGTTTGTTATGTGCCGTCGAGTCGCCTGCGACTCATAGCGACCCTATGTACAACAGCCCTAAACTCCGCTCTGTCCTGTGCCAATCGCACTGTCTCTGACACTCCCATCCCAATTATCCCGGTCACTGAATCAATACACCTCATAGAGGGCCTTCCTCTCCTGCGCCGTCCCTCCACCCTCCCAAGCATGATGTCCTTCTCTAAGGACCGGTCTCTCCTCACAACATGTCCAAAGTATGTTAGAGGGAGCCTCAGAATCCTTGCCTCCAAGGAGCCACCCGGTTTAACCCTTTCCAGGACAAATCTGTTTGTTTTCCTAGCAGTCCATGGTATTCTCAATACTCTTCTCCAGCACCACAGCTCAAAGGCATCAATTCTCCTTCTATCCTCCCTGGTCATTGTCCAACTCTCTGATGCATAACAAGTGATTGCGAAGACCATGGCCTGTATCAGACGCACCTTAGTCTCCAGAGAGACACCATTGCTCTTCAGTACTTTGGAGAGGTCCCTAACAGCAGACTTTCCCATGGCAATGCTCCTTTTAATTTCCTGGCTGCTGGTGCCAAGACTGTTGACTATGGAGCCAAGCAAACTAAAGCTGTGTACAATCTCAATCTCTTCACCATCCATCCTGATGCTGCCAATTGGTCCAGTGGTGAGAATCTTTGTCTTCTTGACATTGAGCCTCAATCCATATTGTAGGCTGCAGTCCTTGATGCTCTGCAGCAGGCGCTTCAGGTCCTCTTCAGTTTCAGCAAGCAGGGTTGTGTCATCTGCATAACGCAGATTGTTGATAAATCGTCCACCAATCTTGACCCCACATTTCTCCTCATAGAGCCCAGCCTCCCGGTTAATCTGTTCTGCATAGAGGCTGAAAAGGTATGGAGATAGGATGCATCCCTGGCGTACGCCCTTCCCAATTTTGAACCATGCAGTGTTCCCTTGCTCTGTTCTGACGACTGCCTCCTGGTCCAAGTATAAGTTTCGCATTAGAACGATACTAGTATTTTATTATTTAGGAATGTGTTTTATCAATATTTTTCCTAGTTTGTGATCTTTTTGAAGAACTGAACATTAGTTGTGAATTTTATTGAAGCACAAATACATTTTGATAATTATCTGCACATACCAAACTTTGATTAACACTGAAGATGTAATAACATTTAAGTTTAAATTTTTTTTTAAAAAAAACAACTTGATATCCATTGATTGTGTTGTTGATTGCCTTCGAGTCGAGAATGACTCATAATAATCCTATGAACAAAAGGCCTGAAGCCTCTCTACAACTATCGGCATACATCAAAATTCATAAGAGTTTTCAGAGGCATGTTACTTAGGAATTGGATGCCATTCCAGCTTCCAAAATCTATTTATTACTAACATCATGGGACATAATACTGGGAAAGTGAAGGGACAGTGAAAAAGAGAAAGACCCTTAACCAGGTGTTTTGACATATTGAATGCAGCAATTAGCTTGTGTGTGTCAGAGATGGTGAGGATGACACGAGAAAGGACAGTGTTCAGATTGGTTTTTCATAGGGTTGATATGAGTCATGCTTGACCCGACAGCACCTAACAACAAAAGAATCTTGAAGGCATCCCATAGTATATCTCAGAGCTAGCACATTGTAGGTGCCTATTTGATAGAGACTTGGGAAGAAATGAAATTCCATTGAACTCTATTCTCGCCTCTACTTCCTCTGTGAAAGAAGGGAAGCATTTCCTACCTCCTGGAGATGCCTGCATTCCCACATAAAGAGAGAGAAAGAGAGGTTCCATCTATGATAAATTTGCCAAGGTAATACAAGTTCCCAGACAACTGGTGACAAGCCCCGCTGCTGCTCAGCAAAGCCCTAAAGGGGCCCCGCCCAGTGCTTATAAAGCCAGGGTGTACTGGGGCAGCCACAGCTGGCACTCCAGAGCACTGGCACACACTATGGCAAATGAAGTGCAAGTCCTGCTCTCCCCGCTGAAAGGGGGGCATCCTCCTGCAGGTAGGCTGCCCTCCTGCCCTCTCTCCTGCAGACAGCAGCAGCCTCGTGGTCATGCTTCTATTGCTGCTGCCTCTCTTTGTAGCCATGCCTTCAACAGGAGCTCCCCTGCAGAGTGGAGCTCCTCAACCTTCCCATTATTACTTAACTCCATGCAGCCAGATATCTTCTGCCTTTAATCCTTCTACGTTTGTGTGTAAAACCACTCTGGGATTGTCAAACCCCAGTTCAATTAAAACCTAATTAGACTGAGGGTTGAGGGAGGCGGTGAAAGGGAGTCAGGGCTGGTAGAAAGGGACAGTTAGGAGTGTTGGACCTTCCATCCTGGCTGGTCTCTCCCCGGAGGTTCTAGTTCTTAGTCTCAGTCTCCCCTCAATATATCTGTATGCTCTCTGGCAGCGCCCGCGGGCAAATCAGGCACAGGGCAGCACTTGAGTTTCCTCTTCCTCTTTAGGACTGGAGGTATGTCACTGGGGGATTTTCCTTGCAACAAGCTGAGAAACATGTTTTAGTAAAAGCACAAATATTGAAGGGGCCCTGTAAAGGTACCTATCAGATGTTTTACAAAATATTCACCAATTCTTTGAAAATGACTATAAATTCTCTGCAGCTTGAAAATGGTCTGGTCCATTGTTATTGTTATCTGCCATCTAGTTGGAAATGGACCCACAGCTGATCCTCCAGCAGGTTTTTAAAGAGGCTGTCAATCACATATATATTTGTGTGTGTGTGTGTGTGTGTGTGTATCCCTTGTATTTAAATGTCAATTGGCCCCGGGGCCTAGTGTTATTCTTCTGGAGGAACATGTTTCTAAGTCGTACAGCACTCTTCTGTCAATTTGCTGCACTGAGGTAATCTGGGTTTACTGTGAAGCTGAACCTTGCATCACTGGGGGTCAAATGCCATAACGACTGCCCATTGTGGACAATGTTTGGTGGAACTCCCAGTTTAAGTCTGGTTTGGAAGCAGGAGTGACATCCACTTCCTAAATCACATGTCTCTGGAAATTCTATGAACCCTGAGAAATGACGATAGTTACAGGAAGGCTTCAGGCCTTTGGTTCATACGGTCACTATGAGTCGTGTTCAACTCTACAACAATCAGCAACAAGAACAAATCTCACAGGAGGAGATTGCCCATTTTCCCCCCATAGAACAGGTGGTGGATTTGAACTACCTGCCTTTAGGTTGGCAGTGCAATTCCTTTTTAGCCAGATTGACGTTCCTTCAACAGTTTTCTATCTTTATTCCTTGATAAAGATCTCTAAAGTGTTGCCCCTTTTTCCTTTCCTTCTCTGTTGACAAAATTTATTTGTTGATATACTTGTCCGGTGCTTTAGTGGTAAGGAATTCTACTGCCAACCCAAAGGCAGGTGATTCAAATCCACCACCTGCTCCAAAGGACAAAGATGAACTATCCCCTCCCATGGGATTTACTACTTCTAAAAACCCGCTATGAGCTGGTTCTAGTTCAATGGTAAACAACAATAACAATCATTCTCAATTTCTAAGCCAAAGTTATTTCAGTCAGCTTTGCTGCAGAAGGTGGTGATGGGTAAAACCTTCACAACAAGTAAAAACATGCAGAGGTTCAGCAGCTCTGTGATGGGCGGCTCAGATGAAATAAAACAGAGTTTAGGCTCCTAATTCCATATTTCCAGTTCAAGACACCTTCGTCTTCTTTAGAAAACTATTGTCTTTGCATACTGGTAATTGGATTTAGCAATATTTAACATAACATTTACAGATAATGGTGCTAATTAATGGTCAGGAACGGTGTGTGCAAATTATTAGAAGAAAAGTTCATCACACAGCTAATGACAAAAAAGAGAGAGGTATCCTTCTTTTCCTGCCACTTCCATCCCTATAAAACAGCTCAGCTGAAACCCGACTTGCTAAATTACATTTATGCACAAAGAACACGGAGATATACTTAACAAAATGAAAGTTTGAATAAAGCCAGGAAGAACTTTCTGTCCCCACCACTAATGATTGCTAATTACTTTGTGTACATAGCACACCATGACTCCATCAAGCATGTCACAATGCCTCTGGCATGACAATTAATTATTATGAACTGTGACACTACAGATAAGAGGTTTTGGATAATTAGAATGAAGATGAAGGCAGGCTTTTGCCTCCCTACTGAGAGCAAGGGAACAAAGACGCCTGATCCTTCAGCATGCCTTGCTACATATTTTAAGTCTGAACCAGTTTGCTATGTTGCAAAATTTTATTTATGGAACAACAATAATTGGGTGCCAGAATTCCATTAAATCTTCCCCTGAATTTATAAAGAAAAAAAAGATTTCTGGGAGTGGGAAGGAGACAGTATATGCTGGGAAGGACTGCACATGACCTTTGGCTGCTTTTGAACGTGTTTTCTTTCATTCTCATCTCTGAGCCTTTGTTATCTCTAAAATGAAGAATAATAAATAAGATATATTGTATAAGGTTGTTTTAAGTATTGGAAGAATTGGCCCATGTTAAATGCCACAGGGCATATAAAGGCTGTCTATTTAGCCACCAACTCATGGTGTCTGACTCATGAGGAGCCTATGCACAAAAAGCTTGGACCATTCTGATTGATATGGTTTTCATTAGCTGATCTTTAGAAGTCCATCACCAGGTCTTTATTCTTAGTTTCATTAGGCTGGAAATTCTGCTGAAACCTGTTAAGCATCATAGTGACCTAGGCCTCTACCAACAAGTAAATTTGGTGCCTTGAAAGTACATGAGGCCAGGAGTTGAAACTGGGTCTTCTGTACAGATGGCTGGTTTACCATTGAACCACCCATGTCCATTTTGAGGGGATTAGAGTGAATGTTACATGAATGGGCTAGTAGTAAGGAGTTGCACTGCCAGCACAAAAGCAAACAGTTTGAATCAACCAGCTACTCCTCAGAAGAAAGATGGGACATTGCCTTCTGTGTGATTTACTGTCTCTTCCACTTCTTAAATAATAGGCCTTATGAAATGTCTATGTTCAGCTTTTAAAGGAAATTCCAAACTGCCTTCCAGAATGGTTGTACCATTGTACAATCACACCAACAATGTAAAAGAGTTCCTATCTCACCACATCCTTTCCAATATTTATTACTTGCTGTCCTGTTAAACTTTGCTACTACTACTGGAGTGAGATGGTATCTCATTGTGGTTTTGATATGCATCTCTCTTATTGCCAGTGATTTGGAGCATTTCTTCATATGTTTGTTGGCCATTTGAATATCTTCCTCTGTGAAAATTCTTTCCATGTCTTTTGCCCATTTTGTAATTGGGTTATCAGACTTTTTCTTGTGGATGCCCAGGAATATTCTATAAACTTTCATTATGAGACTCTTGTCTGAGATGGCATTGCCAAATAAATGTTTGTTCCTGGTCAGTAGGTTTTCTTTTCACTCTGTTGGAAAAAGTTTTTAATGAACACAGAGATTTAACCTTTAGAAGGTCCCATTTATCAATTTTATCCTCTTCAGATTATACATTTCTGGCTATATTTGGCAGTCTTTCTCTACTGTAGAGAGAGCTTCTAAGCTTTATTCCAGTTTGTCTCTTAGGAACTTTATGGTTTGGGGCTTTACTACCAAGTCTCTTACACAACTCAAGGTGATTTTTTGTGTGTGATATGAGATGTGGCTCCTGTTTCACTTTCTGCAGAAAGCATTGCTTGGAATATACCCCCCCGCCAAAAAAAAGAGAATGGAGGCTCAAACAGAAACTTATACACCAATGTTCATAACAGCATTATTCACCATCACAAGAATATGGAAACAGCCCAGATGTCGAACCACAAAGGAATGGATTGAGAAGTTGTGGTACATTCATACAATGAAATACTACGCAGCATGAAGGAACAATCATTTTGTAAATTACTGCAGCCTACAATATGGATTGAAGCTCAATGTCAAGAAGACAAAGATTCTCACCACTGGATCAATTGGCAGCATCAGGATGGATGGTGAAGAGATTGAGATTGTACACAGCTTTAGTTTGCTTGGCTCCATAGTCAACAGTCTTGGCACCAGCAGCCAGGAAATTAAAAGGCGCATTGCCATGGGAAAGTCTGCTGTTAGGGACCTCTCCAAAGTACTGAAGAGCAATGGTGTCTCTCTGGAGACTAAGGTGCGCCTGATACAGGCCATGGTCTTCGCAATCACTTGTTATGCATCAGAGAGTTGGACAATGACCAGGGAGGATAGAAGGAGAGTTGATGCCTTTGAGCTGTGGTGCTGGAGAAGAGTATTGAGAATACCATGGACTGCTAGGAAAACAAACGGATTTGTCCTGGAAAGCTTAAACCGGGTGGCTCCTTGGAGGCAAGGATTCTGAGGTTCCGTCTAACATACTTTGGACATGTTGTGAGGAGAGACTGGTCCTTAGAGAGGGACATCATGCTTAGGAGGGTGGAGGGATGGTGCAGGAGAGGAAGGCCCTTTTGATTCAGTGACTGGGATAATTGGGATGGGAGTGTCAGAGACAGTGCGATTGGCACAGGACAGAGCGGAGTTTAGGGCTGTTGTACATCGGGTCGCTATGAGTCGCAGGCGACTCAACGGCACATAACAACAACAACAACAGCCTAACTTGGGAGAGACTGGAGAGCATTATGCTGAGTGAACTAACTCAGTCCCACAAGGACAAATACTGTATAAAACCATCATTGTAGAATGAGTATGAGGATCCAAGGGGGGGAGGCTGGAAATAGAGGAGTGAGGATGAGGGGAGAGAGTTAATCATATGGTTGCACAATTCGATGGGTGGGTGGGGTAAAGGACATGGGAAGGCTCTTTGGTGAAAAACAATTTATTCAAACTTTGTAACTAAATCAGAGTAATATTTAAAAAATTTAAAATTTTTTAAAAAATAACAGGTCTTTGAAAACCCTGTGAACACTAGAGAAACATGGTTAGAGTAGTGAAGTGGTTGGAAGTCAGTGAGATGAGGAAAAATAATGACACAGTGACTGCCACAATGGGCTTTAATATGTCAGGATGACACAGGATAGGACAGAGTTCAGAGCTGTTGTTCATAGGGTCACTCGCTGTGAGTTGTACTCAACTAAATGACACCTAACAACAACCACAACAAAACCAGCTGGAGGATCAGATACAAGTCAGTTCCAACTTGTGGTACAACACCAACAATAATCTTCCTCAAATTCAAGATATTTTGATATTTGAGGTTTCGTTAGATACTACTGCGAAGTCAAAACAGAAGAAAAAATGTCAGAAAAAAATGACCTGTACCTGTCCCATCATTTTCAGTTGAAAATGAAAACCAGTAAGAAGCTAGCCAACTGTAACTCTTCCCTAGCTTCATATGGAGCACCCAGCAGCTTTCTTTCATGTATTAATGTAATACATTACACCTCTGTGTGTCTTGGTTGTAAATTTATGCTGTGAAGTAAAAGTACATTAAACATGTGGTGGCCTTTAGATTTTTTGCTTTTTTAATTTGCCTTGTTCTCAGTTTTCTAAGAACCAAATTACATGAAAGGTGTGAGAAGCAAGTGAATAAGGAAGCCAAAGACATGAAGAAATAGGGAAAAAGAGCAATCCTTTGAGTCTTTCTACATCCTATCCACTTTTTGCTTTTAGTTAAATGAGTCAACCTATCAGAGAAATCAACAGTGAATCCCTAAAGAGAATATTTTTTTTTGTCTTATTGACGAGAGAGAAATATTTGTGGAGTCAGAAGAGGTTGTGGCTCCAAGAGGAAATGAATGCAGAAAATGCGGAAGATCATAACTTCATGAGGCCTCATCCATTCATTGCCCTCCAGGCAGAACCAGCTCTTAGCTGACCCTCGAGCAGGGTTTCAGAGGCTATAAATGGCATGAGAAGAGGTTACCTATGTTTTTCAGAGTGGCTGTTGGATCCAAACCACCAGAGAGGTGTCACTTCTGGGTTAGTACACAACTCCCTGCTTAGAGCAAATATCATTTAAAAAAACAACAAAAAAAGCTTGAGCCTCTCCATTCCAGACTGATTGAATCAATTCAGGTGGGGGACAGACCTATGAGACTCGAAGAAGGAAGGGGTGAGAACCATTGCTCAAACATCATGGTTGGGCTCGGGGTCACCACTGCAGCATGCCGAGTGCTTCTGTGTACCTGGCCCTTCACAGAGCCTTCAGGACATCCCACCGGCTCCTCAGGGTAAGGCAGCATCACTGGGAGAATACAGAGGTGTGCACTGCACTTGATATCACTGTCTGAAGGGTGCCAACAACATGAAAGTCTACTAAATTTTAAGGCAGTGTTTCACCAGAAATTTGCTCTTTTTCTAAATTAAAATATCCCTGTGTTTTATAACAACAAAACCTTTTGCTCCATAAGATTAGTTTATGTACACTGAAATCCTGAAGGCACGTGGTTTGAATCCACCAGATGGTCCACTGGAGAAGGAGAGGCAATCTCCTCTTGTGCCAGTTGGATCCCATTCGATGATACATAGCAAGAAAACCAGAAAGGAAAATATTAGTTTATATGTATCATGTAACCTACAAAGCTAAAACTGTATGCAGATTTGCCTGTTCAGTCTTCTTATGTACTCCGATCAGAGTTACAATTACTACTCAATTATAACAACACCTCAAGTCATATGATTTTGTCCTACATGAACTATAAGCATATCCTGCTGGTATTTTTATAAGAATATTGCAGAGTTTAAAACCAGACATTGTGTCAGGGCTTTACCCCACCTCCATGCCTATTCAATCTATATGCTAGGAAAATAATACAAGATATTGGACTATATAAACAAGAATGTGGCAACAGGATTAGTAGAACACTCATCAACAATCTGTGTTTATGCATATGACACAGTCCTGCTTGCAGAAAGTGAAGAAGACTTGAAGCATTTACTGAAGAATGTGGAAAAAATAGAGCCTTCAATATTAATTGTATCTCAACACCAAGAAAATAAAAATATATACCACTGGATCAACAGCCAGCATCATGATAGATGGAGAAAAAGCTGAAGTTGTCAGTGATTTAATTTGCTTTGATCCATTATCAACCCTCATGGTAGCTGTTGTTGTGTACCATAGACTCAGAACAGAGATATAGCTGACCATCCAGCAGGTTTTCAAAGGCACTTTATTGTATGAAAGGCTATTGCCCATCCTTCTTCCACACTCTTTTCCCAAGGCAAACTTTTCTCTGATTTCTTGACTGCTATAGCAGTCTGGGGAAAATCTGATTTCCAAGTATCTCTTTAAAGTGCTAAAAAGCAATGACAGCAGTTTAAAGACTACGGTGTGCCTGATGCAAGCCATGGTATTTTCAAGTGCTTTCTGTGAATCTGAAAGTTGGGCTGAAGGAATAAGGAGGAGTGTTTGGAGTATTGGAGAAGAGTATTGAATATAGCATGGACTACCTGAAGAACAAACAAGTCTACGTTGGAGGAAGTGAACCAGGATGCTCCTTAGAGGCCAGGGAGCTAAAACTTGCTCTCACATACTTGAGGCATGTTATTAGGAGAAATTAGTCATTGGCAAAAGACATTGTGTTGGAAAAAGTAGAGGGACAGTGAAAGGGAAGACACCCCTCAATGAGTAGATTGCTACGTGACTACAACAATGGCAGTATATACGGGCAGGGAAAGGTTTCTATCTGTTGTTCATAGGGTTATTAGGAATTATAATCAACTCAACAGCCCCTAGAAACAATTTTGTCTAATTTTCAGAGTTTCAACTATAATATTGTGTAATAATTGCACATCTACTTCAGTTAACTCTTTTAAAGTAGAAACTAAAGGAAGGGGTTGTTGTTGTCATTATTGTTGGTCACTACGGGTTGTTATGAATTGTACTCTACAGTACCTAACAACAACTACAGGAACAGAAGTCCAAGAAGGCTTCAATTCAATGACTAATAAAGCTGTAACCAATAATGTTGTCATTCAGCGTAGAGTTTACAGAACAATTGTGCTGTTTACATTCACAAAATCTAAGAAATATTACATTTAAGCAATTTACATTTATCACATATTATTCCATGATTAAAATTGACAGTAAGCAGTGCCAAGGATTCTAGATGGTCTACTATGGGAAGAGGCTATGGCAGGAAGGATAAGCATGAATTACTGCTCTGAATGACACCTCCCTAGTGGCACTACCGGCAGGACATGGTGCCACGTCTTCCTTTCTTAGAGAAGCTCACTAATTTAGGGAGGTGGAAGGACTTGTCCAAGGTCACAGCCAGCAAACAGCTCAGCTGGGATTTGAAAAGCAGAGGTGACCTCCCTCCAAAGTCCTCTTGCTCTCCAGCCCTCTCTCCTTCTCCACATCCTTTTCTGATAAGGATCTTTTGGGTCTTGATTAACTTGGAACTGACTGAAAAATCAACTGTGAATGCACAGTAAGCAATTTGCAAACCTCTAACCTTTTAATTAAAATCTTCAAATAGAAGTTTTAAGCCACAAGGCAGAGTCTGCATAAACCTTTGTGGTGGTCAGCTTTTTTCGCATACATCCTTCACTGATTAGTGAAGAAGAAGAAAGCTATTTTTTCCCCTTGCAAAATTGCCTTTATTTTGACTATTCTCCACCATAAACTGTGCAAAGTCTGGAAAAGCATAACTGGAAAATTACCAGGTATACAGAATTCTAAATGAAAGAGTCTATTTTTTAAGTTACAAACTGAAATCAGGATAACTCTTACTTAGGGGAGAAGAAACCAAAGCTTCATGACAACATTAATTTGTATTTTCTAATGAAATCATCTAAAAGAACCTCTCTTTCCTTTACCTTTTCTGTCTCTGGTTCATTTTCCTTAGTGAAAGAACCTAAAGTCTTAGATATTTGTAGTGAAAACCGCATTAAATATTAAACTAGTTCATATTTTATCATAAGTGTTGTTTCTATAAAAACTCAAAAGGTCTATATTCCCAATATGGGGTTATGTAAATGATCTCAAGTTAAATGGATCAATTTGGTTATACTGAGACCTCAAAGAACTTCTGTGAGTAGCCTAGCCTGCCTAGTATAAACCACATAGGCATGAACCTGGTTGAGCTGGGTTATAAATGCATGTTGTTGTTGTTGTTGCTGGATGCCATTGAGTCAACTATGACTCACAACAACTCTATGAACAATATTTCTGAAGCCTGCCCTAACATGCACCATTCTCATGATCCATGCTCCAGACAGTTGTCAGAGTCACTATCAATCCATCGTGTTAAGGGTCTTGCTCTCTTTTCCTGAACCTCCACCTTTCCTGGCATGAAATCTTTTTCTAAGAACTAGTCTTTCCTGACCGCATGCCCAGAGTTTGGAAGATGAAGTTCCACAATGCTTGCCTCTAAGGAGAACTCTGGTTGCACTGCCAACAGTCTATAAATGCATAGTGAATATAAAGTGGTTCGTCTAAATATTAAGAGACCAGTGTTTCCAGCAAAGCACAAATTAGTTCCATCTGGCTCAGTCACCCCAATGCAATGGCACCCTCAATACATATTTTGGTGCATTAGTCTATAGTATGGGGATATTATCTTCTGCTTATCCCTGCCATAATCAAGTGAGATCACCTCTGTGAATAAGTTAAATACAAGGAGGGTGTTCTGAAAACCCGAAGTGTGGTTATATTTAAGTTTTCTAATTATTGAGTTAGATCCTAACAGATACGTTCCTGGTTGAAAGATGGCTGGATGGAAGTAAGCATATTTGGGAAGACTTTGTTCTCTGAATGTCTCTATTTTATTAAAGAGTGAAGAACTAATGAGCTTTCATTTCTTTTTTCCTTTCCTTAAATATTTCTTTCTCTGACAGTGGCAATGGGGTCAATTGTGTCCGAGACAGTGAGGTTGACTCAGGATAGAGCAATGTTAGGGTCACTATGAGTCATAGTAGACTCAAGAACACATAACAATAACAACATGTATGTTAAAAGCCCCATGTTCTTTTTAAAGAAAGAAAGGGGTGGATTTTGAGTGGGTGTTCTCTGGGGGGGTTATGTTTTCTTTTTTTTTTTTTTTTTTTTTTTGAGGCAGTTGGGGAAAGGTTAGGATCACAGTGAAAGATTTTATAATAAAGATCGTTTAGTTCAACTTCCACGGATTCCTTCAAGTTTTCTTGAGGTGTTCATGGCAGATAGATGTCTTACCTTCACCTGAAAACATTAAAGAATGAGAATTTACCACTATATTAGGCAATTTCTTTTACTTTACATAATATATACTGTCACAGACAGAGTCTACCTTCCAGGAATTCTCACACGAGAGTCTTCATCATTCTTTGCTCCGGAATAATATAAAGTAAATAACAGTAGTTACTGATTACTAAATGCCTACTGTGTAACAGGAATTTATGCCACTTCTAATCTCTAGGCGAACCCTAAGCAATCAGTATTACTTCCTTTGGAAATTGGAGGAAACTAAGTCCAAGAGGTCTCTGGGTATCTAGCTCAAGGTTATAGAGCTTGAGAAGTCTGACCTTCACTCTATTTCCTCACTGTGAAACTACTGCTCTCACATGAGAGTTCCTCAAAGCACTGAAATTACTGCTGTGGTCCATCATTAGGAAGATCTGGTGACACCACCTCAAAGGTCAGTGGTTCTAATCTATCAGCCACTCTTAACGAGAAGGATGTGGTAGTCTGCATCGTTTATAAAATGTACTTGGAATGTCTCTGGGCCGGTTCTACTCAATCATAGGGCTTCACTGTGAGTCAGGTGTCTCTTCACCTTTCCTTTCTCCATTCCTCCTGAAAAAGAATTTTTCTTTCACCATTTCATTTCATCATTCATCCTAAAAAGCCTACTTCACCTCCGTATTCTATGGCTGTTCAAAAGAAGTTTCCACATAATTTCATTTCTGAGGCGAATTACTTTGTGTGTCTTTTTTTCTTCTATACGTGTACATGATAAGAATTTCAAAGAGATCATGGCTAAGTATGCCATTATTTTTCTGATTGATTTTTTCTTTAAATTTTCTTTGTTTTATTGTGGAAAATATATACAGTGAAACAAACTGATTCTCCAAGTTCTACATCTACAATTTAGCAACATTGATTGCATTCTTCAAGCTGTGCGACCATTCTCACCCTCCTTTACTGGGTTGTTCCTCTCTCACTAACATAACTAGCTCCTCTTGAGGTTCATATCTAATCATCTTAGGTACTATTCTCAATCTCATACCACGCAGGTAGCTTTTAAAGGAGCATAATGCTCAAGACATAAATTTTTTATTATCTTGCTTTCTTTCTCATTGCCATCGAGTTGAAACTTACTCATAGCTGAGTCCTCCAGCAGGTTTTCAGAGGCTATATATAAATCACACGGGAGATGTCCCATCTTTCTCTTGTGTAGTAGCTGGTAGATTTGAACTTCCTGTCTTTGAATTGGCAGTGCAACTCCTTACTCTTCAGGCCACCAGAGCTCTTTTTATTAGTTAAGCTAAACCATTATTTCGTTTAAAGAGGACTCTAATAATTTTTGTTTTCTTTGTTTAAAATCTAAAATCTATCTCGGAGTATTTGTTTCCATTTTGTCTACCTTCCATGGCTTTAGAAAGTGTAGAGTCCATGAAAACTTGAAATTCTGTCTCACATTTTCTCCCTTTTGATCAAGGCTCTTCTGTAGCACTGGTAGCCAAGCAGGATCCAATTTTTCTAGTCTCATGTAAAAGAAGGCAATTGTTCATGGTGGCAGATTAGACATACATTCCATATTGTCTTCCTTTTCCTGATTCTTCTTTGTCTTATGTTTTTCTAGGTGAATAGAAACAAATTTGTGAATCTTAGATGGTTGCTTGCAAGATACCAGACACTCTACAACAAATCAGGAGGCAGAGCAGTATTACTATCTATATGTTTGTTAGGTCAATTAATTGAAATGTCTCATAAAAACAGGTCCCTATGGACCTTACCTAATTATTGAGGAATAGTGATATCAGTTTGAGGACTAAGATGTATCTGATTCAGGCCAGGGTCTTTACAATTACTAGCTGTGCATCCTAGACCTGGACAATGAGTAAGAATGACAGAAAAAGAATTGATGCCTTTGAGCTGTGGTATTGGAGAAGAGCACTGAACATCCCATGAGTGGCCAAAGAAAACAAATAGATATGTTTGGGAGTGGGTGCAGCTGGAGTGCTCTTTGGAGGCAAGAATGATGAGGCTTCACCTCACATACTCTGGACATATTACTAGGAGGTGCTATTCCTTGGAGAGGAACATAATGTTGGTAAGGGTGAAAGGTCAGCGAAGGAGAGGAAGGCCTTCAACCAGGTGACTGACAAGGTGACTGCTGCAATGGGCTCTTGTGTGTCAGGAAGTGTGAGGATAACACAGGACAGGACTAGGTTCATATCTTTTGTTCATAGGATCACTATGAGTCATACTCAACTCAATGGCACCTAACAACGAAAAACTTTCAAATCAAGGAACCAAAAACTTCCAAAGGACTTGAAAACAAAAAAAAAAGAAAGAAAATTATACATTAATGATGATTGTAGCACTCTTTACAGTAGCCAAAAATGTAAAAACAACCTAAATTCCCATCAATAGATGAATGAGTAAACAAAATATGGTATCACATACAGTGGACTACTCAGCCAGTAGAAGAAATGAAGTTTTGACAGTATGGTTTACCTTGAATACATATTGCTGAGTGAAATAAGTCAATCACAAGAGACAAATATTGTATGACTTCATTTAAATGAAAAGGCAATGTATAGATATCAAAATTTATTACAGGGATGGTAGAGACAGAAAGGGGTTAAAGTTGATGGGGAAATCACATTGATTGTAGATCAGTTTGCATAGCGAATTATTGAAACTATCATATTTAGACACCTGTAAAAGGCTGAATTAGCAAAAGTAGTAAGATAGATAGATTTTCAGTAAAATCAGGGGTGGGGATGGGGAAGAGTAGCTGCTGGGGCAATACTGAATGGAATGGGGTAATCACACGTCTCCCTTCCCAGGGAGGTCTGCCTGTTGCTATGAGGGCTTGATTGGTAGTATTTTGCTATGAGTAAAGCCTCCACTCAAGACGGCAGCTTCCTAGAACACAATCTCAGTCAGCTATTTTGTGTTGATTGCAAAGGAGATCTAGACAGATCCAAACTGATCCCTATGGAAATATAAACTCTTGGTTTTGGAGGCCTGTTCTATGAGGCCTAACACAGCAGGAAGTGCTATGGGAGCAAATACCACTACCTAAACCTTCTTTAGGAATGTGCAACAGCCTGGCAACTGACAACTATCAGGTGGGGTAGAGGTTTCATGCTATGGTCAGATATATACACAGTAACACATATATCTTGTATACACACACATATGGAGGTTTGATGACCTAGGAGTTAGAGGCTTGCATTCCAAAGACAGGAAGTTCAAATCCACCCAGTGCTCCTCAGGAGAGAAATAGGCACTCTTTTCCCATGACATTTTACAACCTTTGAAAATCTTCTGGAGGGTCAGCCATAAGTCAGTTCCAAGACAACAATGAGGTGTGAGTTTGTTGTTGTTGTATATATACTGATTATATATCTATATATATACACACACA
>NW_006399760.1:33152982-33162885 GCF_000299155.1 Elephantulus edwardii
ATATTATATATGATTTGTATGGTGCTGATAAGTGCTGTCAAGTCACAGGTTCATAGTGACCCTATGAACGAAGTCCTGGACACTTCCTGTATGACTTTCCTCCTCTCTCCCAGTTCATAGGGTTTCCAGAGGCAAGCTACTGTGGAAGTGGATGCCACTCCTGCTTCCAAGCTTATTTTAATCGGGAGCTTCCATGAATTACATGTTACCATGGGCAACAGTATTTCAGCTTCACAGCAACCACGAATTACCTCTGTACAGCAGGTGGACATACCAGGGTTACATGTCCTAGAAGAATGTTTCACCAAAAACAATTAAAGGCAGGCCTGAGGGCTGCGGATTTGAGTCACCCACCTTTGGCTTTGAGAGCATGACTTTCTGTCTGCTAGGCCAACTGCTCGTTCTCTCTTTCTCTATGCTGTTGGTGGTGGTAATGTTGTTAAGTGCCGTTGGGTCACAGGCGACTCATAGTGACCTTATGAACGAAGTCCTGTACACTTCCTGTATGACTTTAGTCCTTTCTCCAGATTCATAGGGTTTCCAGAGACAAGCTGCTGTGGAAGTAGATGTATACACATACACACACACACACACACTCTGGTGGCCTAGTGGAAAGGAGCTGCACTGTAATCCTGAAGGCAGATGGTTTGAGGCCACCAGCTGCTTCTCAAAAGAAGAATGGACAATCTCCCCCATGCAATTAACTACCTCTGAAAATCCAACATAGGTCGGTTCCAACTTGACAGTACACAATACAGCAAGAGAGAGAGAGAGAGATGCATATGAAAACTGTAGCCTCCAAAGTAACCATCATGCTTAATAAGGAAACACTAAAAATAATGTTATAAAAATCAGGAAGACAAAGGGAACTCTGGTGGCCTAGTGGCAAGAAGCTGCACTGCAATCCCAGAGGCACAAAGTTCAAATCCACCAGATTCTCTGCTGGAGAAGGAGGGACAATCTCCTCCTGTACCAGTCAAGCCTGATTTGATGGTACACACACAAAATATAATAAAATTTTTTTAAATCAGGAAGACAAAAATATCCATAATCACTACTATTTAAAGTTATTCTGGAGGAGGCAGCATTATCTTTATTTGTAGAAATCTTTATATTATTTTTTTAATCTCGAAAACCCAAGAGAATCAATCAAAGCTATTATGCACAATAAAATCGTAGTAAGTTCTAGTTATAAAATAAATCACACTATAACACAAGCAATAACCTTTTAAACAGACAGTGAAAGAATAGACCTCATTTATTATATTATACACAAAATATAAGATAAAATGTTTTAAAAATAACCTTAGTAAGAAATGTGTGAGGTTTATATGAACAAGTTGTTGAATTATCCAAAAAGAAATGTGAAGAATTAAAAAGACTATCATATCTTATATTGGAAACCATCAGCAACAGAAAGCTATCAATTTTCCTTAGAAAACATATAAACTAAAAATAAGACCATTAAAAATACCAAGGAGACGTTTTAAAATATAGAATTGACAAACTAAACTCTTCACAGTTTCAAACACATCAGAGCCCATTGTATCAGTCACCGTGTCAATACACTTGGTCGAAGATCTTCCTCTCCTTCACTAACCCTCTACCTTTCTCAGCATCATGTCTCTATTCAAGCAATAGACCCTCCTAGCAATATGCCCAAAGTAGATGAAGTGTAAGCTTCATCTTTGTCTCCAAAGAGCACTCTGGCTGCACCCTGTCCAAGACATATTTGTTTGTTCTTTTGGCAGTCGATGCAATGTTCAGTACTCTTCTCCAACACCACATCTTGAAAGAACCAACTCTTCTGTCATCCTAATTCATTGTCCAGCAAAGCAAGTCATCAGAAAGACTTTGGCCTGAGTGAGACTCACTTTAGTCCTCAAACTGACATCATTACTCCTCAATAATTTGGAGAGGTTCTAACTGCAGACCTTCCCAGTGCATTATGTCTCCTGATTTCCTGACTGTTGGTACCAAAGGTGTTATTTGTAGATCCAAGTAACATGAAGTTGTTGACAATTTCAATCTTTTCTCCATCTATCACAATGATGCATGTAGGTCCAGTGGTAAGAATCTTTGTTTTCCTGACATTGAGATGCAATCCATGTTGAAGGCTGAAATCAAGTTTCTCTTTGGAGGCTAGGATTTTGAAGCTCTGTCTCACATTCTTTGAGCACATGGCCATGAGAGACTGGTCCAGGGGGAAGGATATCATGTTCAGAAGGGTAGAGGATGCAGAAGAGGAAGACCCCCCTATGAGATGAACTGATAAAATAACTAGGGCACTGGGGGTTGGTGTATCAGTGTTAATGAGACTGGCTTAAGACAGGGCAGGGTTCAGAGTCACTGAACTGTAGTTAATTATTATGGGTAGCAGGCACTAGACAACACATAACAACAACAACAAACAACATTCTTTGATCTGCCACAAGTGCTTCAAGTCCTCCTCACTTTCAGCTAGCAAGGTTGTGTCATCTGTATAATACAGGTTATTGATGAGTCTTCCTCCAATCCTGATGCCACATTTCTCTTCATACAGTCCAGCTTCATGGTCTAGGTATAGGTTTTTCATGAGCAAAATTAAGTGCTCTGAGGTTCCCATTCTTCTCAATTTCAGCTGTAACTTGTTATGATAAACACAGTCAAATGCCTTTGCATAGTCAATAAAGCACAAATAGACATTCTTCTGATATTCTTTACTTTCAGCCAGGATCCATCTGACACTAACAGTGCCATAGCATCTTTGAAATCCTACTTGAACTTCTGGCAGTTCCCTATCTATTAACTGTTTTAGCCATTTATGAATGATCTTTAGTACTATTTTGCTTGTATTAGGATATTATTCTATAGTTTCCGCACTCTGTTGGATCATCTTTCTTGGGAATGGGAACGGAAACAGTATGGACTTCTTCCAATCCTTTGGCCAGACAGCTGTCCTCCAAACTTCCTGACATAGATTAGCAAGCACTTTCAGGACTGCATCTGTTAATTGGCAAAGTTCAGTTAATTGAAACAAGTCAATCAGTATCCCCTTGATTCCTGGGGCCTTATTTTTTGCCAGTTCCTCCAATGTAGCTTCAACTTCCTCCTTCATTACCATTGGTTCCTGCTCATACGGTACTTCCTGAAATTTTTCAGTGTAAATCAGTTCTTTTTAGTACAGTGACTGTATAAACCCTTCATTTTCTTTTGATGCTTTCTGGATCATTCAATATATTGCCCATAGTATTCTTCAATATTGCAACTTGAGGTTTAAATTTGTTTTTCAGTTCTCTCAGCTTGAGAAATGCAGAGCTGGTTCTTCCCTTTTTATTCTCCAATTCCAACTCTCTATACATTCTACTACTTTATACATTATATAATACATTAATTTGAATAATACATTATAATTACATTATCTTTTTATTTATACATTATATTACTTTTGCTTTGTCTTCTCAAGCTGCCCTTTGAAAACTTCTGCTCGGTTCTTTTACTTCGACGTATTTTCTCATTGTTTTGGATTCTCTAAACTCTAATGCAATTTTTAGAATCTCTTCTGACATCTATTTTGGATTTTTCTTCCTCCTCTGTATTTGTAATTACCTTTTTCTTTCTTCATGAATAATATCCTTCATGTCATCCCTTAACTCATTGGGTCTTTAATCATTGGTGTTCAATGCTTCAAACCTATTCTTAAAATAATCTTGACATTCAGATGGAATAGATTGTGATAGATAATAATGCTGTAATAAATCAAATGATGTTATAATTGCATATGAACCAGCAACTAAATGGAAATCTAAATGTAGAAATACACAGTCATGTGTTCATGGTATGTATGTGTTCCAATATTATTTAAATAATCTTTTAAAAATATTATATCTTTCCTCATGACTCACACAAAATAACTACTAGAAAATTCAAGGATTAAAGTTTATAATCAAATATTTTGTTGTGGCTTTTGTTATATGTCATGAAGTCAGAACTGACGCATAGCTGGCCCTCCAGTGGGTCTTCAGAGGCAGTAAATCACATAGGAGAAGATTGCTCATCTTTCTCCCACAGAGCCACTGGTGGATTTAAACTGCATGCCTTTGGGTTGGCAATACAATTCTTTTTATATTTTTTTCCTTTTTTAAATTAATTTTAATGAAATTTACAGAGACTTAGGGTTTCCAGTCATTCATTGTTGCAAATGCAACTCTTTTTAATAATATAAAAATAAAATCTAGAAAAATCTAAAAAGAAGAAAATATGGAATAATGTTTATAAAATATGAGTGATCGGTTCCTTAGTAATTTGTAATATAATACTAAGAAGTAATAAAATATTAATATGCTCACATAAAAATAACAGATTTCCCCACCACAAAAACAGTATTAATAAAGTTTAACACCCACTACTGCCACCATTGGCCATCAAGATTGTTCCAATGCAGTGAAATTCCATGTGTGTACAGTAGAATGCTGCTACACAGGGTTTTCAAAATTTTGAAAGATTTCCAGACCTTTCTTCTGAGGTGCCTCTGGGTGGATTCAAACCTTCGCCCTTTTAGGTAACAGTTAACTATCTGCAATGTTCAGGGACACTAGTAAAAAATCAGTAACTGGAAAAATCTTTTGTTTATATTTTAATTTACAGTCCATATCAAAGCCAAGCAAGCCTATAAATTAGAAGGAAAAAAGAAGACAGCAATCTAGTAGGTGAGACAGAGAAAGCATTTGAAAAGTTATAGAATACAGGAATGACTATTTAAACATACATAAACAGGTTCAATGATTTCACTACATGTGGGAAAAGCAAACTAAAACAAGACCCCATTGGTTTTGCTTATTAGTAGATCAACCCTAATGTGTTATAGATCACACAGGGGTATGAGAAATACTGATGGTCATTATGTTGTTGTTGTTGTAGTTTGCCATTGAGTCAGAACAGACCCATAGCTTATCCTCCGATGGGTTTTTACACTAGAGAAAATGTCCCATCTTTTTGCCATGGAGCAGTTGGTGGATTTGAACTGCATGCCTTTGGGGACTACAGTGCAGTTTCTTAGCATTAGACCACCATAGCTCCCTACTATCATCATTGATGGTCATGGAGAATGTACACTGGGTCAAGATCTGCAAAAAATCATTGGACAAAGTTCAGCAAAATTCCAGATGCCCATATTCTCAAGAATCAGAAAGTTTACATCTAAAAATTTATGCCGCTAATGAACCCACACAAAGGTAAAATTTTATGTATATAAATGACTATTCCTTCCAGCAAACTGTTTGTGATAGCTAAAGATTAGTAATATTGGAAATGTTCAAAACTGGGGCACTCTCCTTCATTATTATCAAGCCAGAACGGACTCATAGCTGAGCCTCCAGAGGGTTTTCAGAGACTGTAAATCACACAGGAAGTGATTACTCATCTTTCTTCTGCAGAGCAGCTGTTGAATTCAAACTGCCTGCCTTTGGATTGGCAACACAACTTCTTAACCACTAGGCCACCACAGCTCCCTAGTAGAGGTTAAGTAAAAATAGACTATCTACATTGTTGTTGTGGTTCTGTGCCGTCGAGTCGTTTGCGACTCATACCGACCCTATGCACAACAGCCCTAAACCCTGCTCTATCCTGCGCCAACCGCACTGCCTCTGACACAGCCATCCTGATTACCCCAGTCACTGAATCAATCCATCTCATAGAGGGTCTTCCCCTCCTGCGCTGTTCCTCCACCCTCCCAAGCATGATGTCCCTCTCCAAGGACCCGTCCCTCCTGACAACATGTCCAAAGTATGTCAGACGAAGCCCCAGAATCCTTGCCTCCAAGGAGTAGCTTGGTTTAATCCTCTCCAAGATGAATCTGTTTGTTTTCCTGGCAGTCCATGGTACATTCAGTACTCTTCTCCAGCACCACAGCTCAAAAGCATCAATTCTCCTTCTGTCCTTTCTAGTCATTGTCCAACTCTCTGATGCATAACAAGCAATTGCAAAGACCATGGCCTGTATCAGGCGCACCTTAGTCTCCAGAGAGACACCGTTGCTCCTGAGTACTTTAGAGAGGTCCCTAACAGCAGACTTTCCCATCGCGATATGCTTTTTGATTTCCTGACTGTTGGTGCCAAGAGTGTTGACTGTGGAGCCAAGCAAACTGAAGCTGTGAACAATCTCAATCTCTTCGCCATCCATCCTCTCAATCTCTTCGCCATCCATCCTGATGCTGCCAATTGGTCCAGTGGTGAGAATCTTTGTCTTCTTGACATTGAGCCTCAGTCCATAGAATTTCATTTTAAAGCACATGGTAAAAAAAAAAAAATCTATCTCCAAGATATTAGCTAAGTGAAAAAGTAGCAAGGTGTTTCTTAGGCTCCCATTTTTTAAAAAAAATATTGTATATGCTTTGACTATCTATGGATGGAGACATAAGAACTTTTAACAGTTGTGGTATCAAGGGAGTGAACTGAGGCTCTAGGAAACAAAGGTGAAAGGAGGACTATAGACATGTGTACCATTGCTTTTGTTTGCTGTTATTAGGTGAGGTCCAGTTGGAGAAATCTCACAGCAGGCGAAAACAGGTAGTAAACTGCATGGGAAGAGATTTTTTCCATGTTCTGCAGAGAAGCTCATGAATTCGAATGTAATGCCTTTGGGTTGACAGCTCAACTCCTTAGATGACCAGGGCTCTTTTTGAGTGATTACACACACACACACACACACACACACACACACACACACACACACACACATTGTTGTTTACTGTATGGACATATATACATATATAACAATATGTATATGTATATGTATATGTATATGTATATGTATATGTATATGTACAAAACAATTTGTAAAAACAAATTAACTCATATTTTTAAAAGAACAATGATGTGGTCAATTTAAAAGGGCTTTGAGAAACAGAGGGTTTTCTTCTTTTTCACTTTATTAGAGGTGTTTTTATAAACTTGCCAATCTGACATAACCATAAAAAGAATTAACAGGTTCAATCAAATCAACATCCGTTTAGCGTTTTCTCATTTGAGCTCATCAAGTCTTAAATGTGCAAATTTCCTGAGAGGGAAAATAATTTTGATTGGACTTAGGATCTGAAATGAGTTTTCCTTTTCAAAAACTGATTTCATCTGACGTTGTTAAACACTTCAATTGCTGTTAGGTCATCTGTAGCCTAATTAACACTAATTGATCTCTTGAATGGCAGGATTATTAATGTAGTTTAATTACTATTTAGAACATTTGGGTTTGGCCAACCTCTGAAGTTTCAAGTCTGGAATGGAAGGTGGGGATGTTCCAGGAGGGGAGTAGACATTTATTTTTCTCTGCTGAATTAAATGTCTGTTATTAATGTGCATCCTAACTACTGGCTGATCTCTCCCAGGAGGTGGCTTTGAAAGCTTTGACTGAGAACAACAACCAAAAAAACCTGCAAGCTATGCACAAATTTTAATCTTGTTGGAAAATAGGAGAGTCACATAATAATTGTCATCTGCTATCATGTAGAAAGTAATTGGTTAGATAACAACAGATATTTTTTCAGTAAAATGCCTGAGGGAATCTGTTCTTTTCCCCTCACCACCAAAACCAAGGTTTGGTCTGCCTTTCGCCCACCCTTGGTTGGCAGAAATTTGTTTCTATAATATTGAATTGCCTTTTAAAATGCCAAACCTTGCTCAACGTCATTTTTGACGATTTTTGACAAGTTTTGAAATGTATTTTAATTTTGTTTTATTTTTAAATATTTTATTTTATCTCTCTTATTTTTACCTATGTTGTTGTTATTTTTGTTGTGTACTGTCGAATCAGAACCCACCCAGAGCTAACCGTCCAATAGGTTTTCAGAGGCGGTTAATGAAACAGGAAGAGACTAGCCATCCTTCTCTCACAGAAAAGCTGGTGGATACAAACTGAGTGTCTTTGAGATTGCAACACAGCTCCTTATGACTAGACCACCGTTGTTTGTTGTTGTTGTTGTTATAGTGTACTGTAGAGTCCGAACGGACCCATAGCTGACCCTCCAGTGGGTTTTCAGAGGCAGATAATCACACAGGAGGAGATTATTCATCCTTCTCCCAAGGAGCAGCTAATGGCCTCGAACTGCGAGCCTTCGGGATTGTAGCGCAGCTTCTTGCCCCTAGGTCACTAGACCTTAGACCACCTATAGGCTTTTAAGTACACTTTTAAAAAACTTTTACATTCTAAAGTTCTCATAAATATATAATTTTTTCCTGTGCATTGTATTTTTACATCAATTACAGTTGATTAATGTCATTAACTTATTCCAATATCTAATCAAAACCTTACGGAAATCTGGTGGCACATATATAGTCCATAGTTGGACTGCTGAAGTCGGCGCTTTGCTTGAGGTTAAAATCCAACAGTGGGAGAAAGATGAGCAATCTCCTGCATGATTTACAGCCTGATAATCCACGGGAGGCCGAGCTATGAGCCCATTCTGACTCAATGGCAAGAAGTTTGAGTATAAAATCAAACCATGAATACACTACATATTGCCTTTCTGCTCCTTTCTGGGCGTCACTATGCCCCTTCTTGAGGTCCATAGGTAATAATGTAAATGGTTTGTGCTTGGCTGGGGACCAAAAGATTAGTTGTTCAAACACATCCAGTGGTACCACGGAAGAAAAGGGTGGTGAATTGCTGTAGTGAAGATTGCAGTGGGGAAAAAACCCAAAACCCACCATATAGAACAATTCTACGGTGGTAGCAAATGGGGTACGTAAAAGTTGGTCCTTTCCACACAAGACTACATGCCACTCTCAAATTCTCAAGTTACACGGAAGTGTAAAATAGGTTTCAGCGTTTCCTATTCATTGTCTGCCTTAAAACACTGCTCCTTTTATTACTGTTTCAGGAAACATTTTTACTGTGTTGGCTTAGCTAAAAGTTTACAAGCAGCTTTTTAAAAAAATAAGTTCTAAAATGGTTTTCCAATCCAAGCTCATTTCTTGCATAACCAAGCAAGCCTTCTCTTGCTCTTCTAGCAATGTCTGTTGTATTAATTCTTATGTGTTTACAGTTAAAGCTGGAGGAATGCGAATTTCAAAAAAACAAGAAATCGGAGTCTTGGAGAGACATACCAAAAAAACAGGATTAGAGAAAGCAAGGTAGGAACAGCTTAATTTCTTCTCTCCTTGTTCACCTTAGGAGTTTCAGTGGCTGTTTGCAGAAGTCAGAGAGAGGCCTTCCTATTTTAGTTCTAACCAAGATTTGCAATGCATGTGCTAGGCAAAAAGAGAGATGGTAGTCACGGGGGGTTGGAGACAGCCGGTAGTGAGCGCGGTGGGGTAATGATCAGCGGTGACAGGGCCTGAAGGTGGAAAGGACACTCTCCTTACAGGCTGAATGACTCTCTCACGACATCTCCACCCTCACCCCCACCATCTTCCTCCTCTCTGATGCTGTCCCTCTGCCCCCACCTGAAATAAAGGTTCCAGATGCATCCAAAATTGACTTACACTCTTATAGTCTATTTTCAGATCCGACTTTAAAATATAGTCCCTAGGCTTGCCCTGTTTTTATAATAGGCTTTCTGCAAAGCAAATTTCCTGAATTAAAAATAAATGTCTTTTTCTGTTTTCATCACTCAATTATTTAGAAACTAATGGCCACTATATTTGGCAGAGCAGAAAGTGCAGAGGGACACAGGGGAGCTGGTTTCTCCCTGGTCCTTTGGCCATAACCTTGACGCACTGCACTGAGAAGGGCTTAGCATGGCTCGATCCCTCCCTAAAATGTCCAGCCACTATATGTGCTATTCAAGGAAAGTGAGTGCTTTCGGAAACAGAATTATTTGGTCCAACCACTTCAATAAGGAAAATACGGAGACTATTAATTTTAAGATAGGGTTTTTTTTTCTATAATTATATTTTATTAATTTTCATAAACATTTACAGAGATTTTGGG
>NW_006399760.1:33167112-33183854 GCF_000299155.1 Elephantulus edwardii
CCTTTCAGCATTATGTAGTGACCTTCCTTATCTTCCGTGATGGTTTTTACATTGATATTTATTTTATCAGAGATTAATATGGCTACTCCTGCTTTAATTTTAAGATAGTTTTGGAAACATCAATTGATAAGTGACTACTATACCACTATTAGAAGCTGCTCAAGATGACTTCTGTAAGAGTTAAATGGCACCAATATGATAAGAGGAGCTCTGGTAGCTCCATGGTGACAGCATTCCTTGGACAGTAAAAGGTCTGACTGTGTGATAAAGATATAGCAGATTGTTCCCATAAAGATTTTCAGTCTCAGAAACCCTACTGGTTTCTACTTCTACTCTGCCCTACCCGGTGAGTCAAAATGGCAGTGGGTAACTCTGGAAGAGAATTCTTATGTGTATAGATGACTGGCATAGAAGTTCTAAAATAAAATTTTCTTTCCAGTTTTTAGGAAGCAAATTTTTTAGGATCCCCCACTCCTTTTAAAATAAGATATAGATTTGCCCCTCTGGCAGTTAGTCACTTGTTTCTTCAGCTGTCAGTAAATAATTACATCTATCTTCGTGATGAAAGTGAAATTGTAAGTCCCCAAGAGTGGTTAGGGTTACATCTTACTTATCTTATGACCCAGCATCTTTACCAGCCCTTTATAGAATAGAGGATGTGCGTTATAAAGGCTGCCAGGCTGTGGTTGAATTGAAAGCTGATTTCATTGTTATTATCATTAATTTTATTGAAAATTTACAGAGATTTTGAATTTCCATTCATTCATTGTTGTACTTCGTTCTTCTCTTTGAAAACTAATAGAAAAGTTCTTTCATTACTATTCAATCCCTCCCCCCCACCCAAGTCCACTCCACTATGCAGCCTTCGTTCTGGATTCCTGTCATGACAATAATACCTAATCATATATACTTTTTAAACAGTTCTCTCTCTCATCTGTTTCAAAGAAGTATGCATAATTTATCCCATATTTCTCAGTCTCTCTCCCAACCCCTATGTCAGTCCCGTTCTAGAATAGTGCCACTATTCAGTATTTATCCTTTTGTGACTGAGATATTTCACTCAGCATAATGTCCTCCAGGGTCATCCATTTTGCATAATATTGCATGAGTTCCTACTTTTCCAATGCAGCGTAGGATCCCATTGTGTGAATATACCACAGCTTCTCTATCCATTCATTTGTTGATGGGCTCTTAAATTGTTTCCAACTCCTTGCTATTGTGAACAAAGCCATGATAAACATGGGTGTGCATGTATCTGCTTGGGTGGCAGCTATGGTCTCTTTGGGGTATATTCCAAGTAATGGAATTGCTGGGTCAAACGATATTTCCTATTTGCAACTTTTTGAGAAAGCGCCATACTGCCTTCCATAGTGGCTATACCATTTTACACTCCCAGCAACAGTGAAGTGAATAAGGGTTCCAGTTTCTCCACAACCTCACCAGCATTTGTTGTTTGCTGTTCTGTTAAATTTTGCTATTCTAACTGGGATGAGATGAAATCTCAGAGTTGTTTGAAAGCTGATTTCTAAAACGTTCTTAGTTTCAAACCTGAATCGAGACAAAGCCCTGTTTACTGTGACCTGTGTACTGAGGTTTATATGTCTGGACCAGAGACTCAGGAACAAGAGTCAGCCCTTAGAAATTATTTCAGGACTGCAGCCACTTGGCCAGCCACTCCTTTCTCTGTGCCTCAGAAAATGAAGACATAGTTATTTTAGCATCAATTGAGAAGGAGAAGTGGTTAGAAAATAATAAAGTGAGTATTGGAACCATTTTTAAAAAATCTCAGTTGTTTTCTACTAATCATGAAAAGATGAGAATTGCACTACATCATAACCTAAATAGCAAAATAGCTTTTTTTTTTCACTTCCAGGGAGAGGGACATGTTATGTGGAATCTGAAGCTGGTACGATTTTGGCACCACTTGAAAGAAAACCAATACGAAATGATAAATATGACATTTCTAGGAGGGGCTAGTAGGGTGGGGAGCCTCAGTCATTTAGCTTCCCAATAAATCCCCCTTTCACTGTTCACATCCCCTGCACTAGCATATGCACAAAGTGAAAGTACTTCATCTTCATTGGCCAACATCTCTCATTACATCTTGGGGAACTGCTTTTAAAATTATTCCGTAGAAAGGGATGACTAATTATCATCATCTGTGTCTGTTTCCTAATAACTGTATCCACAAAGCAATACAAACCACCACACAGAGCAAAAGAATGTGCCAACCATTCAAGAAATTGCAGATATTACCCAATTGTAATTCTCCTGCAAAATAACTTGAAAAAAAGCCAGACACAAAGAACAGATGTATGTTATTCATTATATGAAGTACAGAAAAACCTCAAACTAACCTTAAAAAAAAACCACCCAAATGCTCTGCCAGCAGCTGGTGAATCCTAGCCACTGAACTTTCAGTCACTGGTGGTGTTGTTGTGTACCATTAGGTAGAAACTGACCCACAGCTGAGCCTCCTGAAGGTTTTCAGAGGCAGTAAATCAGAGATTGCCCATCTTTCTTCCATGGAGTAACTGGTGGATTCGAACCACGTGCCTTTGTGTTGGCAGTGCAGCTCCTTACCATCAGAACTCACTTTCAGTCACTGTTGTTGTTATTGTTATTGTTACTGTTGACGAAAATTGCTGTCAAGTCGAGCACAACTCATAATGACCCTATGAACAAAAGACCTGAAGCCTTTCTATGACTATCCTTTCTCCAAGTTCATATTTTCCAGAGGCATGTTGTTTAGGAAGTGGATGCCACTCCTGCTTCCAAATCACTAGTCCTATCAACTACACACTAAACCACGAAGGCTATCTTCAGGCTATTCTAACCCACTACCACTGAGCCCATTTCAAAATCATAATGACCATTCATTGAGTTGCCAAAGCAGCGAAGCTCTGAGGAAGGAAGAAAAGAAAAAATCCGGTTTTTCCTATCGAGTGACTGCTAGCCTTCAGTTAGCATTCCAGAAGCCTGATATGTTACACACAGACCACCAGGGATTCATTCCAAACCAGTATGGGTGACTGTGAATCAAAGTAGTGTTTTCCTCGGGGATAATGGAGATCACAGAGGGAGAAGCTGGCCAGCTCTTGTTTTGCAATCTATATACTAGTTTTATACAGTGGGTTCAGTTTGTGAATATTTGCAAAGCCAAATGTGAGGTGTTGTGCCACTGATCTAAAAGTCAGAAGTTCAAATCCACCAGTCAGAAGGACATTCTCCTCCCATAAAGATTTACAGCTTTGAAAAACCAGTGACAGGTTACCAGACATTGGAGCTGATCTGAGAGATTTGGGCTTTAACCACTTACTGCATTTGTATTTTTCTGTATATATATTATACTTTCTTTCTGTGTTGGTTGTGGGAAGGCTCCAGATTGTCTTTGGCTGGCTGGAAGCCTCTTGCTGGGAACCAACAAGAGCCTGGTGTGTGGGCCTGTGGCCTTTTAAAATTTCATCTGGTTATCATTGTTTTTTAAATAAGCACTCCTAAGTGGTACAGCACTTTTCTGTTCTTTTTCTGTATTGAGGTAACTTGGGATTGCTGTGATACTGAACGCTGAGCCGGTGATCTGTCAAGTGTCATAATGGTTACCCATGGTTGACAATAAGTATCTGGTTTGCTAACAGATAAAGACAGGCTTTGAAGCAGAAGTGGCATCCACTTCCTAAACATGCCTGTGGAAACTCTATAACTTAGAAAAAGGACAATAGTTAAAGAACAAGGTTAAAGTCTTTTGTTTATAGGGTCAGTACTAGATGGCACTTAACAACAACAATGTATATTCCCAAGCCCTTGTCTTCCATTTTGGACTTTCATTGGCTGGACTCTACGATGGTGCTCGTGTTTTGGTTGAGGACTGGTATGGATTATTTCATTGTTTAAGCCTCTCATTTAAAGTCAACAAGACCTCCAGGAGGACACTTGCATTTAAGGCCAGGCCCTTGTCACCATTTTGGAGACTGGATAAAGTGACTGGACTCTGTAAGATGGGCTCTCTGTTTTGGTGAGGGTCATTGTGGAATGCTTGATTGTTTTTTTGTTTTGTTTTGTTTATTATTAAATCATCTTGTTTACAGCCAACAAAACCTCCTGGAGGGTCCCTATATTTAATGTTAGGTCTGAGGTATTATAGTTTAATCCTTTGCTACTATAGTTTGGAGGAACCGTTTTCTAAATTGTACAGCACTCTTCTGTCAATTTGCTGTGCTGAGGTAATCTGGGTTTGTTGTGATATTGAACCTTGTACCATTGGGGTCTCAAATGCCATATTGGCTGCCTATGGTGGACAGTGTTTGGTGGAGCTCCCAGTTTTTAATACAATTTGGGCAACAGGAGTGGCTTCCATTTCCTAAACCACATGTATTTGAAAACTATGAACTTGGAGAAATGACAGTTACAGAAAGGCCTCAAGTCTGTTGTTCATGGAGTCGCTATGAGTTGTGTGCAACTCAATGACAACAACAACATAATACTTTAATGAAAAGTTAGATGAATAATAATAATAATTCAACTGAGAAAGCTTGTAGTACCTGGGCACAAAGATGTAAAATTTTTTTTCCTTCTAGATGAAGTTGGGTAGTATAAATACTAAGACACTTGACTGTTAATGGAAAGGTTGGAGGTTCAAGTACACCCAAAATGGCATGGAAGAAAGTTTGACAATTTACTTCCAAAAAAGTCAGCCTTTGAAAATGCTGTAGTATATATAGTACTGTTCTATTCTGAGACACAATATCATCACAAATAAGAATCAATTTTACAGCAATCGGTTTGACTGGTCAACATTGCAAGCCTTGGTAGAAACCCTCTGTATAAATCAATTAACATTTTTAGTGGGGAAACTCTTAAAGTCTTATATGAAATCTCTTCTCATCTTCACAGTGCCATTGCCAATGTTACCAAGATACAGACAATGGATGCCCTGAATGACACATTGGAGAAGGTAAGTCATGGAGAAGGTAACACGTGCACCCAAACACACATGCTACTCTAAGTCAGCATTTACCAGTGTATCAGCTTGGGTGGGCAAAGGACCTGAGGACTGCTGGGGTAACTTTTGATGTCCTTGTGAAAGAATCTGTTCCCAATCAGAGGAACATAGAAATTGTTCCTTTCAAATTCCCAAAATATCCATTGAATAAATAATTTCAACAGTAATAGAGAAAAGAAAGTGAGACTCATGCTGCCTTCATGTTGCCATCCCAAATATTTTTTAGAACATTAGCATTTTTTCATAAAAGGCAGCATGTGTGTTGGAAATTTGTCAGTTTTTTAACCTTCCTTGTATCGTGATGTTGTTATGTGCTGTTGAGTTGACTAAGATTCATAGCCACCTTATGCATGATAGTTCTGAACCCTGCTCCATTCTGAGCCAATCTCACTGTCTGTGACACACCTGTCCTCATTACCCTAGTTATTGTGTTAGTCCATCTTACCCAGAGTCTTCCCCTCCTGCACCATCCGTCCACTCTTCCAAGCATGATATCCTTCTCCAAAGACCGGTACCTCCTGGCTACATACTCAAAATATGTGAGACAAAATCTTGAAATCCTTGCTCCCAAGGAGCAGCATGGTTTCACACTCTAAATATTTGTTAGTTCTCTTGGAAGTCCATGGTATGTTCAACACTTTTTATCCAGCACCAAAACTCAAAGGTATCAATTCTTATGTCATCCTTAATCATTATCCAGCTCTCTGATGCATAGCAAGTAATTACGAACACCATGGCCTGCATCAGGTGCACCTTATTCTCTAGACTGACATCCTTGCTCTTTATTACTCTGGCGAGGTCCCTGAGTACCTTGATATCCTGACTGCTGGTATCAAACTTGTTGACTGTGGATCCTAGCAAGCTAAAATTATTAACAATCTCAATCTCTTCTCCATCTATCATAATGCCACCAACAGGCCCAGTGGTGAGAATCTTCATTTTCTTGATGTTGAGCTTAAATCCATTTTGTAAACTACGGTCCTTGACCTTCTGCAGCAAATGCTTCAGGTCCTCCTCAGTTTCAGCAGGCAAGGTTGTGTCATCTGCATAACATAGGTTGTTGAATCTTCCTCCAATCCTGATGCCACATTCCTCTTCATAAAGTCCAGCCTCCCATATGATCTGTTCTGCATACTGATTGAAAAGGTTTGAAGACATGACACATCCCCGACACACTCCTGATTTTGAAATATGCGGTGTTTCCCTGCTCTGTTCTGACTACTGCTTCCAGGTCCAAGTATAGGTTTCATATGAGCACAATTGTTTGGGGATTCCCACTTTCCTCAAAGTTATCCAAAATTTGTTGCTATCCACGCAGTCAAATGCCTTTGCATAGTCAACAAAACACAGATAGACATCCTCTGGTACTCTCAGCTTTCAGCTGAGATCCATCTGACATTGACAACGATGTCCCTAGTACTATGGCTTCTTCTAAATACAGTTTGTATTTCCTTGCATCATCATTCTCATAAAGAAACACTATATTTGAGGCAAGGGTGGTGGAGAGTTGCCCAGTTTAGGAATGAATGAAGACTGAATATGAAGTAGGTTTATAGAACAAAATCTGTTTGCAAAGGTGATTGACCATTGTAATTTTTACTTAAATTTTCTGATTTTTTTTCCTTAGAAACCCAAGTGGTAAAGTCATTTTTTTAAAAAGTTCTGGTGGCACAATGATTAAGTGCTTAGTTACTAATCACAAAGTTGATGGTTTGAACCCACCCAGAATTTCTTTGAGAGAAAGCCTTGGTGATCTGTTTCTGTAAATATTAAAACAGGCAAAACCAAATAGCTGCTGTTAGTGACCCTGAAGAACAGAGCAGAACTGTCCATAGAATTCCCAAGTGGCTTAATCTGTGTGGAAACAGATTACTACCTCTTTCTCATACGGAACTGCTGGTGAGAGGACCCTCCAACCTTCTAGTTAGCACCTGAGCACTTACCCACTACGCCACCAGGACTCTATAAAAATTGTAGCTTAGAAAACCCTACAGGATAGTTCTACTCTGTCTTGTGGACCACTATAAAACTCAAATTGTTTGTTTTGGTTTTAAATTGTATAGTTTCACTGAGAACAGTATGCAGTTCAAATCCACCAGTTGCTCCAGGGGAGAAAGATGGCAATCTCCTCCCATGAAATTTACTGCCTCTGAAAACTCAGGGGTCAGTAATGGTTTGGTTTTGACTCAATGGTAAATAACGGCAATAAGTTACACTGAGTGACAGCCCTCATTCCACTTCTCAGAGGCAGTGTCTTCATATTCAAGTAGAGGAAGAACCACTCTTTCTGCTGCTCCCACATTTATTGAAGGCACAGGACTAGGTGTCCTTCGTAGAAGGAAGTCTTGCTGCCACTGCTTAAATTGGGCCTGAGGATCATCTGTTCAGCCTCTGAAGGATATTAGAGCAGAGACTGTGTAGTGGGCCTTCTGAAGCCCCCACTGGGCACTTACAATTGTGTGACCTCGGACAGATGACTCCACCTGAGTCTCACAATCCTCATTTGTCAAATGGAGATGAGTACAGTACATACTGCAGAGGGTTATTGTGCAGAATAAATTAGCTCTGAGAACCTTGTCTGCTGCAGAGTAACTTATATGTCCTATTTCTTAGGGATTTTGCTTTTATGACTCTGAGATGAAAAGAAATGTTGACAATCCAAAATAGTAAAATTCAGAAGAGTACCCTGATTTTAGGCTGTAACTGCATTGCCCTCTATTGTAGGGCTCAGTTCACCACTCAGATGGGTTGTAACAAGGGCCTGTGTGATTCTTGCTCTCCTGGTTCCAGAAGAAGGGCTCTAATCAAGTATAGACACAAGCTGTTCCCCTCCATCTCTTCTTATCTTTCTTGCCAACTGAATGCTTCTTCCTTAGAGGACAAGAAAAGGCTCACAGCTGTAAGTGGAACTGGATAGAATAGGTCTGTTCCCTTAAGACATATGTTAACTCAAAAGAAAAGGTTTTAAAGAAAGGGTTAAAAAGTTGATTATGTACAATGGAGTTCTACTCTTCCCATACATGGAGTGACCATGAGTCAAAAGTGGCTTGAAGACAGCTAACAACAACGTTGTGCCCTAGGCATGATGTGAGTCCTACATGTTGTGGTTAAGTGCTATAGGGTCTATTTTTCAAGAATATCGACCCCACATGACAGTGGAATTGCTCCAGATGGTTTTGTTGGCTGTAATCTTCATGGAAGCAGAACAACAGGCCTTTCTCCCATTAGACTGCTGCAGGCGTGCAATCCACCAGTCTTTCAGTTACAGCTGAGCACTTAATGATCTGTACTCCCAGGGATCCTTGTATACGGCATACAGCAGTTCTTCCTCTTTTAGTTAAAATTATTATTCCCTTATTTCTAAGAGTTAATAAATAATCTGTCCCTCCAAAAGCAACAACTGTAGTAGTAGATTATATCTAGAAACTGTGAGGAAAATAGAGATGGTATGCAGTTGTCATTTTTTTTAACAGTGACTGTACCTGTGTCCTTGAACAGGTTCTTTCACTTTTCTATAACTCTTTTTCTTCATTTCTAAAATAGGAATGCTATTATCAGTATCTATTTCAAGAAGAATGTCATGTGAGTAAAAAAATATGCAAAGTGTTTAGCATGGAGGCAGACATACTCATCCCTCTGTCAGTGCTGACTGCCACTCCTACAAGACATCATGGGGAACCTAGAAAAAGGAGAAAAGACTTACATCAGAAAGAAACTGCAAGGGTAGCAAAACTGACTACTTCAGATATGGAACTTCATGGGATTTACATGCTTTCCTATAGCTAAGAGTCTCTATAGAATTCATATTCAATTGGACTTATATTAAAATTTTATAATGATCAACCACACAACAACAACAACAAAAAATTCAAACCCTTTGCTATTGACTTGCTTTTAACTCTTAGGGACCCTCTAGGGTATGTGTAAGATTTCCAGGCTGCAAACCTGTTCAGAAGCAGATTATCACATCATTCTCCTACGGAGAAGCTGGTGGACTCAAACCACTAGGTGAAGAGCAGAGGTATTTAAAAAAAAAAAAACAGATTGTCTGAGATCAGTGGTTGGCATAATTCGATGTGGGTGGAGTACTACAAAAAGATGCAAGGGGAATTTAGAGGGTTGAAGAAAAGATTCTGTCTCTTAATTGTGGCAATAGTTATAAAATTATCACTTGTCAAGTCTTGTACACTGAAAATAAGGTAAACTTTGTTATTGTTGTCATTGTGTCAACTACAACTCAAAATGACCCTATGAACAACCATGCTAACCATATCTAAACTATTCCTCCCCTATCCTGCACTCTCCTTACACTTTCCAAGAATGCTAAAGCTCACTGTTACAGTCATTGTGTCAATCTATCTTGTTGGGGGTCTTCTTCTCTTCCTCTGGCCCTCCACCTTGCCCGGTAACATTTATTTTTCTAATGACCAATTCCTCATGACAACATGTTCAAAATATGTGAGAGTAAATTTCACCATACTTACTTCTGAAGAGCACACTGATTACTCTTCCTCCAACACAAATTTGTTCTTTTGGTTATCCAATAATCTTTGACAACACCACAATTCAAAGGGATCAATTTTTCAGTCTTCCTAATTCATTGTCCAACTTTCAGATGCCTAGGAAACAAATAAAAAAAGTATGACTTCGATCAGGTGCATTTTAGTCTTTAAACTGACATTATTGCCCTTTAGCACTTTAGAAAGGTCTTTGACAATAGATTTTCCCAATATTTTTTTCTTTCTTGACTGCTAATAGAATATTTAAAGTTTATTATTTGTAAATTGCACTTTAATTTTTAAAAAGTAAAAGAAAAAAACAAACTTTTGTGTAAATTGTATTAACTAATATAAAATATATTGGAATATAATTCTTTGCCGATAAATATTCACCAGGCTACCATGGTTCTCCTCACAATATATGTTCACACAAAGACAATATAAAACTAATAAAAAAACTATAGTCACAGAATCAAGGATCACAGCCAGTATGTTTATCAGCTTTATCCATGCCCTCACCTGGCATTACTTCCAGACCCACGAAGCCATATTAATTCATATGCCCATTTTAAGATATCTCTTATTATTCAAAGGAAGTCCAAACAGGGTGTTCCTTGGAGACAAAGCTGGTGAAACTTTGCCTCATATATTTTGGCATGTTGTTAGTAGGGGCCAGTTCTCAGAGAAGGACATTGTGCTTGGAAAAGTGGAGGATCAGCATAAAAGAGGAAGACCTTCAATACGATGGATTGACACACAGTAACTGTAACAATGGGCTCATGTTATAGGAGATACTGAAGATGGCAAAGGATAGGGCAGGTTTCAAATTCATTATTCATAGAGTTTCTATGTTGTTAAAAAAAAACAAAAACAAAGGCCACATGGGGATGGCCATATCTTATCCTTATCAACTTCATGAAGGGGAATTGTCCCTGTCGACAGCATCAATAACACCAAACAAATTGCCATGAGATCATACATGTCCCTCATGCTCCCATACCTCTTTCCACTCATCTCAACACTAATCGTACTGTTTTGGTGGGTTCATCATCTGATGTGATAGCTCACAGACCACACAGAACCATATTGAGGAAGTCAAAAGGTTATAATCCAGATTAAGAACAGAATACTATGAAGACAGCTCCCTAACTACACTCAAATACCTCAACATTGAGCCTCATGGCTTCAGGTCAGTGTTCCCAAATTCTCAGTCCTGCCAATATTGGCTTCCCCCACCCTCAAGGTCCCATCTCACATCAGGTCTCCAGTTCGGCCATAGATGTTGCTGCCATAGGTGTACCTGGAATAGGAAGGGCATCCTACATTGTCTTGCTTTCTCTTCAGTGGTGCCATAAGACCTCTGTGACTAGAGCTGTTCAATTTACAGGTGAGACTAACCAATCCCCTTATAGATTGTTGAGACTGGCCAGTTCTCTTGTGGAATGTTAGATAGCCAATCCCCTTGTGGATAGGCTAACATGTCCCATTCACATATTCCCACCCATCTGCATAACAAAGTCAAATAATGACTAGTAAAAGTCATATTTAAAGATAAACTCCACAGTTGTAGTTGACTCAATAGCATCTAACAACAAAAACATTTTTTACACTGTAATTCTTTATCCAGCACTCCTTCCACTTCCTGTCCAAACAATTAAAGACTTCTTGCTGCTTAGTGTCAGACCCTATGTCATTATATTCCAGTGAAAACAGTGTCATATGGTCTCAAAACCTCTCTAAGCTAAATATCCAAGAGATAGAGTCTTAGGTTAAGGAATACCTAATACTTAGACATCATTCATTCTTTTAGAAGTCACATAGCTCCTCTGACATTTATGGTTATTCATTTACTTAATTTCTTTTTCAAGGCAGGAGATGAGAGAGAATGATACCACCAAACATATTAATTCTCTGGATAGTCATGGAAGTTAAATTTGGCAAGAGTTGTGAAGATTCTTACAGAGCATCCAGTTAAAACATTAAAACAAGGCTGGGTTCTGGTCTGGAGAGGAGTTGGAATGTTTATGCCTAGTTAAAGTTGAACCCACTTTTCAAGTTTCCAGAAGGGTCAGAACAGAGTCAGAAAGATGTATGTGAAATGAGATCCAGGGGGAGGGAAAGCTATCAGAAGCATCTGCAAATTTTAAAAGGTTTCTCTTGTTCTGCAGATTAACATCACCGTAGGAGTATCCTTGAATTTCATTGACTGGAGCTAAATGTTTTGTTTTAAGCACTTTGTGTAACAGGGTGTGGAAATTTAAGTGCTAACATTCAAGTTGGAAGTTAATGCCCAGAAAGATGAATGGAAGAGCTGCCAGTAGGCTAATACTCCTACTTCAGACTAAAAAACAAAACCTGCAGTTGATTTCTTTGCATGTAGGATTTCTTTCTCAGCTCCAATTGTAAGGACCTATGTCATACTTTTCTAGCTTTTTCTCAAAACTGAAAATATAGCGCCTAGGGTCACAGTTACCTAAGCTGAAGACAAATTCTGAGTGGGGTTCTATTGATCTGCTTTTCATGTTCAAACCCGCTGCCTTGTAAAGGATCCCCAGCCAGGTAGAATCCAGACATATTTCTGGCCCTGAATTTTCCCCCATCTATCTTTTAACTTAGTCTCTTATCTTAACCTAGATTCTCTCTTACCCTAATGAATCAGCGAAGACATATCTTTCATTCTGCAAACCGTATCAATTTATAAAAACCTGGTGAAAAATCCAGAAATTCCCCCAAATTAAAACACCTGACTGACTAAAACATAGATATTTGTAGCCTGGAAAGATATTCCCACTTAGTTCTGGTTTAGATTTAAAAAGAGAATAATCCTGTCACCATTAATATAAAACCTATAACAATAAATTTGAGTATTTAAGTACTAGAATATCAAGTGTTTAGGAGTTGATAATTTAATTTCTTTGTTTCATCAGTGCAGATGGAAGACAATAGTCCGAAAACAGTAATTTCTCTCTACTTAGAGTTTCAAAATCCTTCATCATTTGGGACACTCAACAAAGGAGGGTGGGAGATTTGAGAATGAGAACTTAATAGTTCTGTTATCTTTTTTCTAACCTTTTCTATTTAAAACGTGCTCTGCTGGCTTTGGGAGCTCTGTTAGCCTAAGTGGATAAGAAGTTGTGCTGCCAACCCAAAGCGGGAAGGTTAAATACACCAGATGATCTGCAGAGAGCAATTTGCCACCTCTGAAAACCCTTAGAAGAATCCACCAACCTTGCAACTAATAACTAAGTATAAATAGTTTGCATTACCCAGGAACATATGAGTAACTTACTTTAAAACCAAGGGGGAGAAATATACTCTCCTCCTGTGCAATATTCAGCCTCTGCAAACCTACTGGAGAGTCAGCTATGCATCAATTCTGTCTCGATGGTCCTCAATGGTTCAGGGTATGTGTATATAAACTGACCCACAAAGCCTGCCCACTTGTAGCGTACTAATTTTGGACTGTTTCTCTAAAGCTATTATCTTCGCTAGAGTTCTTTGCACTTTTTTCTAAATCTTGTCTAATTTCTTCCCCCACCCCAACTTTTCCAGACTCATTCACAGATGACCAAGATGCCCCAAGGGCTGACTTGGTGTCCAAAACATTCGAACTCCTGGCATTCCTCTCTTGACACATAGTTGAGCATCATTTTCAGAATTTTACTTAAGTATCTTAGTTAAGATATATCCCATAATATTTGTGGAAATCACCCTGTTGCTGTGGTGGTGGTGCTGGTAGTAGTAGCAGCAGTGTTCTGCTGTTACTGTTGTTGTTGTATTGGTGGCCATCTAGTCATTTCCCACTCATGGTGACCACATGTGAGCAGAATAGAACTGCTTACATGGACCTTCAAATCTGTGACGTTTCAGAAAGAGATTATCAGGGCTTTCTTCACAAGTGCCTCTGGGTGGGTTTGAACCACCAGCCTTACAGCTAGTGGTTGAGAATCTTATTATTTGTATCACCCAGGGCAGGGATCCTCAAGATGAACAAATAAAGGACTTGTGAGAATCAAGCAATGCATGTGTTTTAACACCATTCTTCTCTCCTCCTTTCTTTCTCAACTCCACCCATCACCTTGGTCAGAACAATCAACATGTGATTTATCCCTTCCAGTCCCAAATTGTCAACTTGACCCACCTCATTTTGGCTAATTGCCCAGATTTCTTATATCAGCATTACATGTTTGTTTTCTTTCTCACTCACCTTTACCTTAAACAGTCTACCCAATCATTCTTCCTAATTGCTGCCCTGGAATGTGGTTTAAAGCTAACCTGAAATAATCCATCTGTCTTGGTGGAGATTGAAGATACCAACTCTGGAAGCAAACTACTAAAGTTAGTGACCTCTTAAGTCTCCTTTTTGTTCTCGAAAGAAAGAAAGAAAGAAAGAAAGAAAGAAAGAAAGAAAGAAAGAAAGAAAAACCACTCTGCTCTTAACACAATATAAATGCAGATTATATGGCCAATGATAATTGATAATGAAAAAAAATTTAAGACACTAGCTCTTTTTTCAGACTTAAAGGCAAAATTTATGACCAAGCCCTCAATTACATTTCTTCTGTTCTAAAAAAAATGCCCACAGAGACAATTCTTGGACTTATTAATTACATAACTTACATCTACTCATAGTAAAAAGACTAGAAAAATACTGATAAGAAAAAGACTACCAATCATGTATAAATCTTTCCCTCCAGAGATTATCATTAGCACTTTAGCATATATTCATCTAGTATGTTTAATTATCTAAGCCTAAGAAGAAAGAATATTCTGGAGTCCAGTTTTACATGAAAGAGCTTGGGCTGGACTGGGACATTTGAGAAGAGAGCTATCTAAAGCACATCTATTTTCCCTGGCTTAGAAGAGTCCAAACAGGCCATAAAACTATGTGATGTTTGGGGTCAAGAACAGTTTATCTCTCCTGTTATTTAATTTGAGTGTCAAGACAAAGTGTCTAAGTTCAGCAGAGATAAGTTACATTCTGGTGGGCAGAGGCATTCTTTATTTGCTGGATAATGAAGATGCACTTTACAATGTATTGGTGAGTTTGGAAAGCAAGCACTGGAATGGATCCAAAAGGTGCAAATTCTCCTAGAAAAACTACATTGGTATGCTGGCAACATCAGGCTGACCTTGATCAAAATTCTTTAAAGTATCTTATTTCCTCTTGAAATTACTCTTATTTTCAAGAAGTCGCAACATGTATTAATTATTAAATCGATTTAAGCAAATTTCCTCATGTATATTTGTACCAAGAAGCAGGGCTATTTTCCATGGTTCAAACAAATAATGCCAACTTAACTTCTTTCAGAGGTTGGGTATTTTGGGGGTTTTTTTCCCGTCTTTTGACAATTTAAGAGTTCTTTTTGGATTTGTTTTGGTTTGGGTTTTTGTTGTTATTGTTTTTTTGGTTGGGTTTTTTTTTTTTCCTTATCAGAATTTTCTCTGGCATCCCCATAGCTAATTATCCAAATTTGCAAATAATTGCTTGTATTACTGATACTTGATGCAGATGCACCTATTCCTACCTCCAAAAATATAGCTTTGCAGTAAAGATCTGTTTCAGGAGATGGAAAATTTGGCAGTGGGGACTGGTGTTGATTGTACAGAATGAGCAGTGCAGTTGGCATCACTAAAATGTTATCTTTCCCCCTACAATGTTAAGAAATTAAATGTTAGACCGAAACATTTCATTTTCGCTTTTTCCAAAACATATAATCTGCAAATAAATGTTCTCAATATTCTTTCACATGTCATGTTGTTGTCAGGTACGTCAAGTGGAGTATAACTCATAGTCACCCTATGAACAAAAGATCAAAACATTGCCCTGTCCTGTGCCATTCACCATCTGATATACTGAAGCTCATTTATTGTAGTCACTGTGTCAATCCATCCTGTTAAGAGTCCTTCTCTCTTTCTCTAAGCCTCTAACTTTCCCAAATATGATGCCCTTGTCCAAAAACTGGCCCCTCTTGACAACATGCCCAAAGTATGTGAGACAAAATTTCACCATCCTTGCATGAAAGGAGCAAGCTGCTTGCACTTACTCTAAGACATACTTGTTTATTCTTTTCACAGTTAATGGACTATTCCAGTAGTCTTCTACAACACTACCTTTCAAATTGTATGTAGTACATAATTTTTAAAATGAAAGAAAACAGGTTAATGCAAACAGCCCTTAGTCTAAGGCTGGGAAAGGCATAGAATGAAGACCTCCTAGCATCCTCCTAGCATAGAAATAAACAAAATTGTTAAATTCCTCTAATTAACTGTTTGTGTTCTACTACCTTAATTTTTCATGACCAAATGTCCAATGTGCTTGTTTTTTCTTTCCTTTTCACTTTTAGCTCAGCCATAAATTCCCAGTAAAAGTGCATATGGCACATCAAAAACCCAGACCTGCCCTGGAGAAGGTCGCTCCACTAAAAAGGATCTACATTATTCAGCAGCCTCGAAAATGTTAAGCCGAGACATAAAACACAGCCGTCTGGCCAACTGCCTCAAATATCTGACAGCTTAGCAGAAAGGACCAAAATTTTCCACAGCTTTTAGTGCACTCGATTGGTAAATAAAACCCTTTTGTACTATCCCTTTTGACTATAGATAATAAAACATTCATAATTATAAATCTGTCGTGTTCCTATACCTCTCTTTTGGTCTGGATCAGGATTCCTGTGACATTTGCATATGTAATTCTGTGGACTAAACAGAGAATCTAAACTCCCTGCTATTCAAGCCCATCTCCTGAAGTTCTGTCCACACTGGGTTCTCTGTTGAGGCACAGCTTACAGAGCAACACACTGAGTTTTTGCCAAGGCCAACATTCTGTATAAACATAAGCAGTGACTCTCCCCAGGGTACTTGTCTTAAGATGTTTCTGTCTTCATTTGAGGTGGCATATCTCATCCAGTTCCTTACATAATTTGTTGTGAAGGTTTGGTGGGGAAAATTAAAAATACAATTTTTGTTTTGTTTTTTTACAATTTTTTTTAGGAACCATTTCTCTTTGACAAAGCAGTTAAGGCTAGTAGAATTATTGCTTCAGTAGATCAGCTCAGGACCTCCAAAAAAAAAAAACCCAAAAAAAACTAATGCTCTAGTACTGAGAGGTCATAATACAATAGGGCATTGTGAATAGTGTTGACACTAGTTTTTTTTCTATAATTATATTTTATTAATTTTCATAAACATTTACAGAGATTTTGGGTTTCCATTCATTCACCGCTGCACCATTCTCTCTA
>NW_006399760.1:33186174-33206485 GCF_000299155.1 Elephantulus edwardii
CACAACATAAACAGTCTTCCCAGTATCCTGGAAAACCTACAACCAGGAGAAGATAACATAGATGAATGGGATCTTCTAAGACTCAAATCCCTATGGACACTAATTTTTTAATGAATTTTTTCTTTTGTTGCACATTTTCTTCCCCCTCTTTCCCCATTATACCCAGCAATGCACCCTTTGTTCCAGATTGTTGCCATACATATAATGCCTAATTGTATATTCTTTACAAACAGTTTTCCCCCTCATCTGTTCTACTGTTCTCTTTCCCCATTTTCTGTCCACGCCACCCCATCTGTCTTATTTTATAACATTGGCATTATACAGTATTTGCCCTTTTGTGACTGAGATACTTCATTCAGCATAATTTCCTCCAGGTTCCCCAATGTTGTGTAATGATTTATGAGTTAGTTGTTTTTCAGTGTTGCATAATATTCCATTGTGTGATATTATCTCACCCCAGCAACAAAAGCAAAGTTCAACAGAACAACAAACAATAAATGCTGAAGGAAATTATAGAGGAATCAAACTCTTATTTCCTGTTGGTGGGAGTGTAAAATGGTACAGCCAGCATGGAAGGCCGTCTGGCACTTTCTTAAAAAGTTGGAAATAAACATACCATCTGACCTAACAATTCCACTACTGGAAACAGACCCTAAAGAAACCAGAACTACAACTCAAACAGATTTATGCACACTCATGTTTGTTACTGTGTTATTCACAATAACAAAGAAATGGAAGCAACCCAAATGCCCAACAACAAATGAATGGGTAAAAAATAAACACACTAATTTTAATCAGAAGCATGAAGAGTAAGGGTTGCCATGGTCAAATTTGCTCTAGCTCTCCAGTACACACACACACATAGAGTATGTATGTACATGTGAAGAGCCAGCAATAGTTTTAGGTGAAGGTAAGAACAACCAAATTCCTTCCCTACAGAAATCAGCTGTGTTTCACAGTACCAGCATCCTGCACTTCCCCTGGTAATACTAGCCAAAAATCAGCACTTCTCTTTAACTACAGAAGAGTTCAGTACCTTAGTGCAAACATCTTTTCAAATTTGCAACTCTCAGAATATGACTTGAACTGGTATCATCTCTGTCTCTGATTCCTGAAAATCTAAAAGTTCCACCTGGATAAGGCTCCATGGACTCAGCATCTCAAAATATTTGAGACAATATCTAGTCATCAGGTAATGACAATATAATCAATACAATAGTTAGTCCTCATTTTAGCTGTACTATTTGTTTCCTCCTCTGGCATCATAATGGTAGGGAGCTGTGTTGCCAACTCAAAGGCACACGGTTCAAATCTACCAACCGCTCAGTGGGAGAATGATGACAATCCCTTCCAGCACAATTTATAGTCTCTGAAAGCCTACTAGAAGGTCAGTTCTGCATTGACTCCAACTCAACAGTACATAGCAAGAACAAGTATTTCCGAGTACTTTGAGGTCAGAAATATCCTAGAAAAGTAAATATATTAAGGCAAATGCATGGAAAATCAAGCTTGTCACACTTGCCTTGGAACATTAGGACAGTGTAACTTTCATGGTGGATGCTAGTTGGAATATTGGGCTAAGGTGTGGGCACCAGAGTTCTACTTCTGGCTCTTCTTGTTAGCTACTGTTGAGCCACGTCAGAACAAAACACTCCCCACCTTACACAGCCTCACAACTATTGTTACGCCTGAGTTCTTTGTTGCAACCACTGTGTATTTTGCATGCCTCCCAAGTTGGGGGCTCGCCTTCTAACACTGTATCAGACTGTTCTGTTATGAGTTGAGCAGTTTTATTGACTTATTTTCAGAAATATATTGCCAGGGCTTTCTTCTACGCGTGCTGAGTCTTGAAGCTCTGCTGAAACCTGTCTGCCGAAGGTGGCACCTCTGATATTTAAAGAGCTGGTGGCATAACTTCCAGCATTGAAGCAACACCCAAGCCAATACAATACCACAAATGACAGATGAGTGGTGGACTTCTACCCAACCCTTACTAGTTCTGAAATAGTCAGCAAGACACTCAGACACAGCAAGACCTTTCTGATCCCTGTCAAATGGGAAAAATAATACTGACATCTCCTTCCTATCACCCAGGAATCCTCCCAGCAATGCATACTAGGAAGATGATTAAATGACTGCAAAGAATCATAATAAACCACATCAAAATGACTAGTAAGAGCAAAAGTATAATGTCTCAAACGCAATAAGAGCCAAGTATAGTGGTGAGTATCCCCACCTGCACCCAGGAGACCAAGTTCAGTGCCCCAGTGGGGAACCAAGGAAGCTCTGGTAGCTTAGTGATGAGGAATCACCCTGCCAACCCAAAATCAGGCTGTTTGAATCCACCAGCTGCTTTTGCAGGAGACAGATGGGCAATTTCCCAAGCAATTTACTGGCTCTGTAAACCCACTGGAGGGTAAGCTAGGAGACAGTTCTGCCTCAACAGTACATAATAACAATAAAATAAGACCAAAAGGATACACAAATATGTGTCCTAGAAGCTTCAGGTGTAGGAAGGGAATGATGTCTCACATGGGATTATGAAACCGCCTCCCACATACTTTGGGCAGGTTGTCAGGAGGGGTAGGCCTTACAGAAAGACAATATCCTGGAAAATGTAGAGGATCAGAGAGAAGAGTTTGCAAGTTCTGTAGCTGGGACTTACTCTCAGATGATTTCTTTACCTCAGTGCAGCGTACTTGAGTGCTAGGCACAAGGATACAAGATAGTTAAGACACTTTCTGGCTCTCCAGCATCTTAGACTAGAGAGAAATAGATGTGACAAGTAATTAAGAGGAAGAAAATGTTGGAAAATTGTTTCAAGAGATGTGAGGAGGTAAGAGAGACTGTACTGGGGAGGTTGTTATTTTGTTGTTGTTGTTGTTGTGTGTTATCAAGTCAGAACTGACTCATAACTGACCCTCTAGCTGGTTTTCAGAGGCAGTAAATCACATGGAAGGAGATTGCCTATCCTTTTTTCCACAGAACAGTTGGATTTGAAACTCATGTCTTTGGGTTTGTAGTGTAACTCCTTATCACTTAGCCACCAGAACTCAAGAAATGACCTAGGAACCATCTGTAGCCAAAATAAAATTTTAGGTGTGGAGATCAATAACCTATACTGGAATATTTTAATGAATATATTTAAAATTTTTTTTCAGGAAATTTTAAACACACATGCAAACTGAGTGAGTATTATATTGGCCCAGTGCTCATTACCCAAATTCAACAGTGTTAAATCTTGTTTTATCTATAGCCTTCTGCCCCTTTACACCCAACTTCCTTTCCCTCTTCTTCCTCTTCTGAATTATTGTAGAGGAAATTCATATAATTTTATCCATAAATATGCCAGTATGTTATGTACAAAATATAGGCGCTCTTGAGTTCTCACGTGCTGCCTCTCTGACTCCTTCTTGCTCTTTCTCTGTCTGTAAATAGAATTTTGCACAAATGTTGTAGTATAAAAGGAAGTACTTCTGTAAAGCATGTAAGAACTTTTTTTTTCTTTTTTTTTTTTGTGTTCTTTTTGACATGTAAGAACTTTTCACCTGGAAAGGAAGACGGGCATTGCTATGCTAACCACAAGATCCAGAAACAAACAAAGCAAACAACTGAGACCCAGAATGCCCACAGAAAAGACTACTAGGAACCTACGGCAGGCAGTGAGAGGCAGAGCCTTAGGAGGGGGGCTCAAAAATGAAGGCTGAGGGAGAGAATAAAGCAAACACTAAATTGCTGGGAGTACACAAGTACAGGAAGAAAATAACAAGAAAAATTGCTGAGAAAAAAAGATGTAGAGAACACTTGAAAATAGCTATTTTTGAGGCCACTTGGAGGGGGGAAAATGGGTTAAGAGAGGAACAAAGTGTATTATCAATCAAAAGAACAAACCATGTTATGATTGACTCAGTTCTGATTCATGGTAGCCCCATGTGTTACAGAGCAGAGCTGTTCTGTAAGATTTTCTTGGCTGTGATCTTTACAGGAAAAGGTCACCAGGACTTTATTCTGCTGTGTAGGCAGGTGGGCTTGAGCCACCAACCTTTAAGTTAGCAGCCATTTGAAAACTGTTTGAATGACCTAGAGACCTAGAGAGAAAATGAATAGCAGGGAATTCATTTATTCTGTAAGCACTCACCAGCCTTTTCTTCCGTGTTAGACTTTCTTGATATAGAACACAAGTATAAGGAGTCTTAAAATCTGGCATTTGACATGTTGCTATGTGCCATTAAGTTGCCTGTGATTCATAGCAACCCAATGTACAACAGCTCTGAACCCTGCTCTATCCTGAGCCAGTCTCACTGTCGCCAATGCCAATTATCCCAGTTACAGTGTCAATTCATCTCATCTGGAGTCTTCCTCTCCTGTATTGCCCCTCTACTTTTCCAAGCATGATGTCCTTCTCCAAAGACTGGTCTCTCCTGGCTATATGCCTAAAGTATGTGAAATGGAGCTTCAAACTCCTTTCCTCCAAGGAACAGCCTTGTTTCACACTCCCCAGGATAAGCCTGTTTGTTCTCTTGGCAGTCCATGGTATAATCAATACTATTCTGAAGCACCACAACTCAAAGCCATCAATTCTTCTCTCAACTCTAGTCATTGTCCTGCTCTCAGAGCATAGCAAGTAATTGCAAAGACTATGGCCTGAATCAGGTGCACCTTAGTCTCCAGACTGACATCATTGCTCTTTAGCACTTTGGAGATATCCCTGACAGCAGCTTTCTCCAGAGCAATTCTTCTTTTGATTTCTGATCACTCTTTGCTGGTGCCAAGAGTGTTGATTGTGGATCCAAGCAAGCTAAGTTGTTAACAACATCCATCTCTTCTCCATCTATCATGGTGCTGCCAATTGGCCCAGTGGTGAGAATCTTTGTTTTCTTGATGTTGAGCTTCAAACCATATAGAAGACTACAGTCCTTGACCTTCTACAACAAAGGCCTCAGGTCCTCCTCAGTTTCAGCAAGCTAGGTTGTGTTATCTGCATAACACAGATTATTGATGAGTCTTCCTTCAATACTGATGCTACATTCCTTCTAATAAAGGTCAGCCTCCTGAATAATCTTCAATTGATTGAAAAGGTCTGGAGACAGGACACATCCCCGACACACCCCATTCCTGATATTGAACCATACAGTATTTCCTTGCTCTCTTCTGAAGACTGCTTCCTGGTCTAAGAACAGGTTTTGTTTGAGCACAATCAGATGTTCTGGAATTCTAATTTGTTTTGATCCACATAGTCAAATGCTTTTGCATAGTTAATGAAATACAGAGAGACATTCCCCTGGCACTCTCTGCTTGCAGCCAAGAACACCTAGGTGTCAGCCTGATTCACCATAAACCTTCAGAGTAGATGAGATTGCTTAGACCCTCCCTAAATTGAGTGGATATACAAACCCTCCCTAACTATCAGTTACTTTGCTGAAGATATTCATTATCATGGTCACTCTCGGTTTCTAATGAACTATTTGATAGTTTACCATCACTGTGTCCCACTGTGCTGATCTGGGCTTGTGATTCAGTCCTTTCTCTTTATTATCCCAAAGGCCCACGTCTTTGGTGGTCGGTAGACTTGTCACAATAGTTAAGCATTCAGCCGCTAACTGAAAGAGTGGTGGATCCAACCTACCATGGCTCCCCAAGAGAGAGGCCAAATGATCTGCTCCTGTAGAGTTGTTATTATTTTGCAGTTGAATTTATTCTACTTAAGGCAACCCTCTAAGACTGTGTAGATTGTGAAGGAATTAGAAAAGATCCTGTGGGGACCTGAAAAGACAGGGTAACAGTGGGCATAGAGCAATGGCAGTTAATGTTATAAAACATGATATATATAAATGAAACACAATGTTTATAAATTTTGTACGCAAACCAGTAGAAAATAATTTAAAAAAAGACTATGTAGAACTGCCCCATAGGGATTTCTTGGCAGTAATTTTTATAAGAACAGATTGTCAGATATTTTTTATCATAGAACATTTGGTGAGTTCAAACTGCTGGCCTTTCAATTAACAATTGACCAAATGCATAATTATTGCACCACTAAGGGTCCTAGAAAACTCTATGGGGCATGCTACTCTGCCACATAACATTGTTAACAGTCAAAAGTGAAGAAACAACAAACTTTGCAGAAGTTTCAGCAAAGAGTTTATAAAATAATACCTACGCGATTTCTGAAAAAACTCAAACTCATCACCACCAAGTCTGAACCAACTCCAAGCTGACCTCAAAGTCGGCTTCCTAGGCTGTAAGTCACACAGGGGAAGGAACCATTTTTCTCTCTGTTTGGAACCACCAGGGGATTCGAATTGCAAGAGAGGCTCAGCCCTTGAGTTAGCAGCTCAACTCTACAGATTACACCAGCAGAGCTCCCTACACAACTTCCAGTAGAATGGTAAACTCAAAACCCAAATCCACTTCCCTTCAAGTCCTGACTTATGCTGACCCTCTATTTGTTTTCTGAAGATGTAAATCTTTACGGAGGAGACTATTTCTTATTTCTTCCATAGATTAGCGGAAAGATTCAAACCACCATACTTTTGGTTAGCAGTCCAATACATAATACACTGTACTACCTCAAATACTTAGTAGAATATTGTTGTTGTTAGCTGCCATTGAGTATGACTCATATCAACCCTATGAAAAGCCAACCTTAACCCTGCCCTATCTTGTGTCAACTTCATCATCTCTGACACAATGGAGCCCATTGCTAAAGTCACCATGTCAATCCATCCCATTGAAAGGTCTTCTTCTCCTTTACTTACCCTCTACCTTTCCAGGCATAGATGTACCTTTCCAAGGAATACCCTCACCTAGCTACATGTCCAAAGTAAAACAGATGAAGCTTCTCTATCTTTATCTCTAAGGAGCACTCTGGCTGCACTTTCTTGTTATTGTTTCTGTTGTTCTTTCGGTAGTCCATGAGATAGTCAACACTCTTCTCCAACACCACGGTTCAAAGGCATCAATTCTTCTGTCGTCCTTATTCATTGCCTAGCTCTCCTATTCTGGTATTGGGAAGATCATGACCTAAATCAGGTACACCTTAGTCTTCATATTGATGCCATTGCTCTCTAGCATTTTGAAGAGATCTCTGACAGATGCATTAGGAAAGTTGAATATTAGCTATTGCTAATTTGACCTTGTCAAAGCTATCATTTTACTCGGAGCCTCAATTAATATACATGGAGGTAACTGTCAAGAAACCAAACAATATATTGCATTGAGAAAACTTGCTATAAAAGACCTCTTTAAAGTGCTAAGGAGCAAGGATTTCATTTTGATGTCTAATGGGCACCTGAACACAAACCATGGTATATTTCAATTGTTTCATATACATATAAAAGTTGGACAAAGAATAAGGAAGATTGAAGGATAATTGATGACTTTATATTCCATGTTGGTGAAGAACATTGAATATTGATTTTTATGTGGATTTATGAAATATTATTGAAGAAAATTGGATTGGGAGAAAACAGCTTTTATTTGTAGACACTATGCCTGAAAAAGAAAAAAAGAAGAAATACACAGGTGATGCAGATGCTTCCCATGTGCGGTAAAGAGAATGAGGCTGGGAAATGACAAAAGCATCTTGAGAAAGAGGTAACTCAGTAGACTCAAAAAGGATGACCTGTAACATACTATGTGGTATGAATCGGAATGATTGTATGAAAAACAACGTATACAAACTTTGTTAGGAAACCAACATAAAATGATTTGTTTTAAAAAAGATAAAAGACACTATGTGGTAGCGCAGTGAATGATATATTATGGCCTGTCTAGTCATAGTCTTTGTAACTCACACCAAATCACTGGCTGGGGTTATGCAAATGAGGTGCTTATGTGACACCAATGGGACTGAATGGCTTGCTAATAATGTAAATAAGGTACATGGCATTGATGTGGGGTAAGAAAATGCAACCAGGTGTATGGAATTTTAGGAAGGGAATTGGCCAGTTTTGCCATCTGATAAGCTTAAAAGAAATTCCAACTCCAGAGCAAGGAGAGAACCTCATGATTATCAGGAGAGACTCGGGAGTCCCTGCACTGTAGCCGCCAAGACTCAAAAGATAGACCATGTGTGACATAAGGAAGATGGTAAGTAAGAAAGAGCAGCAAACAGGAAAGCAAGAGACAGGAAGGCGGGCTTCACAACACACAGATGGAGAAACCTGAGTACCTTCTGGTAGGATACTTGCTGGTGGAACAGGGTGTCTCTAAGTACTTACTGGTAGAGTTAAAAGAACTTTGTAACATCTGCTTGATTAGAGAAGACCCTGGACTTACACTTAGGATTTAGAATGCCCCCTTCTTTTTATGTTTTATTAAATTTAATGAACATTTACAGAAATTTTGGATTTCCATTCATTCACTATTGCACTTTTCTCCCTGCCTCTCCCCACCCACCCCCCGCCCCCACCAGTTTTCTCCTCTGAAAAGTAAAAGAGAAATTTCTTCATTGGTATTAGAAAAGATTCACATTCTTATTACAGTGAATAAAATCTGTAGGGAAGAAGTACCTCCGACCTCCCCCAGGTTCCCTTGGGGAAAGGAGAGTCATTACCAACATCCTAGCCCTTGGCTATTACCTGTGAAACTTAGGCATCCTTACACCTTCCAAACAGTTTTATTTTTTTACCAATTTTTATTTTTCACCACCTTTCACTCCAACTATATTCTCATAATCTCTGCTGGGCTCAACAATTGGTTACAATTGTCACACAAAACTTATATGTCCTCGTCTTTCTTGTGCAGATCAGTTATTTGTTGTTGTTGCTGTTATGTGCCATCAAGTCACTTATGACTCATAGCAATCCTATGTAGAAGAGCCCCAGACCCTGCTCTATCCTGTGCCAACTTCACTGTCTCTGAAACGCCTATTCCCATTACTCCAATCACTGAATCTATCCATCTCATCAAGGGTCTTCCTCTTTTGAGGTGTCCCTCCACCCTTCCAAACATGATGCCCCTCTTCAAATACTGGTCCTTCCTTGCAACATGCCCAGAGTACGTCAGATGAAGCTTCAGAATCCTTGACTCCAAGGAGCAGCCCAGTTTCACCCTCTCCAGGATAAACCTGTTTGTTGTCCTAGTAGTCCATAGTATATTTGACACTCTTCTCTTCTCCAACACCACAGCTCAAAGGCATCAATTTTCTTTCTATCATCTCTAGTAATTGCCCAGCTCTCTGATGCATGGCGCACCTTAGTCTCCAGCCTGATGTCATTGCTCTTCAGTACTCTGGCAATACTTAAGGATGCTTTCGGCAGAATGTTCAATGATCCAAGAAGCATTAAAAGAAGATGGAAGGAGTGTACAGAGTTACTGTATCAGAAGAAACGGGCTGACACAGAAGAATTTCATGAAACAACGTATGAGCATGAGCCTGTGGTGATGAAGGAAGGAGTTCAAGTTGTTCTGAAAGAATTGACAAAAAGCAAGGCTCCAGGAGTTGATAGCATACCAATTGACATATTTTAACAAACAGAAGTTGTCCTGGATGTGCTTACTAAGTTGTGCCAAGACATCTGGAGGACAGACACCTGGCCAACTGACTGGAAGAGATGTATATTTGTTCCCATTTCAAAGAAAGGTAACCCAACAGAGTGCGGAAATTATTGAACAATATCATTACTATCACATGCAAACAAGATTCTGCTGAAAAATTATCCAAAAACGACTGGAGCAACATGTCAACAGAGAACTGCGAGATGTGCAGGCTGGGTTTAGAAGAGGCCAGGGTCCTAGGGATAGTATAGCTAATGTTAGATGGATCTTGGCAGAAAGCAGAGAGTATCTGAGGAATGCCTTACTGTATTTCATTGACTATGCAAAGGCTTTAACTGTGTGGATAACAACAAACTGTGGCTGACTCTGAGAAAAATGGGAATCCCAGAACATTTGATTATGCTTATGTAAAACCTATACTTGAACCAGGAGGCAGTCGTCAGAACAGAGCAAGGAAACCCTACATGGTTGAAAATCAAGAAGGGGTCCATCAGGGATGTATTCTGTTTCCATACCTTTTCCATTTGTATGCAGAACAGATTATCTGAGACGCTGGGCTGTACAAGGAGGTATGTGGCATCAGAGTTGATGGAAGATTCATCAACAGCCTGCATCATGCAGATGACACAACCCTGCTTGCTGAAACTGAGGAGGACCTGAAGCGCTTGCTACAAAAGGTCAAGGACTGCAGCATTCACTATGGATTGAAGCTCAACGTCAAGGAAACAATGATTCTCACCACTGGGACAGTTGGCAGCATTATGGTTGGTGAAGAGATTGAGATAGTTAACAGTTTTAGTTTGCTTGGCTCCACAGTCAACATTCTTGGTACCAGTACCCAGGAAACCAAGAGATGAATTGCATTGGGAAAGTAGGCTGTGAGGGACCTCTTCAGAGTACTGAAGAGCAGAGCAGTTAGAGGGTTCAAATTTCCACCCTTCTGTTCAGCAGCCCAACACTTGCCTATCACACTGCTAGGGCTTCTTCAAATCATTGTTCTTGTTGTTATGTGCTATCCAGTGGGAACCCACTCATAGCTGATGCTCCGAGTGGGTTTTCAGAGGCCATAAATTGCATAAGAGGAGACTGACCATCTTTCTCCTGTGTAGCAACTGATAGATTTGAACCACATGCCTTTGAGTTGGCAGTGGATGCCTTACCAGTAAGCTACCAAAGCTCCCTTCAAGTAACCATCTTGTTATGTGCCATAGCGTTGCAACTGACTCATAGCTGACCTCCAGTGGATTTTCAGAGGCTATAAATTGTACCAGAGAAGATGACCCAACTTTCTCCCACAGAACAGCTGGCACATTTGAACCATGTGCCTTTGGGCTGACAGTGCAGCTCCTTAACTCTAGATCACCAGAACTCTCAAGTCGTTGTAGGTATGGTTAAATCAAGAAACTGGCCATCTCCCAGAAAAATTAGCTATACTAAAACCACAAATGACTATAAATAAAACACTGTAGGATGGAAACAGAGGCTTACGGTTATTTTTGTCTTTTAAAGGGAGTTATTAATTATTCAAGTTTGAAAATCATTAGATTGGATAGAGAGATTACTTATTTAGCTGCTCAGTATGTCCATAGTAGGATTGGATGTGTTATAAGAAAAAAATGTTAGAGATTATAAAACATAAAGTGAAGGATTTTATCACTTCTGCTCATGCAGTGGTAGAAATTGAAATTCATTCCTTAAAACATAGAGAGATGAGTAAATAACTGAAGAGGAGTAATAACACACAATAAAAAGTGTGAATCCTGCTCTCCTTTAAAGATTTCAGAGTGATGACACATTTTTTTAATGACATAAAGAAAGCTTTCCAAAAAAGCAACGGCTTTCAAGAATAAAATAGATCTTGCTGCAGAGGCATTTAAGGGAGAGGAGCACAGACAGATAAAACCAAGGTGAAGACGTGAGGGCAAAAACAGCAAAATCACAGACCAGATGAAAGAGAACGGAGAGATGAGAGCAGGAAAAGGTCCTGCAGGAACAAAAGCTCTCCCTTTAGATGCCTAAGGTCTGAGAGCAGAAAGAGCATTGTTGCGAGATTAAAATAGGCAGAAGCAGAAGTCTCTAAAAGACAGCCTAGAGCTAATGGAAAGGTTTAACCAGACATAACAAGTGCAAGGGAAGATTGAGCAATGAGCGTGGCTGTGGGCTGACGAAGAAACCAGCAGTGTGACAGGAGACATCATGGGTCAACTGGTCCTAAGTGAGCTGAATTTTGAAGCAAGTAAACACTACCAGGTCTGGCCATGTGCTGCTTAGTTCTACCAGGCTTTTAAGAACTAAGCAAACTGCTGTTTTCAACAGCAGATTCTTGAGAGGAAGGTGAAGTCACCTGTGCAGTGAAATAAGGACTCTTGATAAAGGGTTGTTGAGATTCTTCAAAGAGGATGTTGGTGCCTAGAAGCCATTATGTTTTATAATCATGTGTTTGCAGGAAATTTTTTACAACACAGCAGAATGCTAGAAAATGTTGGCAGGGGGTAGTTATCTAGATTGGTGTAAAGTCACTGAAAATGGCAGGGACTTACTTAAGTGAAATGAAAATGGAGGTGCTATGAATAAAATTGTGCCTTACATAAAAATGTGTTGGGATGTAACCTGTGATCCCTGGGTAATGCATGGAGTTTGAAATTGATTGCTAACCTAAAGATTAATGGTTCAAGCCCACCAAGAGATTCTGTAGAAGAAAGATTGGGCAATTTGCTTCAATAAATATTCTAAAACCACACCAAATTCCCTCAAATTAGGTTCAACTCATAGCAATGTGACCCTCTAGGATTGAACAGAATGTCCTTATAAAATTTCTATAGAGTCTCTATAACACTCTTAACACCAGCAGGCAGGAAATCAAAAGACAAATTGCACTGGGAAAATCTGCTGTCAGGGACCTGTCCAGAGTACTGAGAAGCAACGATATCAGTATAGAGACTAAGGTGTGCCTGACATGGTCTTCACAGTTACTTGCTTTGCATCAGAGAGATGGACAATGACTAAGGATGACAGAAGTAGATTCAATGCCTTTGAGTTGTGGTCTTGGAGAAGATTCTTGAACATATCATGGACTGCCAAGAAAACGAACAAGTCTGTCTTAAAGAGAGTGAAACCAAGTTTCTCCTTAAAGGCTAGGATTTTGAAGCTCTGTCCCACCTACTTTGGGCAGGTGGCCAGGAGGGACCCAGTCCTTGCAGAAGGACATCATGCTTAGAAGGGTGGAGGGACAGAGCAAGAGAGGAAGACCCTGGATGAGATAGATTGATACAGTAACTGGGGTAATGAGGCTAAGTGTGTCAGAGTCAATGAGACTGGCTCAGGACAGGGCAAGGTTCAGAGCTATTGTTCATAGGGTTGCTTTGAGTCACAGGCAGCTCAACAGCGCATAACTGCAACAACACAACATAGATCTAAGAATGTAACATCTAAGGATGTAAATCTTTAAAGAATAGCTGATGGAATCAGACCCCCAACCCTTCCACTGCAGTCCAACACCTTGCCTACTATTCCACCAGGCTTTCTGCATAAAGATTATGGCCAAGAATACCCTATAGAGCACTTCTGTTCTGTAACACATGGGATCTCTCTATGCGAGTATGTCTGTACTACAAAAGTCTTGATTTTGTTTTTTGTTTTTGTCACCGTATTTGGAAATAAGGAGTCCTTATGGTCTGGTTGCCAAAGGCCTGCAGTTCGAGGCCACCAGCTGCTCTGTGGAAGGAGGATGATCAATCTCCTCCTGTGCAATTATCTGCCTCTGCAAACCCACTGGAGGGTCAGCTATGGGTCGGTTCTGACTCGATGGTACACAACAAAAACAACTATGGTATGAAGTACAAGCTGTCAGGCTCTGTTAGTGAAAAGGTCAGCAGAGTGAATGCACCTGCTGCTATGTTGGAGAAAGAGGAACAGATTCCATCTGTAAAGATGTGCAGCCTTGGAGACTAGAGAGAGGATTACTAAGAAAAGGAACTGCCACGGTGGAAGTAGTTTGAGTTTGTTTGTAAGTAGGGATTTTCTTTTTTTATGCTAATTCGTTCCAACCTTACTAGGGTGTAATCTAAATATAATAACTCCTGAGTTATAAAATAAAAACAAGCTTCTGTGACATAGTGGGTAAGGAGTTTGCACAGCAAAGGCAAGTAGTTCGAATCTACAAGTTGCTATGTAGAAGAAAGCCAGCAACCTACCTCTATTCAATTTACAGCTTCTGAAAACCCACTGGAAGTTCAGCTATGAGTTTGTTCCAAGTCAAAGGCAATGAGCAACACCAACAACAGACACACAAAGGGAAGACAGACACCTGTGAAGATTGTCTACAAGCCAAGGAAACAATAAACAGCCAGCATCACCTACAATAATCTGAGATCCTGCTTTGGACTTTTAGCATCCAGACCTGTGAGAACAGACCAGATTTGTTCTTTAAAACCACCTACTTATGATATTGCTTTCCTTCCATCATCCTTATTAATTGTCTAACTCTCGAATGCATATCAAATGATTGAAAAGATCATGACTTGAATTAGGCACACCTTAGTTGTCAAACTCACATCATTGCTCTTCAGTTCTTTAGTGAGGTTCCTGACAGCAGACTTTGCAAATGCACCGAAGGAAAAAGGATGCCTTTGAGTTGTGATGTTAGAGAATACCATGGACTGCCAAGAAAATAGATATGTCTTGGAGAAGGTGCAGGCAGAGTACTCCTTAGAGGACGGGATAATGAAGCTTCATCTCTTATACTGTGGACACATTACTAGAAGGGGTTATTCCTTGAAAAGCAACATCATGCTAAGAAATGTAGAAGGTCAGTGAAAGAGAGGAAAATCCTCGATAAGCTGGACTGTTACAGTGAGTGAAATGATGTCTGTGTGTCAGGGATGATGAGGATGGCAGATAGAACAGGTTTCAGCTCTGTTGTTCAGAAGGTGGATATGAGTTGCACTCGACAGCTTGTAACAGCAATTTATGATCTTTATGTAACAGTAACTTTTTATGCTGCAGTAACTAGGGAATTAAGATAAGGTCTAGCTTGGAGCAGGGAGATGGTGCTGTAGCTACACAAGAAATTTAAAAAGTAGTGTCTTTGCAGTGTCTCCTTAAGACTGATTGCTTCAACTCCCGTCACAAAGGAAATGGTCAAAGCTGCTAGGACAAATTAGTCTCTTTCGCAGTGTAAGAATGCACATCCAATCTCACCAGCTCTTTTGGTGGTTTTCAGACCAATCTGAAATAAAAAGTTTGGGTCAAATTTCCTGACTTTTATTTATTGGCTCAATTTTTTTTTTAAACTGTGGACTATGCTAAGAAAAGAATTCCAGACAGGTTGCGCTTATCCCAGGCACCATTATTTTTCAACCTCTGGTTTAGAGAAGCAGTGATTTTCACCTTGGATCTGCAAACAATATTAAGTTGTGATGACCTGAGGGATAAAAGAGTAGGACCAGCCTTCACCCTCTGCAGTGGCTGTGGAGGGGAAGAAGTCAGAAGCAGGAGGAGTCTGGCCAGCAATAAGATGCAAAGATGTAAAAGGAAAGGCAGGCTTCAAGCTGAGCCCAATTTTTTGTTTCTGCAGGTGGTGTCACATCAATGGCGACTGAAGGCATAGCCAGAAATGACAAAATAAAATACACAGTCATAAAAATGAAAAACAAGGGAAATTTGATCACATTGATGGGATGGATGGATGCAGAGGCTAGGCCTATGAGAATTGTTGCTTCAAGGTTTGGAGGAGGGTATAAAATTACAGCTGTCATTTGTCAAGATATTACTGTGGCGTGCCAGGCACTGTCCATCACCTCCATTGCTAGTATTTACAGCCACCTGCTTTACAAATGCAGAATATATTGGTCGGAGGGCTTCAGACCAAAAATATACACGTCTCTGGGCTTTATTTATGCTTTCCTTTTGACCTTAAGAATCTTTTAATTATTCTTTTTTAGCCAAGATACTCATTGCAACATTATTTATAGTAAAACAAACAAGCATGTAAAAACCAGTGAATAATCTCGCAATTCTATTCCTAGGACTAGACTCAGAGAAATGAAAATGTCCACACAAAAACTTGTACATGAATGATCAGAGTAGCATTACTCACCACAGTCATGAAAAGTGGAAAGAGCCCAAATTTTCATTGACTGATAGTGTGGAAATAAGATATGATATTATTGGCTCTCTTTCTCTTCAATGAGGTGGCCAACCAGATGCAGAGGTGCAGATTTTCTTGAAGACCCTGACTGGCAAGGCCATCTCTCTTGAGGTCGAGCCCAGTGACACCATCGAGAATGTCAAAGCCAAAATCCAAGACAAGGAGGGCATTCCTCCTCACCAGCAGCATCTGATATTTGTGGGCAAACAGCTAGAGGGTGGCCATACACTCTCACACTACAACATCCAGAAAAAGTCCACCCTGCATCTGGTGCTGTGTCTGCATGGTGGCATTACCGAGCCTTCCTGGTGCCAGCTCACCCAGAAGTATTAACTACAAGATGATCTGACTCAAGTGTTATGCTCGCCTGCATCCTCTTGCTGTCAATTGCCACAAGAAGTGTGGGCACACCAACAACCTGCACCCCAAGAAGAAGGTCAAATAAGAGCCCCCTCTTCACTGGCTCCCTTGCCACTTTTATGTGGCTTTCTTCTGAGCCCCACGGCGCTGGGCCCTCAATAAAGTCTCTTTCTTTGAACTAAAACAAACAAACAAAAAAGTAATAAATAAAAATGATATAATTATACAATGACACATTTTCCAAAATAAAAATGAAGTATTTTCCATTCATTACAAATGAAGCATGATAAGCCTCATAACATAAAGAAAACCAAAACATGCTAAGTGGAAGAAGCCAGTCAATAAAAAACATATATTATACGATTTTATTTCTATAAAACGGCAGAGTAAGTAAATGAGAGAAGGCAGCCAGTCACCTCTGGACTTCAAGTAGCTCACCAACACCTCTGTATGTCTCCCCTCTTCTGCAGGAGCTGGCTTAGCCAGGAGTCAGGAACAAAATAGAGGTTCAGAACCTGGTTTCTTTTACCAGATAGAAGCAAACTAATGGATTTCAAATAATGTGTATGTTTGTTGTGTTGTTGGATGTTTGTTTTTGGGTTTGGGGGTATTTTCCCCCCATACCTCCTGGAGACAATGGCCAACACTATTCATAGTGTTTAATGTTACACTTAATTGCCCTTAAGGTATACATCTCCCATCTATCATTTTGTGCTGTGCCGAAGACCCAGAGCATCACATACCTACTGTCAGTTACATGGGGACAGGGACAGCATTTTGCAGTCAAAATTTCAGATATGTTCAAGAAACATCTGTTTCCACAAAAAGACATCTTGTTCATCCTGTATTATTATGGATTCATAGAAGATTTTCAAGAAATACGTACTGAAATGTTTAGGGCAAAGGGTCATAAACCTGAGCTACAATTAGTTGTAGATGATAGATAAGTAGATGGATGGGTGGGTGGGTAGGTGGGTGGATGGGTGGATGGATGGATGAATGGATGGATAGGTAGATAGATGATAGATAGATAGATAGATAGATAGATAGATAGATGATAGATATAGATGACAAAATGAACTCATGTGTGATATAATGTGAAAAGTGGTGACTGGTAAAAATAATAAAAGTGGGGGTTTTTGCTGATTTTTTAGCTATTTTCTAAAACTTGAAATTATTTTAAAATCAAGTATTAAAACAAAAAAGACTCTCTTGACTGAGACTATGATGACATTAGTGCTTCTCACCAGGGACACAGCACACCAGGATGTTACTGACCTCTACCGAACATCACAGAGCCTGGCACGTAGGCTGTAATGACTGGACCTCTAACCAAAAAGGCCACTGGTGTCTGCCTGCTCCAAGAGAAAAAGATGGACAGCCTCTTGCCATTAAGATTTATAACCTCAAAAACCTGATGGTGATGGAGGCCGGCTGTGGGTTAGAATTGGCTACACAACAGTAAGCTTGTTTTTTATTTTCTTTTGTTCTAGAATAATAACAAGGGGCCGTGGTGGCAGAGTGGGTGATGTATTAGGCTGCTGAAGGAAAAGTCATTGGTTTGAATCCACTCTAAAAGAGAAAGGAGGGTAATGTCTTCCCCTAAAGATTTATACTTTCAGAGACCCAATGAAGAATCATTATGAATCAAAACTAACTCAGCAAGTTAGATTTGGGTGTATCTGATATAATTTTTAGAAAATAATTATTTCTAAATGTTGTTGTTGTTGTGTACCATTGAGATGAAATCGACCTATAGCTGCCCCTCCATTGGGTTTTCAGAGGTAGCTAATCGCACAGGGGGAGGTTGCCCATCCTTTTCCAGTGGAGCAGCTGTTGACCTTGAACCACAGACCTTTGGAATTGCAATGCAACTTCTTGCCACTAGGCCACCAGAGCTCCCTACTTTAAATAGGTAATTGCTGAAACTGAGGAAGACCTGAAGTGCTTACTACAGAAGGTCAAGGACTGCAGTCTTCAATATGGATTGAATTTCAATATCAAGAAAACAAATTCTCACCACTGGGCCAATTGGCAGCATCATGGTGGATAGTGAAGAGACTGATACTGTAAACAGCTCTAGTTTGCTTGGCTCCACAATCAATACTCTTGGCACCACCGGCCAGGAAATTAAAAGGCCTATTACATTGGGAAAGTCTGCTGTCAGAGACCTCTCCAAAGCACTGAAGAGCAATGATGTCAGTCTAGAAACTAATGCAGGCCATAGTCTTTGCAATCACGTACTATGCATCAGAGAGTTGGACAATGAGTAGGGATAATAGACAATCGATGTCTTTGAACTGTGGTATTGGAGAAGAGTATTGAATATACCATGGACTGCTAAGAGAACAAATAGGTTCATCGTAGGGAGGGTTAAAACAGTTTGCTCCTCGGAGGCAAGGATTCTGAAGTTTCATCTGACGTACTTTGGACATGTTAAGAGGCAGGACCAGTCCTTGGAGAGGGACATCATGCTTGGAAAGATGGAGGGACAGAGCAGGAGAAGAAGACACTCAAAGCAATGGATTGATTCAATGACTGAGGTAATGGGGGTAGTGTGTCAGAGACAGTAAGATTGGCACAGGGTAGAGTAGGGTTTAGGGCTGTTGTACATAGGGTCACTATGAGTCACAGGTGACTCGATGGCACATAACAACAATAACAATATATTTATATCATGTAAAAATCTGAACACTGCTGTATATACTAGGGAGCTCTGGTGGCTTAGTGGTAAGGAATTGCACTGCCAACACAAAGATATGGAGTTTGAATCTTGCAGCTGCTCCATGGTTGAAAGATGGGCAACCAACTCTCATGTGATTTATTGCCTCTGAAAACCCACTAGAGGATCAGCTTTGAGTCAGTTCCAACTCTGCACACAATAACAACTGTATATACTAGAAATGTCTCTCCCTCCTGTTCCCATCTACTCAGTTACGTTTCACACACTGCAGGTAACTATTTGTATTGGTTTCTGATTTATTGTTCCAATGCTTATTCAAGTAAATACAAACAAGTATGAGTATGTAGGATTCATCTTTTCCTTTCACAAAAGGAAGGTGCTGTCTACACCATTCTGTGCTTTGCTTTTGTCATGTAATTGTGTATACCAGCATTCTCTCCATTCTGACATTACTTTAGGATGCCATCCTATTTGTAACAGCCGCTTTTCTTTATTTACACAGAAAGCACACTCAATCCTGCTACACTGGCTATGGATTACGTGAAATGTGGTTTGCATTTGCATCTCACAGCTGACTAGAAAAAACAACTTCAAGGATTGTTGAAGGTCAAATTCAAAATAAGCCTTTTCTTTATTGTTGCATTACTGAGCTGGATTGACGCAGTGGGCTTGAGCATGACAGAGCTCATGAGGAGGATACACTATCAGGAAAGGTTCAGATCTGTTGTTTGTAGGGTTATGGAGTCATAATTGATTTGACAGCACCTAACAACAACAGTCATTTTCTTAAAAAACAGAGTCTCAAGGTTGCAAATGTCTGATTTAAGCATAATCTATAGTTACAAATCAAGCCCCCATCCCAATAAAGCCCATTATATTAAAAATTAGAGGTACATACAGTGGTTTGTAACAACAGACAGACATTATTTTGCAGCACATATCAAACAATTAGTACTAGAATTACTGTGTTACTTTGTTAAAGATGTTTTCAGTGTAATTGCAAGTGGATTTTCAATCCATGGGAAGTTGCACTATATACTAAAACAAACACTGAACTGATATTATGTGAGAATCATACCTGTTTCTAGTTACACTCAACTTTGTCTTAAAGATTGACTTAGGAATGGAACTTGTTTGTAATTGGGATACTTTCTCTGTTTTGACCAGGTCTGAACATTAAGGGACAATAAACTTCAAACAAATTTCTTGAAAGAGCACCAAGATGATAGGTTGACCATAACATTCACCTATATTTCCCTTATACTCTTTAAAGTACCTCACTCTGGGGATATCAAACAATATTTCTTTTATGTTCCTGCTTTTTCCCACTCTTGAATGTAGCCCAAAACAATCCGAGTAGTTTGAATTTATGAAAGATAAGTTTCTAAATTTGTGAGATACTAAGACTAAATCAAATGTAACATTTAGTATAAAAGAAATGCTGTTGTGCTCCATTGAGCCGGAACCAATCGACCCATAGCTGATACTCCAGCAGGTTTTCAGAAGTAGTAAATCTCACAGGAGACGACTGTCCATCCTTCTGGAGAGAGCAGCTTGCAGAATCAAACTGCTTGCCTTTGGGATTGCAGTGTAAATTCTTACCACTGCAATGTAATGCT
>NW_006399760.1:33206845-33207876 GCF_000299155.1 Elephantulus edwardii
ATCTACCTGGAAGTGGAGACTCCCACCCTACAGGTTTGTGGGTAGATTGGATGCATAGAGCAGCTAATAATAGCTAGAGTGTAGGTGGGTAAATAACAAACAGCTGAAAGTCACTAGAGGTAAGAACAGAAAATATGACTGGTTAGAGGAGATCTGTTTTGTGTGGCCTGCCACAGAAGTGCTTGGTCAGGTCTACCTTTTAGAATGTTCAAGTTGGCATTCATATAGCAGATGAATTTGAGGAGAAGCTAGAAAAGCAGTGGAGAGACATTTGTGGGAACGAGAATGAAAAAGTTGTGGACCAGGCTGGGATTGGAGGGCTGGGGAATGTCTGAGAAGCTTCTGGTTTCTTCATTTATTTTTAAGGATCTGCAAAAAGAGCTTGACTAATAAACATATGAGACCTTTATAGTGAGAAAAATAGCAAATGAAAGCTAGAGACTCAAGGAAAACTACTCTAATTTTTAAGTATAAAAAGGCCTAAGTCTAGAGCATGCTTATAAGAAGAAAAGAAATAAAAGGGTTAGTTAAACTACATTTTGGGGAATAGCATTAAAATCTTGGAGTGGAAAAGTCTTCTTATACATGATACAATTTCCAGAAAATATGTGTTACAGAAATAATAACAAAGACCTACAACTTCTTCAGGCCCCATAAACAAGTAAAGGCCCAGAAAAGTAGTTCAAGTTATTTTTTAAATTAAATTTTATTAATTTTAATGGACATTTACGGAGATTTTTGGATTTCCATTCACAGTTCAAGTTATTTTAAAGAGTAGTTTTACAGAATCTTTTATTCATATTGGGTTTCAGGTACCTTGTGTTCAGTTTTTTTAATTTTTTATTATAGCATGCTTATATAATCATTGTATTTTATATAACAAATAATTATTGATCTATGCCTATATTATTCATATATAAGTTATTAGATGGAGGGCTGGTGAAAGGGAGATAGATGTGAAGGGAGGGGGTAGAAGTGGATGGATATCCTGTGGGTGACGCAGTGGGCTTGAGCATGACAGAGCTCATGAG
>NW_006399760.1:33216821-33217351 GCF_000299155.1 Elephantulus edwardii
AATGCCTATTATCACCCTATCTTTTTAAGTTTCTATTGAGTCTTTCCTATTCCTTCACCTCTCCTCTCCTTATCTGCCCACTAACCTCTGCTATACTAGTGATTTTACACCATCTCCTTTTTCTACCAACAATTTTACTTGTAAGAATTTATCTTGTAGAAACACCTATGCATATACATAAGATAAAAATGCATCCAGTCCCATCAGGCAAAAGGTCCTTTTGACTTGCCATCAACTCAGTGGCAGCTAATAAGTATATTTTACTTACTCCTACTTTTCACTAAACTGAATGTAAAAATGTAGACCTGACCTGGATATTCACTTACCAAGAAAACTTTTCAATACAGAATATTACAAGTCCATAAGGGAATACTGGGTAGTTATTTAAAAGAAAGAATTAGTTTAAAGAAATAATAAATTACATATGAGCATGAGCTTGTAATTAAAGCCCTTACATGGGTCAGTTCAACTCAATGGTACATCAAAACAACTGATGAAGATCAAAGACTATAAACCTTTAAGATAGATTG
>NW_006399760.1:33218298-33223719 GCF_000299155.1 Elephantulus edwardii
GCAGATTGTTAATAGATCTTCCACCAATCCTGATGCTGCATTTCTCCTCATAGAGCCCAGCCTCCTGGATAATCTGTTCTGCATACAGGTTGAAAAGGTATGGAGACAGGACACATCCCTGGCATAACTCCTTCCCAATTTTGAACCATGCAGTGTTTCCTTGCTCTGTTCTGATGACTACCTCTTGGTTCAAGTATAAGTTTCCCATTAGCACGATCAAGTGTGTAGATTGTGATTTTATTTTTCCTGTTAACTATGGTGTGCCATAACACTTGTTGTTATGTACCATTGAGTTGGAACAGATAACTCACTGATGCTCCAGCGGGTTTCCTTTCAGAGGCAGTGTATCCCCATGGGAGAAGACTAACCTATCTTTTCCCATGAAACAACTGGTGGATTTGAACAGCCTGCCTTTTGGTTGGCAGTGCAACTCCTTACTACTTTCTGAGCACGCAGTCAATCTGGCCCTGATTTTCAGATGATGAACTGTGTGATCCTATCTGGATGAGCTGAGTGATAGAATGCAGTGGTAGATGGGAAGAAAAGAAATGGTCAAAGGTCAGAGGTCAAAGGTGTGAGGCCAGAGAACCACCGATGTGGTGAGAAGAAGAATGTGAGGAAGGGTGGGGTGAGGAAACAATCTGGTGTGGGACATAGGTGAATAATTAGAGCAAATAAAGGGGGGAAAGTTGCTGAAAATGTTACTTAGTGTAAAGCAAGTCAGAATGTAGAGGGAAAGGAACCCAGGTGGTACAATAGTTAAGAGATTGTCTTGCTAATAATGACTGATGATTCAAACCCACATAGCCACTCTGCAGGAGAAAGACATAGATACCTGCTCTTGTAAAATCTCAGTGAAGAAAACTCTTAGGGCAATCTGCTCTGTGACATGGGTCCCTTTGATGGCACACACCAACAAGACAGAGAACCAACCTCCTGGTGCTGAGCAGATGCGAGATGCACTTGATTCATTGAACGTAGCTTGCTAGCAACACATTTCCATAATTGGACCCTCATTGATGCAGTCCCATCGGTATGTTATAGTGAGTAATATATTAAACACCTCTCAGTGTGGTGAAACTTTGTAAAGTCTGCTAAATAACATACATTGATCATTTTCTCACATTTTTTGGATTTTAGCAAAATGGAAATACTTACATGCAATATTAGATATCCCAGGGTGGCATTCCTAATGATTAAGTGTGTGGCTACCACCAAAATGTCGGTGGTTTAAATCCATTCAGAGGCACTTCAAAAGACATGTCTTTCAATCTTGTGAAACATGATGGTGATTGAAAACGTGGAATGAGTAGTCATTCAGAAGGTTTTATGTGCAAAACTATACTGTTTTGCTTACTTTGCCTCTTATTAAAAATGCACATATAAATTTCTCTTTCTAACCCAAAGGTAAACAGTTCAAATCCATCAATAGCAGTCCCTTCCCACGCACTTGGCAGTCTTTGAAAACTGACTGGAGGACCAGCTATATGTTGGTTCCAACTCAACCAACAATAAGGGGATTTTTCAGCCAACAAAAAGAAACATGTTACCTTTTTTAAATTTTCATTTTTAAGCCATTAAAGGGGGGGGAGTGTAAGGGGAGCCTATACTGTACATTTTTACTTGACATTCAAAGAGAAATCACAGAGAAGTCTCACTTTGTGTTTTTCTTCAACAGAAATGCATTTAAAAAAAAAAACTCTCAGTAAAACTATTACCCAGCAATGAGTCTCCCCTCAACTTGTTTTCATTTTCCCTGTGCCAGATTGAGTATCCCTGAGAGAAAACAGACCTTCCCAGGGAGTCCAGACCCAGTGTTTACAACAGCGAGTCCTGAGTGAGTTCACTTTGTTCATATTGACGTGAGTAGAAAACAGGCTCCAAGGGAATTCATGTTGACTAACTAATCTTTAGTTTTACAATGGGTTAGGCTGCCTTCTCTCCTTAATGATTTAAGCATCTGATACTAAGCTTTCCTGTCAAATAAACCAAAAAAGTCTGGCTTCATTCTAGTTTGAAGTTTGTAGCTAAATATTTATGTCTGGAGAGGGAGGGGAAAATCAAGTTGCCTGTGGTGGAATGCCTTTCTGCACATATCATCAGACGCTCTTGAAAACTGCCAGATAATTGCTACCATATTAAACGTTCAGATCTGTCTAGGAAAGGGATTCTTTTGGTTTTTCTGGCAATGGCTTCTCATTATTTCTCTTTGTCTCTTTTTTTTAAAAAAAAAATTCTAAAATTACTTACCTTAAGTAAGTTATGAAGCTGCTTTTTATTTGTCTAGGAATTTGTTGGGTGAGAGAAGACTTTCTGAAAATTAAAATAAGCAGGTTGATTTACTAAAGCACTTAATTCTTCATGTAGATATTGAAGGGGAAACATAAAAAACCACAGATAATATAGAAATTCTTACTTAATTTAGACCCATATCATCTGCATATACATTTACATCAAACAGTGATGTTATGGCACTTGAGCAGCAAAAATGATGAAGCACTCAACTACTAGCCAAAAGGTTGGTGTTTCAAACTGACCCAGGGATACATCAGGAGACAAGCCTGAGGATCTGCTCCCAAAGGCCATTGCCATGAAGCTGGATGAAGCAATTCTGCCCTGCATATGTGAGGTCTCCTTAAATTTCAGTCAACTTGACGGCAACTAACAACAGTTGTGTGCTGTGATTACAAATCACTGACAGGTTCTCGGAGTTCACTGCAGAGTTCTCAGAGGCTGTAAATCACATGGATGGAGTGACTTAGAGACTTTTCAGGTTAAGTTTTGAGAACTACAAAGGTGCCTAGGTGAGGCAAATGTGCTTGGCTATTAACCAAAAGTTGGCGGAGGTCTTGGGAAGAAAGGTCTAGTTATTATAGAAAAATTAGCCATGGAAAATATACTACAAAGCAAGTAATGCAGAATCACATTGACAGGAACAGTTTAGTGATATTATTATATTTCTACTCCTGCTATCATAGCACGGAAATTATCGAAAAATATCATTAATATCACATGCAAGCAAGATTCTGCTGAAAATTATTCAAAAACATTTGGAACAATATGTCAACAGAGAACTTCCAGATGTGCAGGCTGGGTTTAGAAGAGGTCGTGGTACTAGAGATATTATAGGTAATGTAAGATGGATCTTGGCAGAAAGCAAAGAATACCAGAAGAATGTCAATCTGTGCTTCATTGACTGTGCAAAGGCTTTTGACTGTGTGGATTACAACAAGCTGTGGCTGACACTGAGAAGAATGGGAATCCCAGAACATTTGATCGTGCTAATGCGAAACCTATACTTGGACCAAGAGGCAGTCGTCAGAACAGAGCAAGGAGACACTATATGGTTTAAAATCAAGAAGGGGGTCCTCAGGGATGTATTCTGTCTCCATACCTTTTCAATCTGTATGCAGAACAGACCATCCGAGATGATGGGCTGTACGAGGAGGAAAGTGGCATCAGGATTGGTGGAAGAGTCATCAACAACCTGTGTTATGCAGATGGCACAACCCTTCTTGCTGAAACTGAGGAGGACCTGCAGCACTCGCTGCAGAAGGTCAAGGACTACAGCCTCCTATATGGATTGAAGTTCAACATCAAGAAAACAAAGATTCTCACCACTGGGCCAATTGGCAGCATAAGCATGGATGGTGAAGAGATTGAGATAGTTAACAGTTTTCGTTTACTCGGCTCCACAGTTAACACTCTTGGTAACAGCAGCCAGGAAATCAAGAGAAGAATTGCATTGGGAAAGTCAGCTGTGAAGGACCTCTCAAGAATACTGAAGAGCAATGACTGGAGACTAAGGTGAGCCTGATCCTGGCTATAGTCTTTGCAATTCCGTGCTATACATCAGAGAGTTGGACAGTGAATAGGGATGATAGAAAGAGAATTGATGCCTTTGAGCTGTGGTGCTAGAGAAGAGTATTGATTATACCATGGACTGCTAGGAGAACAAACAGGTTTGTCCTGGAGAAGGTGAAGCCGGAATGCTCCTTGGAGTCAAGGATTCTGAAGCTTCGTCTGATATACTTTGGGCATGTTGCAAGGAGGGACTGGTCCTTGGATAGGGACATCATGTTTGGCAGAGTGGAGGGGCGGCGAAGGATAGGAAGACCTTCGATGGGATGGATTGATTCTGTGACTGAAGTGGTGGTAATGGGTGCGTTTGAGATGGGTAGGTTGGCACAGGATAGAATGACATTTAGAGCTCTTGTACATAGGGTTGCTATGAGTCGCAACTCAATGGCACATAACAACAACAATTCCTGCTATAACAAATAATAATAAACTTGGTGGTGGAACTGTTGCTGTTGAGTTGGAATTAATTCATAACTGGCCCTCTGGTAGGTTTTCAAAGGATATAAATAACACGGGAAGGGGATTATTCCTCTTTCTCTCAGACTGGCTTGTGGATTCAAATCACTTACCTTGAAGTTGGAGTCAAACTCCTGACCACTAAGCCACCAGAGCTCCCAGAAACTTAGTGTCTTAGAAAATACCCCACAGATTTATTATCTTATAATTTGGGAAGTGAGATATCAAAATTATATCTCAGGGATGAAAATCAGGGTGTTGCATTTCTTCTGGAGATTCTAGGGAAGAATTCATTTCTTTGCTTTATCAGGCTTCAAAAGGCCTTCTCCATCCCTTGTCTCATGGCCCCTTTCTCCATCTTCAAAGAGCATTACCGCACCATACTTCCTTTTTATGAATTTGAATTTGCACCTCTGTTTTATAAGGCTCCCCCATCTCATGCCACTGAGCTCTTCTTTCATCTCAAGCTCCTTGGTTTCTTCAGAAAAATTTCTTTTGTCATGTAAAGTAACGTATTAATAGATTTCAGGAAGTGGATGTGGATAAAATTCAGCCTGCCATAATAAAGCTGGCAGGTTCTTTAAACCCAGAATGGACTTCAGGTAAACTCATCAGACCTGGTCCTCAGGCACCAAATCAAATTGAGGCCAGCCAAGGCCCCTGAGAGACTGGTTGGTTCATCCTTCTGCAAAGCCCCAATGTCAATATATTTCCTACCAGATCCCTTGCCTACCTCGAAGCCCATTTGTTGTCTCTAACTCACCAGTAGCCAAAACTATAACTGGCAGTAAAAAAACCAAAATTTCTAAGTCACCATGACAAACCCACAAAATAATTTCAACTCACAGGAAGTGGCTGTGATGAATAAGCATGAACTGTGATGTAATAAAAATATTTTGGGTTTGTCTCCCACTATAATTTTAAAGTATTTTGAGGGAGAAAGTTATCCTGCCTCTGCCTACCAATGGAAACATAATTAACATTTCATACACAGTAATTCTTCTGTTACTAAATTACTTCGTGTCTCAGTCCTTACCTTCTATATGCCAATAGTGTAAATGATCTATATGTTCCCTTGTTGTTGTTGTTGTTGTTGTTGTTGTT
>NW_006399760.1:33225049-33226273 GCF_000299155.1 Elephantulus edwardii
TCTCCAGATTTCTTGGCACAACTTGGTGAGCACGTCCATGGCAGCATCTGTTAACTGAAATATGTCATCTCAGGAAGTAGTAGATGACCAAGAACCAATAGTAATGAAGAAATAAATTCAAGGTGTTTTGAAGGCATTGGCAAAAATAAGGCCCTGGGAGTTTATGGGATACCAATCAACATGTTTCAACTAACAGATGTATCCCTGGATATGCTCACCACTCTGTGCTTAGAAATTGGAAAACTGGTCAGCTGACTGGAAGAGATTCATATTTGTTCCCATTCCCAAAGAAGGTGATCCAACAGAATGTGGAAATTATTGAACAATATTATAACTGTAACATGCAAGTAAATCTTACTAAAGATTACTCAGCAAGAACATTTCAAAAAATGGCTAGAATATTTAATTGACAGAGAACTGCCAGAAATTCAAGATGGATTTAGAAGACTCCATGATACTCAAGACATCAAGATATTGCTAATGTCAGTTGGATCTTGGCTACAAACAGAGAATATCAGAAGGATGTCTATCTGTTTTATTAATCTTGCCAAGGTATTCGAAGCTGTGGATTATAACAAATTATGGTGAATACATACTGAGAAGAATGAGAATATCAGAACACTTAATTGTGCTCATATGAAATTAGACCTAGACAGGAAGATGTCTGAATAGAGGAAGTGAACACTGTATGGTTTAAAGTCAAGAAAGTTTTGCATCCTATCTGTATCCTTATTCAATCTGTATGCTGAGTAAATAATTTGAGACGGTGGACTTTATGAATGTGACATCAGGATCAGAGAAAGACTCATCAACAACCTGGATTATGCAAATGATACAAACTTGCTTGCGGAAAGTGAGAAGAACTTTAAATGCTTTCTGGAAAAGATCAAAGGCCTTAAATATGGCTTAGAAGTTCAACATCAAGAACACAAAACCCCTCACTATTGGGCCAATTAAGAACATCATGATAGATGGAGAAAAGATTGAAGTTGTCAATGATTTCCTCTTGCTTGCATCTGCAATCAATACCTTTGGTACCTGCAGTCAAGAAATCAAAAGCCATGTTTCATTAAGGATATCTGCTGTCAGGGACCTCTCCAAAGTGCTTAGGATAAACAATGTCAGTTTAAAGATTAAGATGTAACTGATCTAAGCCATTGTCTTTTCAATTACTTGGTATGCTTCTGAAGGTTGGAAAATTAATAAGGATGACTGAAGAAGAAA
>NW_006399760.1:33226413-33234408 GCF_000299155.1 Elephantulus edwardii
GGCATGGATGATGAAACTTTGTCTCACATTCTTTGATCATGTTGTTTGGAGGGGCCAATCTTTGGGAAAAGGCATCATGCTGGGTAAAGTGGTAAGTCAATGAAAGAGGAAGACCCTCACTAGGATAAATTGACAGTGACTGTATCAATGGGTTAAGTATATCAGAGAAGATGAGGAAAGCCAAGTTTCAGATCTGTTGTTCATAGGGTCACTATGAGTTGTCATTGATTCAATGACACCTAACAAGAACAGTAGTTCAATAGAAAAAGAATCAAGACTGATAGGTTTAGGCCACAGTTGGGGAAAATCTGTCACTAGAGAAGGGTGTTACTGTTCAACTTCTCCTTTATTCCATGCAGACATCCCAGCTTGATAACATGAATGAGAAAGGATTAGGAAGGGAAGAAATTTAGAGAATTTTCTAAATTACATTGGTTAAAAGTGATGCTGCCCTTACTGGGTGTTTTAGTGTGGGTGAGGTGGGGATTATATTCTCATAACTGGGAACCTCTTGTATAGATCTCAGGAAGGCACTTGATTCTCAAGACCATGGCCTTTCAATTCCTTGTTTTCTGTAAAGCCTCCTGCCCCCCACCCCCAATCACAGTACACCACACACACTCAACTCCCACCAGAATAAGGCTGTCAAGAGTTGTGGAATAACTTCTTCATTTTGCATATGGTGACCCAGAGCCTGCCACTGCAATGTTTCAATTCCATTTTAACATCCTATTGTTGATGCCTCTTAGTTTCAGTGTTTGCAAAGTTATTGGTTATACCATGGATAGCCAACAGAACAATCTTCTTTTATTCTAGAAGAAATTAAGCCAGAGTGCCCCTCTGAAGCAACAGCAGTGACTTCATCTCACTTGTTTTGGGCATATTATAAGAAGGAGACAGTCCCTGGAGAAGATCATCATGCTCTGAAATACAGTCAGTGAAAAAGATAAAGACCCTCAACCTGGTGTATTGACAAAGTAACTACAACAATGAACTTGACTACAGATATTGAGAATGATACAGAATTGAGCTGTTTTGTTCTGTTGTGTATACGATAAAGATGAGTGGTTGCCAACTCCCTCCACACCATCTAATAATAATAGCATCATGGCCAAGAGTTAAAAGAATAATCTTTTATTTTTTTAAGAATCATCTTAAAACAAGCAACTATTGTTAGATGCCATTGAGTTGAGTACAACTCATAATGACCCTATGAACAACAGATCTGAACTCTGTCCTGTTGTGTGCCATCCTTATCATCCCTGACACACTTAACCCCATTGTTGTAGTCACTCTATTAATCCAACACTTTGTATGTCTTTCTCTTTCACTGACTCTCCACTTTTCCAAACATAATGTCCCTTTCCAAGGAACAGCCTCTCCTAACAACATGCCCAAATGAAACTTTGCTATCTCTGCCTCTAAAGAGCACTCTGGTTGCACTTTACCCAAGGACGTAAGAGTTTGTTCTTTTGACAGTCCATGAGATATTCAGCACTTTTCTCCAACACCATAGTCCAAAGGCATTGATTCTTCCTGTAATCAATATTCAATGTCCAGCTCTCAAATGCTTAACAGGTGATTAGAAAGACCATGGCTTTGAATCGGGCTAAGAGATTATAATATCTATCTATCTATCTATCTATCTATCTATCTATCTATCTATCTCCTATCTCTATCATCTATCTTCTATCTATCATCTATATATCTATAAAATTTACTGTCTCTGAGTCTTAACACCATTTTAAAGCACATGCAACTCGTTTTTATAATCCAAAGTAATTTTAGATTAAATATAGCACCTGAAATACAAAAAGATAATCCTTTTGCCTGAAATGGTGTTTAGTAGTTTGGGATGGGTTTTTTCCTAATTTCTTTTTCTTTTCTTAAGAATCTCCTAGGAATCACAATTAAAATACAATTTTATTTTAGAAAAAGAATGGTGAGGTTGACTCAGGATATGGCAGGGTTCATAACATTGTTCACAGAGTCACTATGAGTTGTCATTGACTTGATAGCACATAAAAACAATATGTTAATATTTTAAATTATACAACAAATATGTTTTAAAATATTTTAAGATTTTGTTCCCTTGCTGTTTCTTTTACAAACTCTTTTGTTATATGAATTGTATTTTCTTTCCTTTTAACTCAAATTTCTTGGTAAAAGAACCTTCCAGAAGTAGAGGTTACTGTAAAGATTTTTCCGAACTCCTCCATTTGGTAGTTCTCTATTAAAATGGAGAGCACCTACACCCTAAAAAGAATCTCCTAGGACAAGGAAAATGCCACTTATGAACTTGCATTACACACCTCTTAGCCATAGCTCAGTGATTTACAGAACTTGATAGTAGAATGCTTGCATATACATAAAGTCAACAAAGAATGCTGCATTCTTCTCTGTTATAGTAATTCTTAAGGCTCTTAACTCTACCACGTTCTATTCCAGTACCTTTAAAACAGAAGCTGGGACCCATGGGTAACTTTTCAGCCTCATTTCATTTTCCCTTAAGAAATGTCTGCAATGCAAAAGAGGTTGGCTGAGAAAAAAATGAAAATATAACTACTTATTTCACAATTAAAAGTGCTTATGTGTAGCCCTTCACTGGCTCACAAAGTGTCTACATATATATTCTCTATTTGAACCTTCTAAGAAAGGAGGCATGTCCTGTTTAGCAGGTCAATCAGAAAGCCCAGATAGAAAAGAAAGGAAGTTGTTATTGCTGTTTGGTGCCATCAGATCAACTACAAGTCATGGCAACCCTGTGAACAACGAATCTGAAACCTGCCCTATCCTGTGTCATCCTTACCATCTCTGACATATAACTATAACATACAACTGACATATAACTATTGTTATAGTCACTGTGTCAATCCATCCTGGTAAGGTTCTTCCTCTCTTACGCTGACCCTCCACTTTTCCCAGCATGCTGTTTTTCCTAAGGGCTAACGCCTCCTGACAACATACCCAAAGTATGAGAGATGAAGTTTCACCGTCCTTGCCTCTAAGGAGCACCTTGGTTGTATGCACTTCCTCCAAAACCAACCTGAGTGTTCTGCAGGCAATCCATGTGATATTCACTACTCTTTCCCAACACTGCAATACAGAGGCATTGATTCTTTTTTTGATCATCCTTACTCATTGTCCAACTTCCAGATGCAGAGGAAGCAAATAAAAATACCATGGGTTGGATCAAGTGCACCTTGTGGGTGGAGTTAGGAAGACCCTAGTGGTTCAGGTTCATCATGAGCAAGAATAATTTTTGTACACTTTCTATTCTGGGACTGATGCCAGTAGCCACAGCTCCAGGAGACGAAATTAGCATTTAGTTCATGCTATTCTAGGCTACTTGAGTTTGGTTTGGTTTGGTTTATTTGTTTTAAATACATTTATTATCTCCTTTAATGGCCAGAGAAAATATAACATAGGTATTTCTATTTTCCCCAGGAAATTGAGGCTCAGAAAAGTTAGCTAATTTACCCAAAGTCACACAACAAGTAAACAGTATTCAAGATGCATGCTTTGTGCTTTGCCATATAATAGTCTTTGTTCTAGAATGAGACCTTATTAACCAGTTACTCATAAATGCTTTGGTGTTCATCATATTCGGGGGGGAAAAACATTTGGGGGTGTTTTTGTCTGGTTTGCTGAATGTTAATGCCAGCATAAGGCCAGATGGCTAAAAAGAGTAAACTTTTATGGTTCCTAATTGCGGCATTTAAAAGTGAGTGAAAAGGAACATGTATTTGAGGAAATAGCAGTGCAAGGCATCACACGTCTTTGTAAAATGAGTACTTTGGGACCAATCAGGCCAAGACAAATACTGAATCATTTCAAGCGAGACAAACACAACCCCGGCTCTCTATTGCTCATTAGGAGCCTGGGGGATGAAGCTCAGGGGACTGGTGGTGGAAGGTTAAATTCTGAAGCGCTCCTGTAAACATTTCTGACACCTTCCTTTGCCCTTTGTCAACTACACATTAAGCAGCTTCCTCAGCCCAGCTCCCTCATTTGCAGCCATCCAGATCAGCAAGACCTTAATCTCAGGATTCCTTTCCTTACCTGTAATATCAGGAAGATCTTACTAATTTCTATTTGTTGCAAAGAAAGACTCTGCCCCAATATTCAGGCTCTGCAGATCCCTTTTCTGCTCTTAAGCTTATAGTTCTTGTCAGCTCTTCTAATAGGTATACTACTTGTGCATGGCCAAGTATTAACACTGTTAGGGCTTTATAAATCATGGAGTTACAGCAAACAAGGGTATAGCACAAGTTCAGATGAGGCTATTTACTGGACACAGGAGTTGCTTGAGAAAACAAAGAGCAAACATAGCTGTCATTTTGTAATTAGCTTGTTTACCTTTTTTTCCTTTTGGAGGTTCTAGAGTAGTCTATAAATTTTCAATGTGAGTACCTTATCAGATATGTCATAGCCAAATCTTTTTTTCCTCAGTCTTTCTTTTTATCCTGTTGGAGAAGTTTTTCCTGTACATAGGGATTTGGTTTTAGAATGTCCCACTCATCTATTTTATCCTCTCCTAGATGTACATTTTTCTTCATGCTTGGAAGTCTTCATGCTGTAGATTCCATTGTGTGGATGTTCATCCAGGTAGGGCTCCAAGGGTTAGTCCTAGTTTTTGTCTGACGTCTTTGGTTTTACTCTTAAGACAAAATGGGTCCCAAAGAAGAAATTCAGATGATAAGCAAACACATGAAGAAATGTTCAAAACCCCTAGCTAGCAGAGATGCAAATCAAGACACCGTTGAGATATCTCAACCCAGCAACAATACCCAAGTTCAACAGGGCAGCACACAACAATGAGGATGTGAGGAGATTTGAACTCTCATTCACTGCTGGTGGGAATGTAAAATCAAATAATCACTATGGAAGACAGTCTGGCACTTTCTCAAAATGTTGGGAATAGAAATACCATTTGACCCAGTGATTCCACTACTGGGAATATAACCTAAAGAAATTAGAGCCATGATGTAAACAAATGTTTATTTAAGCATTATTCACAATAATAGAGAGATAAAAGCAGCTCACCTGCCCATCGACAAACAAATTAATAGAAAACTGTTGTATCTCCACACAATGGAATATTATGCAGCATTGAAAAGCAAAGAACTTGTCACACTACACAACATGGCTGAGTCTGGAAGTGTTATGCTGAGTGAAATAGCTAAGTCACAAAAGGACAAACATTACCTAAGACCACCATTATACAAATAAGAAAAGCAAGAAAAGAATGGAGACATTATGTATTCCTACTGCACTAGAATAAGGAGTTTTGGTGGCCTAGTGAATGACTTGAATCCACCAGCTGCTCCATAGGAGAAGGAGAGAAGGATGGGCAGTCTCCTCCCATCTGATTAACTGGCCCTGAAAACTCACTGGAGATTCAGTTATGGATCTGTTCCAACTCGATGGCAAACAACAATAACAACATACTAGAATCAGACAAGAGAAGGACACTGTGAAAGAAGTGGATGATTACACATTACATGTATAACAATTAGCAATCGAGAACAAGACATGAATTACAAAGTGACTTGAAGGAAAATGTATATCATAGACTGAATGAAAACCTGTCTATTCTGTAAACTTTCACTCAAATCTCAATTATAAATAATTTTTTTAAAAATGGCTGGCAGAGGCCAAGATAATCCTGTCTGGGGTTTCCCAGACAATCATGACCCAAGTAGAAGAGAGCACCATTCAGAGGACCCTGAGTAAAAAGAGAAGTTGGTGGTTATAAATAAATAATGGAGGAGAGTTAGGAAAATGGCTAGGAAGTCTCATCTCTCCAGAAGGAGACCTCTTCTATTTTCTAGACCCTCACTTCAATACCATTTTATAAAGCCAGTCTTTTCTGTAGCTGGTGAATATGATCATAATGAACTTCTTGTCCTTCAGAACAATTGATGAGGTGAAGCTTATCAGAACTTGACCTTCTTGGGGATTGTGGTAAAAACTTGACCCGAGTGTCGGTTGACCATTATAGCTGTGGAGGCTAAGAAGCCGATTTGCAGCAAGGAAGTCTGTTCAGTTTACACCTACAGTTCATGACCAGCTGCATGAGACCCTTCAGGTCATCAGGAAAACATCTCAGATGTCCTGCTCTATGCTGGTGTTATTATTAGCACAGACCAGGAAAAACTCAAAGTGTGTACATAACAAAACCTATGACTCCGAGGTCAACCTAACTGAGTCAAAAACTGGATCTCTCATCTCTGTGAAAGCATTTAACCTCTCTCAGTCCTCATTCTGTCCTCTAGAAAATGAAAAATTACTAACTTCTATAATTTTTTAACCTCAAAATAATGCTGGCTAAGCACTCTAATACAGTGGCTAAAAAAAGTTGTTTTCTCAATAAAAAAGATATAGCCTAAACTTATAGAACAGGCCAGCACCTCAGCAAGAAAAAGGTAAATAACCCAATAGCAAAGTGGGCACAGGATATGATCATATACTTTACCAAAGAAGACATTCAGATGGCAAACATACACATGAAGAAATGTTCAAAGTCCCTAACTCTCAGAAAGATACAAATAAAAACAACTATCAGGTATCATCTCACCCCAGTAACAATAGCAAAGTTTAGCAGAGCAGCAAACAAAAAATGTTGGGGAAGTTGTGGAGAAATTGGAACCTTCATTCACTGCTTGTGGGAGTGTAAAATGATGCAACCACTATAGAAGGCAGTATGGCACTTTCTTTAAAAGTTGGAAATAAAAGAAGTACCATTTGACCCAGCAATTCCTTCACTAGGAATATACCCTAAAAACCCCCAGAGTTGTCATCCAAACAGATACATAAACTCATGTTAATTGCTGCATTATTCACAATAGCAAAGAAATGGAAGCAACTCAAGTGCCCACCAACAAATGAATGGATAGAAAAACAATGGTATATACACACCATGGAATTCTATGCAGCACTGAAAAACAAGGACCTCATAAAATATTACACAACATGGATGACACTTGAGGACATTATGCTGAGTGAAATATCATAGTCACCAAATGACAAATACTGCATAATACCACTGATATAAAACAGGACTGACATGGTGGTTGGAGGAAAACTAAGAAAAGAGGGGATAGTGAGTATTGTTTTGGAACAGATGAAGAAAAGAACTGTTTAAAAGGAATATATGATTAGAACCTACAACCAGGAGAGGATAAAATAGATGAATGGGACCTTCTAAGAATCAAATCCCTATGCACATCCAAAAACTTTTCCAATAGGGTAAAAAGGAAAGCCAGAGACTGGGAAAAAATATTTGGTAATAATATGTCTGATAAGGGACTTATGTCTAGAATTTATAGAATACATGAGCACCACAAGATAAAGGCACACAATCCAATTACAAACTGGACGCAGGATATAACCAGACACTGAAGACCAAAGACGACATTCAGATGACGAATAATCACATAAAGAAATATTCAAAATCCCTTGCTCTAAGAGAGATGAAAATCAAAACAACTATGTTATCCCAGTAACAATAGCAAAATTCAACAGAGCAGCAAAATCCAAATGCTGGTGAGGTTGTGGAGAAATTGGAACACTTATTCACTGTTAGTGGCTGTGTAAAATAGTGCAACCACTATGGGAAGCAGTATGGCACTTTCTCAAAAAGTTAGAAATAGAAATACCATTTGATCCAGCAATTCCACTACTGGGAATATACCCCAAAGACTCCATAACTTCCACCCAAGCAGATATATGCACACCCATGTTTATCGTGGCTTTGTTCACAATAGCAAGGAGTTGGAAACAACCCAAGTACCCCTCAACAAATGAATGGATAGAGAAGCTGTAGTATATTCACACAATGGAATACTACACTACATTGAAAAACAAGGACCTCACAAAATATTATTCAAAATGGGTGACCCTGGAGGACATTATGCTGAGTGAAATATCTCAGTTACAAAAGGACAAATACTGCATGGTGCCACTGTTGTAGAATGGGACTGACATCAGGGT
>NW_006399760.1:33234742-33259810 GCF_000299155.1 Elephantulus edwardii
TATATATATATGTAAATATATGTATTTACATATGTAATATGTGTAAATAAATATGCATTTATTTGCAGTATATTTATCTGAAAAAGCACCTATTTTGAATATATAAATAACTGTTCCAAATAAACAATAAATGGATGAACCATCTAATTCTTTAAACTCAGAAAATGCCTAGATGGATAGTTCACAAAAGAAGATACGCAAATGGACAACAGCACAAGAAAAAGTTCTCAATAGTGTTAGTCATCAGGAAAATGTGTATTAAAGTAGCAAGGAGGTATCATTTCACACACAATAAAATAACTAAAATTAAAAAAAAAGATTGACAACACCAGATGTTGGCAACAATTTGGTGCACTTAGAACCCCCATATATGATTGGTGGGAATGTAAAATGGTACAATCATTTTGTAAAATCGTCTTGAAACTTCTCATAAATTTAAGCACACAACAACCTTATGGTGGAGAAATCATACTTTTTGGTATTTATCCAATAAGATAAAAACCTACAGCCTTGAAACAACTTGTACATAAATGTTTATAGCCGCCTTTTTCTTAGTAACTTCAAATTGGAAAAAATCCAAATGCCCATCAACCAACAAAAGGATAAGGCAGTTATAGCACATTACTATAAAGAAATACTCCTCGACAATAAAGAAAAACCAACTATTCATACTTGAAACAATGATTCTCCGAACAACTGTGTTGAATAAAAGGAATCTAGGCACAGGAAAGGATATTATGTAGGAAGCACAGGTATCACTTTAACAGCACTGCAATACCAGAGGTAAGTGGTTTGAATCCACCAGATGCTCTGCTGGAGAAGGAGGGGCAATCTCCTCCTGTAACAATCAGATCCAATTTGACGGTACACACACACAAAATAACAAAATAAAAAATAATTTTTAAAAAAGAATCAATTTAACAGAAGCTCTAATGGCCTGGTGGGTAAGTAGTTATGCTGCCAGTACAAAGGTGGTGCCTCTCTGATGGTTCAAATCCCCTTATGAAGCTACAGAGGAAAAGATGAGCAATCTCATCCTCTATGATTTGTTGTAGTTTTGTGGTGTCACACTGGAACGGATTCCTAGATGACCCTTCTGTTGGTTTTCAGAGACTATATATCTCATAGGAGGAGATCACCCTTCTTTCTCCTGAGGAGCAGCTGAGAGATTTGAACTGTGTACCCTTGTTTTCGCAGTGCATCTCCTGACACATGAGGCCACCAGAGGTCTGTTTAGATATTTGTTATTGTTGTTGTTGCTGATGTTGTTTTTAGGTGTTGTTGAGTCAAATATGAACAACAGATTTTAACGCTGTCCTATCTTGTGCCATCCTCAAACACTCAAGCCCATTGCTGTAGTCAATACACCTGGTTGAGGTCTTCCTCTCATTTGCCATCGCTCCACCTTTCCAAACATAATGTCCTTCTTCAAGAAATAACCTCTCCCACAACATGCCCGAAGTATGTGAGACAAAGCTTCATCATCTTTGCCATCTTTGCCTCTATCATCTTCTCCAAGACATTTCATTTGGGTGGATTTTTTTGTAGTCCATGAGATATTCAGCACTCTTCTCCAACACTACAGTTCAAAGGCTTCAATTCTTCTGTTATCCTCATTCATTATCCAGCTCTCAGATGAATTGCAAATAACCAGAAAAACCAGGCACCATGAATCAGGCACACCTTGGTTCTCAAACTGACTTCATTGTTACTCAATAATTTGAAAAGATACCTGACTACAGACTTTAAGTTTGTATTTAGTTTGTTGGTGTTTTTTTTTGGGGGGGGGTAAAATTTTTGTTTTGTTTGTTTTTCTTTTGACTCCAGAACTTCCAAGTGCAATAAATCTTCCAATGTCCTGATTGCTAGTACCAAATATTGTTTGTGGATCTAGGATATACAGCTCTTTAAATCCACTGGAGGATCATGAGTTTACTCAATGGCAATGAGTTGTATAAAAAGAAACTAGACATGAGAAAGGATACTGTGTAGGAAGCACAAGACAAAGCAAAATTAATCTATAATACTTCTGGTGAGAGGAAGACTGAAAAGGGGCATCAAAGAGCTTTCGGGGGTGATAGAAATGTTCTATCATCTTTTGTTTGGTAATTACATGATGTGCAAATTTTCAAAATTTATAATACTGACAATTTAATATTTTTGCACTTTATTGTATCACATCAATGTTAATTTAAGCAATATTACTTAATTTTTTTAATCCTTCTTGTTGCTGTTATGTGCTGTTGAGTCAGAACTGATGCACAGCTCAACCTCCAGTGGATTTTCAGAGGCTATAAATCACTTGGGAGGAGATGGCTTATCTTTCTTCCACAAAGCAACTGGTGAATTGGCAGCACAATTCCTCTTTATCCACTAGGCCACCAGAGATCCCTTTAATATCATTATTACTAAAAATTATCACAGCAGTACCACCACAGACCTCAAGGAGAACTGGAATATCATTCGTAGCTGTTCAGAATACAAACAGTTTGTGATCTCTTTAGAATGGACTATAGTCTTTTGATTTGGGGTCTATCTCAGCCCTCAATTATTTCTACTGACACCTCTATCCTTCTGGTCCAATGTATTATGGTTGCATTGGCAGAGTATCATGATATTCTCCACGGCATCATGGGTGAAAATAGGCTGTTATGTGGTTGGTGCTTAGCCAGTCATTATAGTTACCAATTTCTACCTCAAAGGGACAGTATCCCTAGGCTCTCCTCTTGGCCCTATTCTCCAGGGCACATTACAGTACAAATGATCCAAATGCATGTTTTACTTCAGTATAATTACTCTTAGACTTAACTGGTTTTGTGGTCTTTCCAAAAAGTAACAGTGCTACCAGAGCTCTATGGTCAAATGTGGGTTTAGCTTTACCTTCTGTCTTTCCAAATCCCAAAACTCATTACTTTAAAGATGATTTGGACCCATGGCAACCTTCTATCAAGTGTCTGAGGCCATAAATCTTAATGGCCCAGCTTCATGGTCAGTTTGAAACACTGACTTTTAGTTAACAGCCCAGCACATTATCAGAGCTTCTTAATTTTCCAAAGACCAGCAGAGAGAGAGAGAAAAAAAAAATTAAAATCCTCCTTTTGATCTATCAGTGCTAAAAGAGAACTTGACCTTGAGTGTCTTAATAATAGTGTCTCAAAATAGGAAAAAAATATGATGTCAGTCTGGAGACTAAGGTGCGACTCATCCAGGCCGTGGTCCTTGCAATTACTTTCTATATATCCGAGAGTTGGACAATAACTAAGGATGATAAAAGAATGATGCTTTTGAGTTGTGGTGCTGGAGAAGAGTATTGAACATACCATGGACTGCCAAGAAAACAAACAGGTCTGTCCTGGAGAGGGTGAAACCAGGCTGCTTCCTGGAGGCATTTTGAGGCTCTGCCTCACATATTTTGGGGATGTGGCCAGAAGAGACCAGTTCTTGGAGAGGTACATCATGCTTGGAAGGATGGAGAGGGGGCAGAAAAGAGGAAGACCCAGGAGGAGATAGATTGACTCAATGACTGGAGGAATGGGATTAGGTCTGTTGGAGACGATGAGATTGGCTCAGCACAGGGCAGGTTTCAGAGCTCATGTATATAGGATCACTTTAAGTTGCAGGCGACCCAATGGCACATGACAATAACAGAGTAGTTTTAAAGTTTTAGGGTCTTTGTCAGGTCATTTTCAGGTGGTTATTAGATGTTATTCCGTCAACTACAACGCATAGCAACCTTCTGAACAACAGATTGAGATTTTGCTGCATCCTCTACCATTCTCCCAATCTCCATCATGCTCAAGCCTGTTGGAGTCACTGTGCCACTTCCTCTAGCTGAAGGTCTTCCTCTCTTTTCTTTACCCTCCACTTTTCCCTGAATGCTATCATTTCTCCAAAGACTAGCACCTCCTAACAACATGCCCAGAATATATGAGGTGAAGGTTCACCATCCTTGCCTCTAAGGAACCCCCTGGTTGCATTTTCTCCAAGGCAGACTTGTTCGTCCTTTTGGCAGTCCATAGGATGTTCAATACTCTTTGCCAACCCGGCAACTCGAAGGCACTGATTCTCTTCTAATCTTCCTTAGTCATTGTCTGAATTCGGCATGCATTTTAAGGTACTTACTGAAAAACAAGTAGCTGGTTGGAATTAGGCAATATTCATGGCATAGCAGCTTCCCTGGTGAGCTCAGGCAAACAAGAGTCTTCAAAGGAATCTGTAAGCAAGCTGCTGGTCCTGATTACGAAGTTGTTTAATTAGCTCATATTCTTATCATTCAGGAGCAGAAATTTATTTCCTAGAGCAAGCAACTAACTTATTTTTGCTTGATCCCGTTATTGTTTAACACAACAAGGAACAGTGCTTTTCCGCTCTCATTGATTTACTCATAAAATTTTAAAGCGATTTTGCACATATTCCACTTTAATCTCCTGCCTTCAAATCCATTAATCACAAAGCAAGGTTTCGGTGTAAGTCACAGCTGCTGGAGACCTTGGGGAAGGAGAGCAGCTTGTGACTGGGTGACTAATGTTCTTTAAATTCCTACGAGATAGTGGGATGATTCTTATATTTTACTCATGACTATCATTCTCTCAACAGTCTGATCTGCAGCACTCTGTTTCCTCATTTGAAATGTAGGGATAATAACTGTACTTCCTTCATAGAGTTGTGAGGCTTAAAAGAGTCACATTGGTGTAGTGTTTGGAAATACATGTATAGGGTGAAATAAACTAATCACAAAAGGGCAAAAGTTGTATGACCTCACTTAAAAAGACAAGAAAAGGCAAATGCATAGAGACAAAAGTTTGTTAGTGGTAACACGAGGCAGAAGGGAGAGAAGGAGGGCTATTGTTTATGCAGTACTCAGTTTCACTTTATGGTAAAAAAAATCACACTGACTAAGGGTAGGATGCCCATCAAATTACTGCAAGGGCTGTCCGTAAATTCTATTCTTATATAAATGTGAAATGGAAAAGATTGGGTAATATTGCAACAATGACCAAAAAATGAGAACATAAAAGAGAAGCTGCTGAGGCTGCTTACATTTAACCAAACACCTCACAGGATTTGAGTGTTTAGTTTGGAAGTTTAGAGTCTTGGTTTCACAGAACAACCAAGTTCAATCTATCGAGTGTTTCTGTTCTACCTCCTGATTTCTTACCTAGTTCCTAGGTTCTTAAGAGCTTGCAAGCAGAATTGATCTCTGTCCACTTGTAATAACAGAAAGAGGATATGAATATGAAGAGGATATGAAATGTGTGTCTGATTGCCTCCATTAACAACTACCTTCTTTTCCATGAGGTCAGAAGAACTGGATGGTACCTGGTTACCATTACCAAGCATTCTGATCAAAAATTCTGTAGCAGAACTCTGATGAAGCGGGGGGAAGCAGAAGAGAATTTCAAATTGTCATGCGTTGCATATTTTCTGAAGTCATAGAGTCTGGACAAATCCCTGAAGTCAACCAGTAGTTTAGTTCAACTAGTTAAAAATTTTTGTCTGCCTTGATATGGCCCACTAGGGAGCTCCGGTGGCTTAGTGGTAAAGAATTGTGCTACCAACCAAAGGTACATGGTTTGAATCTGCCCGCTGCTCCATAGGAGAAAGATAAACAACCTTCTCCACATAATTTACAGTCTCTAAAACCCACTGGCTGGTCATATAAGAGTCACCTTCCACTTAATAGCACGTAGCAGTGGTAACTACTATACAGGGATCAAATATAGGAAATTTAGGAGGCAGTGAGTTTATGTTATAGAAAGAACAATGGAGGAAAAGAAGATGAGAATGGTTGAACAACTTGAAGAATGTACTAAGTGCCGCTATATTGTACCTGAGACTCTGGTGGCCTAGTGGTAAAAATTTGTGCTGCAATCCCAAAGGCATGTGGTTCTAATTCATTGGCTACTTCAAAGGAGAAGTAGGGGCAATCTCCTCCTGTGCAATTAACTGTCTCTGAAAATCAGGTAACAATATATTGTGCATATAAAATCTGCTCATGGGATGGATTTGAATCATGTGCCTTTGAGTTGGCAGGCAACTCCTTACCAGAGTTACAAAACTCTTGTTTGAAGGGAGCTCTAGTGGCCTAATGGCAAGAAGCTGCACTGCAATCCCAGAGGCACGCAGTTCAAATCCACCAGATGCTGTGCTATAGAAGGAGAGGCAATCTCTTCCTGAACTGATCAGATCCAATTTGACAGTATGCACACACACACAAAAATAACAAACCCTTATTGCATCAGGTCACTTGAGACTCATAGCAATCCTAAACCCTGCTCTATCTTGTGCTAATGTTAATATCTCTGACACACCTATCCCCATTACCCCAGTCACTGAGTTTAATCCATCTTATCCAGGGTCTTCCTCTTTTGCACTCTACCCTCAACCCTCTCAAGTACGATGTCCATCTCCAAAGACTAGTCTCTCCTTGCAACATGCACAAAGAATGTCAGATGAAGCTTCAGAATCCTTTCCTCCAAGGAGCAGCCTGGTTTCATCCTCTCTAAGAGGAACCTGTTTATTCTACTAGCAATCCATGGTTTATTCAGTACTCTTCTCTAGTGCCAGAACTCAAGAGCATCAATTTTCCTTCTATCATGGCTAGTCATTGTCCGGCTTTCAGACACAAAGCAAGTAATTGCAAAGACTATTGACTGGATCAGGCACACCTTAAGTCTACAGACTGACATCATTGCTCTTCCAGTACTCTGGAGAGGTCCCTGACAACAGACTTTCCCAATGCAATCTGTCTTTTAATGTCCTGGCAGCTGGTACCAAGAGTGTTGATTGTGGAGCCAAGCAAAGTGAAGTTGTTAACAATCTCAGTCTCTTCACTATCATGATGCTACCAGCTTCAATCCATATTTAAGGCTTCAGTACTTGACCTTCTGCAGCAAGCTCCTCAGGACCTCCTCAGTTTCAGGAAGCAGGGTTGTGTTGTCTGCATAACACAGGTTGTTGATGAATCTTCCTCCACCCCTGATAGCACATTTCTCCTCATAGATACCAGCCTCCCAGATGTTCTGTTCTTCATATAGATTGAAAAAATATGGAGCTAAGACATGTCCCTTGAGTACACCCTTCCTGATTTTGAACCATGCAATATTTTCTTACTCTGTTAGGATGACTGCCTCCTGGTCCAAGTATAGGTTTCGCATAAGCATAATCAAGTGTTCTGGGGTTCCCATTCTTCTTAGAGTTAGCCATGGTTTTTTTGTGATCTACACAGTCAAATGCCTTTTCATAGTCAATGAAACACAGACATTCCTCCAGTACTCTCTGCTTTCAGCCAAGATCCATCTAACATTAGCTATCCCTAGTACCATGGCCTCTTCTAAATCCAGTCTGCACTTCTGGATGTTCTCTGTTGATGTACTATTCAAGTCAGTTTTTTATCATTTTCAGCAGAATCTTGCTTACATGTGATAGTAATAATATTGTTAGATAATTTCTGCGCTCTCTCGGGTCACCTTTCTCTGGAATGGGAACAAATATGGATCTCCTCCAGTCAGTTGGCCAGGTGGTTGTCCTCCAGATTTCTTGGCACAAGTTGGTGAACACATCCAGGGCAGGGTCTGTTTGTTGAAATATTTCAATTGGTATTCTTTCAAGTATTTCCCCTTTTCTCCAGCCTGAAGCCCTGGAATTATTTTGTGTCACGGGCATGTGTGGCCCTTCCCCAGGAGTTCTGTCTTCAATAGTTTTCTCTCTCTCCTCACTCTCTGTAGCCAGGCACACCACTATGATCACGGCAATTGTTTACAATGCTGAGAAACTTCCACTCGGTTGCCCCAGTCTCATTAAGAGCCCCACCTTTGATCCTGTTGCTGTGTATCATTGAATCAGAATCAACTCATAGCTAACCCTCCAGTGGGTTTTCAGGGGCAGTAAATCACATAGGAAGAGATTGCCCTCCTTCTCCCACAGAATAGTTAATGGATTAGAACCATATCCTTTTGAGATTATTGCTCAAGCCTCTCTGTCCAGGCAACGAAAGGGTCGATATCTGGCGGCAGCCTTGTACCTCATCGTGCTCACTTTTCTCCCTTCTCTACTTTTAATTCCAATCCCCACTCCACCTACTTCACCCCTTCTGCCTTTTTGCCTCTTCCTTTTCTGATATTAATTTGTCCTCATAACAGTGTGTGGTGGCCCACACACACAGCATTATGCCATCTGCACTCAGTTGTAAGAGAGACACTGAGTAGAGAAATCACCTGTGTGTGATCCCTTTAAGACCTGCTCTGTACAACACCATAGGGAGCTCTGGTGACCTAGTTGCAAGACGCTGTCTGCAATCCCAAAGGCAAGTAGTTCAAGGTCACCAGCTGCTTGGCATGAGAAAGATGGGACATCTTCTCCGTGTGAGTAACTGCCTCTAAAAACCCGCTGGAGGGTCTGCCATGGGTCAGTTCCAACTCTGGCACACAACAAAAACAACTCTACAAAGTCAGTTGTTGTTCTGAACTGAGAACTACCAAGAAAAGGAAGTCACAGACTGAGCCTTGAGGTAGGTTATTTACCATCTGTGGGGCAGATAATACAAACCAGCCAGTCCTCAGCTGACTGGATGCATGCTGCATCAGGCTCAAGGCTGAAGATCCAAGTCAGCTCAGTCCCTGGTATCCAGTGGGCTCCATGGACACAGGCCTCCCACCTGTTCCTGCAGAAGCTGGTGACCACCTTGGGGCTTTCTCTCTAATATGGGGCCAATCACTACAAAATTAAAGCCCCCTTCTTTTCTAGACTCCCTCAGTGGTGCAGTTAACAGGCTCCGTGGAAGGTCTGTGTCCATCCAGAAGTGTGTCTGAATAAAGGTTTGATGATGCATTTGAGAAAAATCGCACATGGAAAACCCTGTTTCAGTGCAGTTGTATCCCAAGATCATCATGAGTTGGAATCTACTGGATGACAACTTTTGAGTTTTTTCTCTCCTACTAGCAGTCTTTCAAGGAGCTCTGGGAGATACAGGGTAAGGAGTTGTGCTGCAAACCCAAGGACAGAAGTTCAGTTACTCCAACCATCTGGTCCAATGAGAAAGACGGAAAACTTCCTCCCCTGTGATTTACAGCCTCTGAAAACCTGCTGAAGAGCCAGCTCTGTTAGTCCTGCACTGTGCACTTAGTTACCCGGGTTTTCTTGCTTTTCACAAAACTAGGGGCTGTTTCCTCTAGAAGGGTTAAGGGATATCTCTTGTATAGCCAGTTATTTCTAGATAATTCGTCAACCCAAGGTGGGGGGTGGGGAGGGCACCTTAGACACAGGCCTAGCCCCCTGTTGTGCATGTGGGGGTGGGGAGAGGCCTGCAGCTGCCAGGCAGCAGATGGCTGTTGACCCTGAGTTGCTCACCCTGTGTGCCCCTTCCCCGGCCTGTCCTGGCAGGTTCACCGCATGTCACCACCCTAGATGGTGACAGCCAGCACCCCAGGGCCCCACCTCTCCCACCTCCGAGCTCACCCACGTCCACCCATCCTCCACGGAGCCAGCATTCTCTTCAATAAGACCATTACACTCTTGCTGAACAACCTTCTTGACTTTGTTAACTGCAAAATAAAATGCCAGCTCCTCAGTTGGGCAAACAAAGCCTGTGTTGTTTCCTGACCCTTTCCTCTGCACCATGCCCTCTATCAGACCAGTAGGCTGTCTGTAAATGCAACCCAGAACACCAGGCAATTGCAGCCACTCAGCCTCTCTGGGAGCTCAGGCGGTCGGTCTAGTGGTTGCCAGTTCACGAGCTGCTCCACAGGAGAAGGATGGGAGATCTCCTCCCATGCAATTAACTGCCTCTGAAAACCCACCAGAGCATCAGCTCGGGGTCCATTCTTACTCATGATACACTGAAACAGTAGGATTTTTAGAGGACACTCTGGTGGCTTAGTGGTAAGGGATTGCATTGCCAATCCAAAGATGTGCGGTTCGAGTCCACCAGCTGTTCTAATGGGGAAAGACGGGCAACCACTTCCCTTGTGATTTACAGCCTTTAAAAATCAGCTGTGAGTTGACTCCAACTTGACAGCATGTAATAACAACAAGGATTTCCAAACCTTTCCTCAAACCTCTGCCACCTGGCCAACTCATCATTCTGTTGAAACAAAGAACAGCCACAGTTCATTGTGTTGAAGTCAAAACCTACTTGTAAATTACCTTCCAGTGGCTTTGCACAGACTACAAATCCCCCAAAAGGAGATTGTCCACCTTTCACCCTCAGGGCAGCTGGTGGATGTGAACCACCCAGAGGGCACCATTTTGGGGTTAGCAGTGCAACTTCTTACAGACTAGAATGCTTCTAGCCAGCTCCCCCAGCACCTATGGGAAGACAGATGCTCCCCTCCCTGGGTGCCCTCAGCAAAGGATTCCAACAGCAGCACAGCAGCCTACAGATTCCCTGGGAGGGAGGAGTGGGCAGGAGAAAAACATAACAATGAGTGAATGAAAATCCAAAGTCTCTGTAAACGTTCATTAAAATGAATAAAAAAAAAATCTTAGTTTATGTAGCTCTCTCTCCCCCCCTTGATTATCAAGTAGAGTCTCCATCACAAAGTTGATATTCAATAGACTTAGTGAATGTTGTTGTTGGTATGTGCCGTCGAGCCGCTTGCGACTCATAGCAACCCTATGTACAACAGCCCTAAACTCTGCTCTGTCCTGTGCCAATCGCACCGTCTCCAACACACCCATCCCGATTACCCCAATCACTGAATCAATCCACCTCATAAGGGGCCTTTCCCTTCTGCACTGTCCCTCCACCCTACCAAGCCTGATGTCCCTCTCCAAGGACCTGTCCCTCCTTGCAACATGTCCAAAGTATGTCAGACAGAGCCTTAGAATCCTTGCCTCCAAGGAGCAGCCCAGTTTGACCCTTTCCAGGATGAATCTGGAAGTGAGACTTAGTGAATAAATGAATGAAATGGAAAGTTCAATCCACAACTGCTTCTAGGTGCTATTGTTTTAAGTTACATGTTTATCATTATTATTGCTATTTCTGTGCCTCTCCCCTCTCCATTCACCCTTCATGCATTTTAGGGGTGATGGTAATTTTCTTCTTCATTCTTTTTGCTTCATTCTTATTGACTCATAGCTGCTCCCCATCCCACATTGGTTTTCCAAGATTGTAAACACAACAGAGGGAGATTGCCCAACTTTTTCCACAGAAGCTCCTGATGGATTCAAACTGCCAGACAGGCGTGACCTTTGGGTTAGCAGCAGAGCTCCCAGGAGACACCACCACCAAATCACCTTATAATACTTCAAGGGTTAAATAACTGTAATTACCTTTTCTTTTTTCCCATACTCCCCAAAGAGTATGTTGTAGGCCACCTGTGTATTCTGGAATTTTTTTCCCTTCCTCTATTTGCCCTTTCCTCTTTTGAGAACTCCTCACCCCTCCAGGTTCCCAAGAGGAGAAGAAAGCCAAATCTAAACTATTACTGTGGGACTCGCGACTGTGATTTTCTCATCTAAGAGGAGGGAGACTTGAAACAAGTGCTGCCTATAGTCATGGTTCTAACGAGCTGTAAGTGATCAATCATGATCAGTTTCCTCCTGTGCAATTCACAGCCTTGGTAACCCAAAGAAGGATTGGTTATGAGTGAGTTCCAATTCAAAGGCAATAAGGTAAATCATAAAGAAAATAATTGAGACTGTGTTATTGTTGTTATTAGTTGCCATTGAGTCTATTGCAACTCTTCATGACCCTATGAATAACAGATTGAAATCTTGCCCTATCCTGTGCCATCCTCATGATTTCTACCATGTTCAAGCCCATTGTTGGGATTGTTGTTGTTAGATGCCATCAAGTTAAATACAACTCATAGTGATCTATGAATAGCCAATCTGAACTATACCCTATCCTGTGCCATCCTCATCATCTCTGAAACACTCACGCCCATTGCTGAAGTCACCAGGTCAATCCATCTCATTGGGGATCTTTCTCTACTTCTCTGACCCTCCATCTTTCCAAGCACAATGTCCCTCTCCAATGAATAGCTTCACGTAACTACATGTCCAAAGTATGAAAAACAAAGCTTCACCATCTTTGCCTCCAAAGAGCACTCTGGCTGCACCTTATCCAAGACCTATCTGATAGTTCTTTTGGTAGTTCATGGGATACTCTGTACTCTTTTCCAGCACCACAACTCAAGGGCATCAATTCTTCTGTCATCTTTATTTATTATCTAGCTATCTGGTGTATGCATGTCAAGCCTGGAAGCAGGAGCAGCATCCACTTCCGAAATGGCTTGCCTCCGGAAACTCTATGTACGAACAGTTCTCAGGCTGTTCGTTCATAGGGTCACTATGAGTCATCTACGACTCGACGGCATCAAACAACAACATCTGATGTATAGCAGGTGATTGAGAAGACCATGGCCTGAATTAGGCAAACCTTACTCTTCAAACTGACACCATTTCTCTTCAGCATTTTGGAGAGGTCTCTCACAGCAGACTTGCCCAATGCAATATGTCTCCTGAGTTCCTGACTGCTGGTACCAAGAGTTGATTGTTTAAACAAGGAAAATTAAATCACTGACAGCTTCAATCTATCATAAGGTTGACTGGTGGTCCTATTGTGACGATCTTGGTTTTCTTGATGTTAAGATATGATTCATACAGAAGGCTGTAATCCTTGACCTTTTGCAGCAAGTCTTTCATATCCTCCTCACTTTCAGCAAGCAAAGTTGTGTCATCCGCACCGCACAGGTTGTTGATGAGTCTTCCTCTGATCCTGATGCCACACTCTACTTCACAGAGTCTGGCTTCTCGCATTATTTTCTCAGCATAAAGATTGAATAGGTATGGAGAAAGGATACAACCCTAACACATTATTTTAAACCATGCAGTATTCCCTTGCTCCTTTCAGCCAACAGGTTCCTTGGATTGTAGGCATTATCAAGTAACAGGACAATAGTTTTGGTGCATAGGGCCTTTTTAATGCTCTTTATAATTTAAACTGTGTTTGTCTATGGGAAAAGGCCAACCCGGATGGTAGCTTCTTTCTTGTCTGACGCGTCACCGCCTACTGTTTCTGACTCAAAGATGCCTCCTGAGTTACCAGCTGGGCACTTTGGGAGACTTCATTTTTAGCTTATTAGCTTTGATAGAACAGCATTTTCCACCGATACATCAAAAACTTTCATTATTGAAAATGTCATTTCCCCCCTTCTCAGGATATGGGGGGAGGGAAAGCACCATTCATACCCTGGGCTTGATCTTGAGATATAATCCATACTGAAGGCTCTAGTCCTTGACCTTCTGCAGCAAGCACTCCATATCCTCCTCACTTTCAGTAAGCAAAGTTGTGTCTTCTGCACAAAGCAGGTTGTCAATGAGTCTTCCTGTGCTCCTGGTACCACATTCATCTTCATAACGTCCATCTTTGTAAATTGTCATCATACTTGTAAAGATGGAGACACAGAGACACAGAGAAAGAGAGGAAGACCCTCAAGGAGATGGATTCACACAGTGACGTCAGCAGTAGACTCTTGTGTGTCACAGTTGATAAAGATGGTACAGGATAGGGCAGCATTCAGGTCAGTTATTCTTTGGGTCTCTATAGTCATATTCAACTTGACAGTATCTAACAAAACAAAAAAAAATATCCCCGAGTTCTAGTCAGGTTGGAGGCCTGAATACGGGCATTTTCTGAGGTGTCAGGGCCTCTGTGAACAGTTATGCAGCTTGTACAACTGCCCAAGGGGAACCTCTCGTATGAAGGTTAATATATATACACTTTTACTTGCATTAGGAAAATTTACTCGCAGCAAAGTGACCTGAGATAAAAGATGCCTTTGTCTTATATATACACTTTACAAGGCATTTTGGAAGTTAACAGCAATGCTCTCCTTTGTTTCTTCTCATAAAGAAGATATAATGAAATAGAGTTTCTGGTGCAAATGATTAAAACTCTTGGTTGTGAGGCAAAATGTTAGGGTTCAAAGCCACCCAGAGTCATCATGAAAATGGTCTATCAATGTTCTGAAAAAGTCAGCCATTAAAAACGTAAAAAACTACAGAATAAATCAAAAAGTTTGGACAAAACCAACCATGAAGCTACAAAAAAACTCCACCAAACCTGTGGAACATAGTTCTACTCTGCCAGCATTTAACTTCCAGGAGGTAGAATGAAGCCAACAAACAATAGTATCCAGGATATCAAAATCTCTCTCTCATTGTCATCAAGTGTGAACTAAATCAGAGATAGCCCTCCTAGGTTGTCAGAACCCTTGAAAATTGTTTTTTTTAAAAAAAGAGAAAATTGGTTTTTCTAGCCATTGTGTTAGTTAGTCTCTATTGGGGGCAGATGGGCATGATTTCCAGCTACCCTAATACAGACACATGGTCTTAAAAATCATCAACAGCTGTAGAACCAATTTAAGAGAAAGCTTTCCATATCGTAAACGATGATAGTGGTGGTAGAGAGAGGATGAAAACTCCATGGCACCACTTTGAGATAAACTGGAGGAACCTTGAAGATGGAGCCACAATTAAAGGTTTTACTTGCTAGATGATTGAAGGAAAAGCTGACTTATAACTGTTCTGAGATAAAGTTTGCTGGATGATTGAGGAAACCAGAGGCTTCTTGCATTTGTGCTGCTGAACTGAACCTGGACTTTCACTCATTGAGGAATTGTTTTGCTTTGAATTCCGACTTGAGATTACTGGACTAACCTTTGTCTCTCCTGCTGCCCAACCTATTTCACTAATAAGTCCCACAACTGTGAGTAAAGTCTGTGAGTCTTGCAACGAATAATCTGCTCCAGTGATTTGTAGATAGGGGTGCAGGAGCATGAGGAGGTGACATATCTGACCTAGCAGCTATTTGTTTGGCACTATGGATGTTATTAATGGGGACAGTTCCTCTTTATGAAGCAGTTAGAAGTCAGACTTGGCCTTCCTCATGTTACCCCTGCTCTTTATTCACCTCTGTTGGGTTTCCAAGGCTGTGAACCACACAGTAGGAGATTGTTCATCTTTCTCAGAGTGACTGGTGGAGAGGCGTGACCTTTGGCTTGGCAGTACAAATCCCTACATATTTTACCATCAGAGCCATTATACTAAAATAGGACTTTACAAATTGTGGTAGATGGTCAATGTTTGCTTTTGGCAAAGTAATATTTTTAATACCTTCTTTTAAAAAAGAACCATAATGAGTAATCCTTTTAGTCCTTTCAACTATCTCTGCATCTATGACTTGATGGCACTTAACAAAAGCAACTGGCATTGCCATTGCTTATACACCCTCATATGCAGATAACATTAAAAGTCTGATTTTGAGTGCTTTCTGAACAGGAAGCCAAGACCACATGGACTTAGGGCTCCTACACTCCACTGTAGAGGCCACTCTTACATACTCTATCCAGCAGACCTCCCTAGCCTAGTTCATACTTAAAACAGATCTTTTTAGCATCTCCCTATATGTAACAAAATTATTTTCAGAAATAATCAATCAAAAGGAACAACCTCAGTAACAACAGGAAAGAATTTCCAGGAGTAGAGTGTGTCCCTCTGGACTCAGCTCTCCATGCTAGGAAGTTCCTTGACATCAGGGAGGGACAAGACACATGGAGACATCCAAGGAACTCCAAGCCTGCAGATGCCAAAGAGAACAAGGAACTTCTTCCCAGAATCACAAAGAAAGGGCCTTACCCTCGAACTGGCACCCGGAATTTGGACACTTCTAGCCTCTGAAGCTGGTAAGTCACTGTAAAGACTTCACAAAAAAATCCTAGCAATCTCAAGAGATTCTCCATTTTCTCTGGCTATGGTTCTTTCTTTCCTCAGATTGCTAGATGGGATACTTAGTCTGGAAGAAGGTGATTTTCAGAGATCCTTCAGAGACTGAAAAAACAGCTTTAGAAAATTTCCATGGCAGTGACTTTCACTAGACAAAGTGAAAAATGTTTAGAGAAATGATTGTTATAAGTGAGCATGTAAACCAAAAGGAATGGTCAAATTTACTCAACTTTTGATTCAAGAGTCATTTAATTTTGAGGAGAGATTTTAATAAGTACAAGTCAGTAACATAAAATACAACTAGAAATCATATTCAGTATGCTTTTGCAAAATACTGCTTAGAGAGATTTGTTTTTAAATAATATTTGTCAAATCTCTCTACAGTACATGGTTTATTTGGAGGCAGGAGTGGCATCCACTTCCTAAATAACATGCCTCTGGAAACTCTATGAATTTTGAGAAATGATAGTTATAGAAAGGCTTCAAGCCTTTTGTTCATAGGGTTATTATGAGTCATGCTCGACTCGATGGCAATCAACAACAACAATACATAACAATAACAACTTCTTAGTTAATTACTATTAATGCAATTAATTAATATTAATAATTATAGTAATTAAAGTAAACTCAGGGGCTTTACAATTCAAATCCACCAGCTGCTCTATGGGGAAAGATGGGCAATCTACTTCCATGAAATTTACTAACTCTGAAAACCTGCTGGAGGGTCAGCTATGAGTCAGTTCTGGCCTGACAGTATGTAACGACAACTTGAATTAATATAAGGTACATTATTACAGCTATATCGCTTAGAATAGTAATATTGTGTAAATTAGCAAATCTGTTCATTCTTGCAAAGCTGTGTTCAATACCTTCCTAAATTATAATTATTTACTAACATTTAGTTGCCTCAGATTAAAAAGATGACCAAAACAAATGTCAGCTAGTTATTTTATAACTCCTACACAACTACAAGTCCTGCAGGCCCTGTTGTCTACAGAGCTATGCCTTTACCTCAGAACTTGTTGTTTCCATTCAGTGTGACAAGCTATATACTCAAATACTGATTCAACGATGGTACCCAAGATGTATTTTATTTCATAATAAAATTTTACAGTGTAGCATAATGTTACTATTAAAAAAGAAATAAGCATAGAAAGAAATAAAAAGTAATGGTAGTCAGAAAAGAAATGTAGCAATGATAATTGTCTTTTATTGAACTTTGTCTACATAAAGAAATTTGAAGTCACACAACTTTCTCTCTGCATTAGCATCCAACCAGAAAATTCTTTTTTTTAAATTTTTTTATTAGTTATGATTAAAGTTTACAGACACTTTAGATTTCCATTCATTCATTGTTGCATTTTTCTCCCTGCCCACCCCTCCCCCAATTTGCTCTTCTCTTTGAAAAGTAAAAGAAAAACTCTTTCATTGCTATGCAATTCCTCCTCCCCAAGTCCACTCCACTATGCAGCCTTCATTCTGGACTCCTGTCATGACAATAATACCTGATCATATATCCCTTTTAAACAATTCTCTCCCTCATCTGTTTCAATGAAGTATACACCATTTATCCTGTTTTCTTAGTCTCCTCTCAACCCTGATGTTAGTTCCATTTTAAAACATGCAATTTTAAAATATGCAATATTTCTCCTTTTGTGACTGAGATATTTCACTCAGCATAATGTTCCAACCAAAAAATTCTCGACCAACAAAAAAAAGCTGAAACTCCTGCACCAGCTGCTCGTTGGGCAGAAGATGGGCAGGCTCTCTTGTTAAAATTTACAGCCTTGGGAAACTTGTTTGCAAGTCACTGTGGATTAGATGACAGAAGAAATGGCAATCAATGTCTTTAGCGGCAAACATAATGAAACTTCGTCTTACACACTTTGGGCATGTAATCGAGTGGGGCTAGTCATTGGTGGGGGAGAGCATCAGGTGGAGAGGAGGACAGGAAGACCCTCAACAAGGTGGATTGGCATAGTGATGGTAATGATGGGCTGGAACATATCCGAAATGGTGAGAATGGTACAGGAGAGAGCAAGGTTCAGATCTGTGTTCAGAGAGCCACAGATGACTAGATGGCACCTAACAACAACATATTTGGATCCATAATCAACAGCCTTGGCATCAGCAGTAAAAAAAAATATCAAAAGACATATTATACTGGAAAAATCTGCTCTCAGGGACCTCTCCAAAGTACTGATGAACAATGATGTCAGTTTTAAAATGAAGGAATGCATGATTTAAGCCTTAGTCTTTCAATACTTTGTGTCTGAGAACTGGACAATGAATAAGGATGTGATGCTGGAGAAGAGTAGTGAATATTGCACAGACTGCTGAAAGAACAAATGGGGCTTCCATAAGGTGTTTGCAGCCAATAACACTGCCATCCTTCTCCCACAGAGTAGCTGCTGGCTTCGAGCCGCATGCCTTTGGGATTGTAGTGCATCTTCTTTCCACTAGACCACCAAAGCTCTGTAAAGATAAAGTTTAATATATAATTTTTTTAAAACCAAGTCTTATAATACAAAAAAAGGAAACATGTGATGCCTTGATTATATGTTTAAACAGATTCTTTGTAAAGGGGAAACAACGTGTGCCTTCATTTGATCGGCTGAGTTGTACTGTGTTTGCTTTCCAGTCTTCTGTAAATTTGTCAACCAGCAAAATCGACTTTCTTTACATATTGAATATAAACAGCACAGCTGTCTCCACTCATAGCTAACTAGACAAAGAACGCTTAGAATTACCTTCATTTTTAAAGTTTCAAATAAGGAAAAAATGTATACAAACAGATAAGAAAAGACATAAAGGTAAGATGGGGAGAGATCCATAATACTTCTATTTCACAATAAGTCCCAGAAACTATCATACTGTCTGTCTTTTCCCCTTGTTCCTTCAGGATAGATTCTGTCACAATTTTCAAATATCTGTGCAATTTAAAAAGGAGATGGAGAGAGTGAGGGATAATCCCTTAAATATCTTCACCAGGAAGTGCATCATAAATTTCCACTGTATTTAACACAGAGTTCTGCAAAACATAGAGAAAATGATTGAATGATAGGAACCATTGATTGCATTTGATCCTTTGCTTTCGAATGAGGGTTCAGCTCCTGGTGAAAACAATGGAGGCATTCAAAGCTGTCCTTTCTTTCTTCTGGCAATGTCAGCCCATCATCTTTTGTTGTCTCTCCTGGGATTCTGCTTTGAAATGCTCATTTCCTCCAGCTTTGTTTTTGCAAAGCTAATGGTCTTCAATACAATTTCTATTGCTTCTATTCTTCTCAATTTCTATTGCGCCTGGACTTTCTACAGGCCAGCTACATACCTGGAAGCTCTCCAAATTAACTTCCATGATGCAAAGCACAATGTTTATGAAAGAATATGTAATATAAAGCTTATTAATTGGAAGCTTATATGTTCATTATTAAAATTGGATAGAAACCACAGCAGTTGTTTAGGTCTTAGAGCAAAAAAAAATTGCTTTGGGGAGAGTTATCATTCACATTTTTTTAGAATTTCTGGCTAATGTGATAATTAAAAACAAGCCCTCTTGGGGAGCTCTGGTGGCCTAATGGCAAGAAGCTGCACTGCAATCGCAGAGGTACACAGTTCGAATCCACCAGATGCTCTGCTGGAGAAGGAGGGGAAATCTCCTCCTGTACCAGTCAGATATGATTTGATGGTACACACACACAAAATAATAAAATAAAATAAAAACAAAAAAACCCCACCAATCCCTCTTTTAGTTACTTTTACTGTTCTTTTTACACAATGCATCATCCCCTATTGCCTGTACTGGACAATTATACTCATTGCTTCCTAAGGCCTACTAGATATGGAGACTTGGGGACAACAAGCCTTGGGTAACATTATGATGCAACACTTATTCACTGTAAATAGGACCCCAGTTTCCCACCTCTCCACATCTCAGAAAAGATGACCCTATCTTCAGTTTCCAAGTATACATTGATACGTTAATGAATCTGAGATTTTGTGATATACGCCTATTCACCATGCCTCTGATCAATTCAGGAATAGACATTTGTTTAAAGCCTGGGCAAAGCGTTATGTGGAGCTTCCAGGAAAGTCTCATTATTAAAAAGATAAACAGGAAAAGATATCATGCCCTATGGGAGGTTGTCACATCTGCTTATGGCATTTGGAACCCTGGTAGCCATTTGCTACCATGCCAGGAGCTAGCTAGCCTGGGGGCCAAGGTAAGACACTCAGGGAAGGAGAGCAACAGGTAGAAAGACCTGGAGTCCTTGATGATGTCATCCTGCCACAGAATCAGTTCCCCGAGCCACCCTTCCAAAGATGGGCCAGCTCTTCTAATTTTAAGCTCTTTTAAAAAAAAAAAAAAATTAGGGAGCTTTGGTGGTCTTGAAGCTAAGGAGTTTCACTGCCAACCCAAAGGTAGATGGTTAGAATCCATCTGCTACTCACTGAAGACAGATGTGTAATCCCCTCCTATATGATTCACAGCCTCTGAAAACCCCCTGGAGAGTCAGCTATAAGTAAGCCTCCACTCACAACAGCAACGAGTTGGGTTTTGTTGTTGTTGTTTCTTCAATATATACCAAATTCTACTGGTTTCCAAGGGTGATGAAAATATTCTGGAATTAAATATGTAAAGTTTTTTACGTGACATTGTGAAGAACTTGCTGAATAGTACATTTTAAAGAGATTAAAAAGATTATTGTTACATAATATGAAATTTAGCCCTTTTTAGAAAAACTCTCTAACAGAGTTATAAAACTCATGCACCGCTAAGAAAATAGGGGGACACACCCACCCCCACATGCACAAAGAGAAAGGAAGAAAGACCCTATCTTATTTCTAGTATATGTATATAATATTGTTATAGAAAATACATATTCACAAAAGATAGCCATTAAACCCATAACAACTTTTTGGTTTTGTGTATTTTGCTCGAGCATAATGTATTAAAAGTGTAAGTACTATCAGGTACACGTTCATGATTGATCTTTTTGTTTAAAGAAGTCAAATATTTTAGTTTCAAATAGCCTGAGCATCAGAATTTTCTATTGACCACTAGAGGGCGATAGAAGCCAGCAAAAAGCCTTACTCCGCGGTGAACTACCGCAGAGTCCTTAGAAAGTTGTGCTGCTGACCCCAGGGCTGCCTCCGTCCGGAGGTTCGAATCCACCATAGAATCCTAGAAAGAAAAATGGACCATCTCCTGCTGTTCAATTTACTGCCTCTAAAAACCCGCTGGAGGTCAGTTATGAGTCAGTTCAAGCTAGATGGCAATGCGTTGAGTCGATTTTAAAGAGTGATAAAGGAGTTGCTGTTGTTGTGTGCCATCAAGTTGAGATCTTACTATCTTCCAGCAGATTTTAGAGGCAGGAAATCATATGCGAGGACATTAACCATCCTTCTCCCACCAAGCAGCTATTGGATTTGATGGCATGCTTTTAGGATTGCAGCACAGCTTCTTACCAGAGCTGCCTGATAAAGGAAATAGTCAATTAATTCAGGTGCTTCTTTAAAAATAAAATAAAAGTACTCTTAAAAGGAACTTTTATTAAATCTCATGAGGTAATGTATTTTCTATCCATTATCTACATTAAGGGGTTGTGGTGGTGTAGTGTGTAAAGATTGTTGGACCAATAACCAAAAAGCTGGAAAGCTTCACACCCACCAGCCGCTTCACTGTAAAAGCATGGGGCCGTCTGCTCCCAGAGGTCTTGCAGTCTCAGAAATCGGATAAAGGGTCACCAGTCCCTTTAGATCAGCTCCAGGACAGTAAGTTTGGGTTGGACATTAAATAAAGGGCTCTAGTGGTGCCGTGGTGAAGCATCTCCCTGCTCCTCACCTGCTTTGCGAGGGAGGACCGACTTGAGGACCTGCTCCTGTAAGGACCACCACCTAGGAAAACCAACCAGGCAGCTCTGTCTGTTCTACAGGGTTGCTGTGAGTAGCTGTCAACTTCATGGCACATAACAATAACTACAGATAGTAAATGAGACGAGGGTTAATGAGGTCAACCCAACATCACCAAGGGCTACAAGGGCTGGGTTTCAATATCTTCTGCTGCCATAACAACAGTGTGAGCTTGGGAAAGCTTTTAACATCTTTGTTTCCTTATCTGTATAAGTATGATAATAATAGCATCTATGTATGACGACTCAAGGGGGGTCTAGTGGCATGGTCTGCAGAGAGGTGCACTGTTCACAGAAAGGTAGCACCTCTCTGGAAATTTGGGTCCATCAGTGGCTTCATGGAATGAAGATGGGTAATTGCCTCCTGTGGGATATACAGCTTTGAAAAACCTGCTGCAGGGTGAACTATGAGTCAGCTCCCTCACACTGGCAATGAATTGAGTTGAGTTGAGTTGAGTGAGTTGAGTTCATTAGGACGTGTCTATCACTGCCTAACACACAGGGAGCAAGTTCTCTAAGTGGCACTGTGGTTAGCTGCTGTGGTCAGTGCTTACTCAGAGTGGCCCAACAGAACACAGCACTGTCCTATGCTACACCTTCCTTCCAATCATCTCTATGTTTCAATCCATTGGTGCAGACACTATGTCAATACAGCGCATTGACAGGCATCCTCTTTTAAAAAGAGCCTAGACTTTACTAAGCATGATACCTTTTCCAGGGCCTGCCCACTTGTGAGAACATATTCAAAGTACATGACACAAAGTCAGCCATCTTCTAAGGCACATTCCGGCTACACTTCTTCCAAGACAGATTTGCTCATTCTATGGACAGCCCAAGGTATATTATGTATTCTTCATCAAAATCACAGTTCAATTATTCAATATCAATAATCAATTGATTGTTGTTGTTGTTGTTGATGCCTTCAAGTCGAGCATGACTCATAGTGAACCTATGAACAAAAGGCCTGAAGCCCCTATACAACTATCAACATTTATCAAAGTTCATAGATTATCTGGAGGCAAGTTGTTTAGGAAGTGGATGCCACTCTTGCTTCCAAACCTGTCACAGAATATTATTGGTTGAGTAGCCTGTGATGCATAGCGACCCTATGTACAGTAGCTCTGAGCCCTTCCCTGTCCTGCAGTAGTCTCACTAATTCTGACACACCAACCCTCATTGCCCCAATTAATGTATCAATCCTTCTCATCCGGAGTCTTCCTCTCCTGTGCAGTCGTCCACCCTTACAAGAATGATGTCCTTCTCCAAGGACAGATCTCTCCTGACTACATGCCCAAAGTAAGTGAGGCAGAGTCAAAATTCTAACCTCAAAGGAGAGACTTAATTTCACCCTCTCCAAGACAGATCTGTTTGTTTCCTTGGCAGTCCGTGGTATGTTCAAGACTCTTCTCCAGCACCACAACTTGAAAGCATCTATTCTTCTTCTTCTGTCATCCATAGTCATTGTCCAACTCTCTGAAGCATACATAACAAGTAATTGAGAAGACTGTGGCTGGATTAGGTGCACTTTTGTATCTAGACTGACATAGTTGCTCTTCAGCACTATGGAGAGGTCCATGACAGGAGATTTTCCCAGTGCAATTCGTCTATTGACTTCCTGACTGCTGGTGTTAAGAGTGTTGATTGTTGATCTGAGCAAGCTCTAATTGCTAACAACCTCATTCTCTTCACTATCTATCATGGTGCTGCCAGTTGGCCCAGTGGTGAGAATCTTTGTCTTCCTGATGTTGAGCCTCAATCCATATTGAAGATGACAGTCCTTGACTTTTTGCAGCAAGTGCATCAGGTCTTCTTCAGTTTCAGCAAGCAAGATTGTGTCATCTGCATATTATAGGTCGTTAATGAGTCTTCCTCCAATCTTGAAGCCACATTCCTCATCATAAAGCCCTGTTTCCCAAATGATCTGTTCTGCATACAGATTGAAAAGGTACAGGGACAGGACGCATCCTTGACGCAATCCTTTCCTGATTTTGAACCATGCAGTGTTTGCTTGCTCTGTTCTGAGGACTTCTTCTTGATCCAAGTATAGGTTTCATATACACACAATCAAGTGTTATGAGATTCCCATTTTCCTCAAGGTTAGCCACAATTTATTGTGATCCATACAGTCAAATGCTTTTGCATAGTCAATGAAATACAGATAGACATTCTTCTGGTACTCTCCGCTTTCTGCCAAGATCCATCTGATATTGGCAATAATGTCCCTGGTGCCACGACCTCTTCTAAATGTAGCCTGTATTTCTGGAAGTTCTCTGTCAATGTACTGTTCCAGTCTTTTCAGGATAATCTTCAGGAACATTTTGCTAGTGTGTGATATTAGTGATACTGCTTGATAATTTCCACACTCTGTCAGGTCATCTTTTTTTGGAATGGGAATAAATATGGATCTCTTCTAGTCAATTGGCCAAGTGGTTGTCCTCCAGATTTCTTGGCACAACTTGGTGAGCACATGCAAGGCAGCACCTGTTTGCTAAAATACATCAATTGATATTCCATCAATTGCTTATTTACTATCAATTTGTCTTCAGTCTTCTATATTCCTTGACCAGCTTTTGCATAAATGTGAGACATTTGAAAACATCATGGAGTTGGGTCGGGAATGTTTTAGTCTTCAAAGTGAATTCTTGGCACCTTAATATTTTAAATGGAGTTGAATTACCTGTACTCAAATACTGGCTCCATCAAGTAACTTAATGACTTTAGGTAAGTTTCTTCTCTTAGCCTAATTTTCCTCATATGTAAAATAGAGTTAATAATGACAGTCCCAAATTACTGCTTTAAGATCAAATGCCTAGCTTAGTGACTCGCAAGTACTGTAGAATATAGTAATTGCTGACTGTTACTATTGTTTCAGGTATCCTTAATAATTAGTGATGATATAATCCAAATTGTACTGAGAACTTTTATACTGTTATTTATACCATTTATTGCTTAACTTGGCACTTGTGGTGTGGTGTTCTTTTGGCCCCACATGGGGATCGGCAGAACAGACTTACCAGAGGAACTGGGGGTCTGGGCAAAGGAGTTTGCCAGCATTTGGGCGTGCTCGGGTTTAAGACATTAAAGGGACCTCGGGCCTGTGGCCCTTGGGACAGTCTTTCATTGTTTTTGTTCAGACATTCCTCTAGGTCAGATAGCCCTGGTGTATAAGTTGCCGTACAGCAGTAACTTGTGGTTGCCATGAGGCTAAACATTGTGACACTGATGTGTCAAATGTGTTAATGATTGGTTACCCAATGCCAACAGAGAGTGGGGTAAAGCTCCCTGATTAAAACAAGCTTGGGATTGCCCTAGCAGGCACTGAACTGACATTTTTCTGAAGTCATAAAGTCAGAGAAACGCACAAGTTTGGTAGCTGCCCATCTGATCTCAAGAGCATTGTCTTCAGACCAAGAACACATACCAATGTCTC
>NW_006399760.1:33265165-33289897 GCF_000299155.1 Elephantulus edwardii
GGCGGGGGAAGAAGAACAAACTGGGGAGGAGGGTAGAGAGAATGGTGCAGCAATGAAGGAATGAAAACCCAAAATCCCTGTAAATGTTCATTAAAACTAATAAAATTTAAAAAACAATTTAAAAAAACCAAGCTTGGAAGGAAGAGTGGCATCCACTTCCATAATAGCTTGCCTCCAGAAACCCTATAAACCTGGAGAGAGGATGAAAGACACCCAAGCATCGAGGACTCTCCTTCATAGGGTCGCTATGAGTTGCCTGCAACTCAACGGCACTTAACAACAACAACATTGCTTAACTTAGGGCATATGTGAGAATCAGCAACATGGAATTCACTTTCTAATTCTCAAAGCTAGGTCCCTGGTTTCAGACTACATGCCACTACTTTAAAGCTTTACCACTACCTTAAAAAGGAAATGGAAATCATCTAAGTGGAGATTCCCCTCCCCCCATGTCAACAGACAATGTAAAGAATCTGTGTTCCTAAAAAGCTTGCTCTTTTTTTAAGAAGTAGGTAACTTAGTAGATCACTCAAATATTTGTTTCTATTTTAACCTTATCATGACCAAATTTTTTTCTGCTTTTCTTCTCTTGATGAAAACATATGTTCTAAGTAATGAAATATCCTTTTAAATGAAATGGGGGTAGGGAAATTATTACTATAATTTGAACTCTGATAAAATTAGTGTGTGGGGAGGTTTCTGGTGCTGGGTGAAGCCTACATCTTCGAATCACGTGGTTATATAGGCCCCCATTAGGTGACAGAATGCATAAAGAGTAGGATAGTGTAACCACCAATAGCAGAAAAAGCAAGTGGGCACTAAGTGTCCCACAGGTCATGAAAGGACTAAGAATGTACACAAAGTCCCATCCCTTGTTTATTTCTGTCACAAATCCAAGCAATTCTATGCTATCGCAGCAAGTCAGTCTCTAACCTCCTGGGACTTAATAAATAAGTGTAACTCCACGCCAGCTAAGGTGTTTGGGTTTGGGGTTTTTTCCATATACTTCCATGAAAAAGTTTTAACTTAAAAAAAATTTTTAATTCAAAATTATATTTTAAAGTCGTTCTTCATTTCATGTGCTTTATTATATCTGTTGCACACATTTAATGGCATTGAGCAGCTTAATACTGGCAACAAAAAGTAATTGAGTTCATGTGCTATCAATGGAACTGGAGGAGTTAGTGTTTGCCACAGTGAGCTGGGGTAACCCGGGTTGTGCACACAACCTGCTAAGTTACTAAGTGAAAGGTTGGTGGTTTGAGTACACCTAGAGGTGCCTCTGAAGAAAAGCCTGCTAATCTAACTCTCCCCCTACACCCAAAATTTAAAAAAAAAAAAAATCAGTCACTGAAAACTGTAGGGGGCATAGTTCTTCCCTGACAGACATCAGATCTTAGTGCACTGGAGTCCAGTCAATGGTGTGTGTGCGTATTTGTTTTCTAAAGCTCACCATTGACAGCCAGTCTGGTCCATTCCTGTCAACAGATTGACTTCCTCATCTTGCTCCATCTCACCGCTCAACACCTGCTTCTACTGGCTGCTGCTACCACCCAAAGCAACCCCATCAAAAGCAACACTAGAGATCTCATCATCATGAAAACTCAATCTCAGACTCAACTGAGGCCGAACCAACTCACAGCCAGCCCTCATACGGGTTTGCAAGATGATGTAAATCAAACAGAAGGAGATTGCCCGTCTTTCAAAGGAGGCACTGATGGATTAGAACTACTGGATAGGGGCTACCTTTGGGTGAGCAGGGCACCTCCCTATGCACAAGGCCACCAGGGCTCCCTTAGAGCACCAAGAGACAGAAAGGGCTGAGTCGAATTCACTCCAAGGCCTGGTTCTCTTCCTTGATGGGCTAGTTAGCTGTTCTGACCCTTCCAAAACAGGCCTGGAGATCGGCTTTGGGAAGGTCAAAGCCTTGAAGATCACAGCTCATTCCTGCTCCACGCCTATGGGATCACCAGAAGTCAGAATCGATTACACGGCAGCTACCAGGGCATCTCGCCAAAAATGGAGAAAATGGCTGGGCTGGACTGCCTCCAGAAAGCAACTCCTCATACACCAATGAAGTCGTTTCCCCCACCATCTGTTTTCAGGGATTAAAGAGATCAAAAGACTTGTCCAGAAAGTCAGGATTTCTGTAGCCCAAGACTGGTATTCCAGTGTGATCATGTCTGCCCTTTCGATGTAAAAACTGAAGTACTTTGTAAAACCTGAAACAACTCAAGACATTAAAGAAATCTAAAAAAAAAGGAATGTTCATGCACTGTAGAAACCATTCAGAGGCAAAAAAACATCACATCCTAGTGAACATAATAGGGCCTTGCATACCCCTTCTTATTAGAACACAACTCTCATTGACTTAAAAGTGACATTTCCAAACTGCCTGCAACAATGATTTGTCCCCAGACAAAGCGGCCTGCACTGCTTCTGGTAGACTGGCTTCTCGTCTTTGTTTTGGGATAATTTGATACAGCATTCATTCACTCAAGTGTGACTCTCACTTGAAAAATTTCTGAATGAGACCATTTAAAAAATATATTTTCATCCACAGCTTTCATGACTAATTCTAAGGCTTCTTTCAATCTTCACCCTTTCCTGTTAGTTTCACAAAACTGGCAAAAACAGGTTTTTTTGAAATAAAAGAGTCCACGGTCAATTTCAACTATAAGTGATTATTAAACCCAGAAACTTTGGTCTAGGTGAAATACATATATAAATGGCTTGTGTATATTATATTAAAGTTAGGTAATATTCCAATTAAGGATTTCGCCCCTCCATACTCTCTCCCTCTCCCTTTTCTTCTCTCCTCTTCCCTCTAGTCCTCCCTTCTTCTTTCTCTCCCCTCCCTCCCTCTCTCCCTGTCTTTTCTTTCTCCCTCTCTAACTCTGTCAAAATGGCAGGTAAGAAACATTTAGAATTGGGAGAGAAGGCACTTAAATGCAATCTTATGTCTTCCACATGCCAGAGGTTCATTGGACATGGTGACTAATCTCTGGGTGTTTAAAAACAGTGCTGTGGAAACCAGAACTGCAGAAAGTATCATTTTTCTCTTCTGGGAAATAGACCAATCAGGGGCCAGTCTGCTTGCTGCCCATCCTCTCCATTCCTGACCCTTCAGGTCAGAATTCCTGTAAATTTCAGGACCTGCCATTTTCCCAGGACAGAAGCGAGGGCCAGGGAAGAGGAAACTGAAAGTCACAACCTCATTAACTCAAACAAAGCAGATGTCCGAGTTTACATTTTCAGCTGATGGGTCTTCTTGGTGATGATTCCCATGTCTCTTTAAATAAACAATGTGGGAAGAAAAATATTGCGGTCCCTATTTGCAGCATTTTGTCCTGAAAATAACTTGTGCCAGAGAGGTAAACCAGTGGCAAATGTCTGAGCAGAGCTCCCTGACTTCACTTTTCCACTCTTCCTAATAAATGACCACTTATGGCCTTACTATCTGCCTGTATTTGGTTATTGTTAGTTCCAACAAATCAGCTCCCACCCACGGCGACTCCGTGTACAACAGGACGAGACCCTGCCCGCTCCTGTGCCAGCCACACAAGCCCTGCTGTGCTTCAGCCCACTGTCTCTGTCGAGGCTCAGCCCTTCCTGTTGGGAATCTTCCTCTCTTTCATTGACCCTCTACTTTCCCAAGCACGGTGTCTTTCTCCAGGGCCTTGCCCCACCAGATAACTCCCCTAAATAATGTGAGGCAGCCAAAATGATAAGACCAGTGTTAAAAAATAAGCTAAACTGTGGCTTGCCCAGAAGGCAGTCTTGTTGGCTATGTTTTGCTTTCAACTTCTGTTCTTAGTATATGAATGAGTTTTGAAAGAATAACCATTTGCAGTCTTGTTTATTCTGACTCATGACAATCCTATGTGTATCTGACTAACACTATGGGCTTTCTTTTTCAAACTTTGTATTGTGGTTTGGGTGAAGGTTTATAGATAAGTTGGTTTTCCATTCAGTAATTCATACACTTTTCATTTTGTGATATTGGTTGCAACACCTCAGTGTTAAGCATTCTTCCACTTCCATTCTTGTGTTTACCATTTCCCTTTGCCCTTTGTTCTGAGTCCTTCCTGACTTCTGAGCTTTATCCCTGGGAAAATGCTGCCCTTTTGGCTTCATATGGTTGACTGTTCTATCTAAAAGGTTTTCAGTAGATCTAAAAGGCTTTCAGAGGCTCATTTTTCAGAAATAGATCACCAGAGACAACACTGGATGGACTTAGAATCACTGAGCAATTGAACACATTTGCACCACCAAGGGCTCCTTCAAAAAAATATTCAAAAGAATATCCAGTGTAACTCACAGGCATGAATGACTTAACCAAGACAATCAAATGAAGATGTTAAGTATCAAAGATGTTACTACATCTTAAATTTCCCCTGGAGTGAAAAGTCAATGATCAAATTCAAGAACACTTCATTTGATAAAGCTAAATGCTATCTTTTCCCTCACTAATCTCCTCCTGTGATTTTTCCTCTTCACTTGAGCAAATTAACTGAGGGTGAAGGATGATCAAAAGGAAAACTTATGAAGAGTGAATGCTATAAATTACTGGTGAGACTGAAATGCAGATCAGAAAAATCTTAAGTCAGAGAAAGATCAGAAGCAACAGACACAGAAGGGAGCATGAGAAATCCCCTGTAAAATAAATAGAAGAAAGCAAAAAAGAAAGGTTTAGAGAGAGTTTAAGAAATGTCATAGTCACAAGAAAACATTGTGGAGCTCAGCAGCTCCAAGCAGCCCAGTTCACGTACCTTTCTTGGCAGGTAAAGCCTGAATTCTGACTAGATCATGACTTACAGCATCCTATAACCTACTACATGTAACACATACACAGCCACACAACACCATACCCCCCCCACACACACACATCCCACACACATCATAATCACATCGCACCACACACATGTCCCTATACATCACACACGTGTGCATACACACATGCACCATATACAGCACATATACCACAGACACAACCCATATCATGCACACAAATACTGCATATCTATCACACATGTATGTATAAATCTCACATATACTTACAACACACATGCACACACACCATACACATATCAGACACACACTATTTGTAACACATATCACATCTGTACACATATCACTTATAAATCTCACATATACTTACATCCCACATACACACACACTGTATGGACCACACATGCAAACACAACCACCACATCACAATCACACTGCACACACACATACCTCATAAACACACATCCCATCATGCTCCACATGCCTGCACTTCATCTCTGCCTAAACACACACATATACACATACATTCCAAACCCATTTTATTTTTTATAAATAACTTTGGCAAAAACCCCTTGGACTGAGTTGAAATAGAAGAGGTCTGCATACGTCTTAAGAAAGGCCATGTCTTAAAAAAATACCTGGAAATCAAAGCAGGAGAGCCTGGAATCAGAGGAGGAAATGGAATGTGTGGGTAATTGCTTCCATGAACAACTCCCTCGTTTGCATGAGACCAGACTGAGGTGGAGGCCGCCTACCATTATCAAACACTTTGATCAAAATTCCATAGAATAGTACTGGCAAAAAAGGGGAGGGGGGAAATGGAGAAAAAACCTCTTAAAATTCTCAAGGAACCTAGATTTTTCTGAAGTCATGAAATCCGCAAGAATCCGGAATACTGCTCTGGGATCATCTTTAAATCTTAAACCAAAAATATCTCCTAAACTCCACTTAAAATGAAACCATAGTTGTAACAGTAAAGAATGTCTACCTTGAGCATTGTCTTTTTAAGATCTAACATAAGATCACACACTCCTGGTGGAACCTTGGTTAAAAGCGCTAGATGATGAACAAGAAAGTTATTAGTTTGAATGAACAAGGAAGAGAAAGATGTGACCATCTGCTTCTGTAAAAATTTGCAGCATTGGCAGTTCTGCTCTTTACAACTGAGTCAATGTTGTCATGTGGAATCCAGCTGGAACAGACTCATTGCTGATCTTCCTGCAGGTTTTTGAAGGCTGTAAATTGCATGGAAGGAGATTGCCCACCTTCCTCTTGAACAGCAGCTGGTGAATTAGAATTGTCTGCCTTTGAGTATACTGTGCAGTTCGTTATCTAATAAGTAGTAGTAGCCACCTGAGTTCCTGTACTGGGTCACTAAGGGTCAGAATTTATTTCAACAGCAATAGGTTTATAGGATCTAATTGACAACAGCAATTGGAAAGATTAGCTACAATTCAAAGGTATTGATTCTTTTTCAGTCATCCTTACTCATTGTTCAACTTTCAAATACATAGAAAGTAATTAAAAATACCATGAATTGGGTAAGGTGTACCTTAGTCTTTAAGCTGATATCCTTGCTCTTTAGAACTTTGCGAGTTCTTTGAGAGAGTTTTTCACCACAACACCGTTTGATTTCTTAATTGCTGCTACCATAGGTATTGATTATAAATCTATGTAAGATAAAAGCATTGGAAACTTCAACCTTTTTCTGTCATAATGTTGCCCATTGGTCCAGTGGTGAGGACTTTTGTTTTAATATTGAGATGTAATCCATATTGAAGGCTGTAGTCTTTAATCTTGTATAGTCTTCACTTTCTTGAAGCAAGTTTCAGCAAAGTGGTGTCATCTGCATAACTCAGGTTGTTGATGAATCTCCCTCCAATCCTGATGCCACATTCTTCTTCATACAGTCCAGCTTTTTAAATAATTTGCTTAGATTGCATACAGATTGCATAGCTAGGGAGAAAAGGTCAAATCCTGACACATACCTGTCCTGATTTTAAATCATTCTGTATTCCCTTGTTTTGTACAGACAACTGCTTCTTAGTTTATATATTGCACTAGTCATTATTGTTGTTGTTATTACATGCCATACAGTCAGAACTGACTCATAGATGGTCCTCCAGTAGGTTTTCAGAGGCGGTGAATCTCATGGGAGGAGAATATCTGTCTTTTTCCCTGTGATGCAGCTGGTAGATTTGAAATGCCTGCCTTCGGGTTGGCAATGCAACACCTTACTCACAAGGGTTCCCGAGCATCCCTGCATTAGTCTTTGTTTTGTTTTTGTCAGATACTGTTGCGTTGAGTACTGCTCGTAGCAACACTATGAACAACAGATCTGAACCTTGTCCATCTTGTGGCAGCCTCACAATCCCTGACACACTAAAGCCCATCACTGCAGTCACCGTGTCAGCTCGCCTGCCTGAGGGTCTTCATTATCCCTCCACCTTCCCAAGTATGATGTCCTTCTCCTAGGAATAAGCTCTCCTAGCCACATGCCCAAAGTATGTGAGATGAAGCTTCGTCATCTTTGCCTCCAACATGCACTCTGGCTGCACCTTCTCCCAGACCTACCTCTTTGTTCTTTTGACAGTCCATGGAATATTCGGCACTCTTCTTCAAAACCACAGTTCAAAGGCATCAATTTGTCTTCTGTCATCCTTATTCATTATCCAGCTCTCAGATGCATAGCAAGTGACTGGAAAAAATCATGGCTTGACTGAGGTGCACCTTAGTCCTCATCTGAATAAAAACCAGCATGTCTTGAGAAGAGATTGACAAAGTAAGTGCTGCAGATGATGCAGAGAAACCAGAACTTTCCTATGTTACTAGAAGAAACATTAAATAGTACAGCCACTTGGGGAAACAGAAAGTCACCTTCTTTTTTTATATGACCTACATATCCTGCTCTAAGGCATTTAACCTAGCAAAAGAAAAACATATTTTCACATACACACACACAAAAAAAAAAATCCATACACAAATATTTATAGCAGTGTTATTCATAATCTCCAAAATCTGGAAACAGTCCAAGTATCTACCAGCCGGTGAAAACATAAGCAATTTTACTGCAGGAATTCTACTCTGTAATAAAGGAAATGAACCAATGACACATGCACCAACATGAATCCATTTCAAATGTACTCTGGTAGGTGAAAGGAAGCAGACTTAAGAGGCTACATATCATATAATTCTGTTTTTGTGACATTGTAGAAAAGGTAAAACTATAGGGATAGAAAAATAGATCAGTAACCAGAGACTGAAGATGGAGAAAGGTTTGCCAAAACGGAGCTTGAGGGAACTTTCTGGGATGATGAAATTGTTTTGTATCTTAATTACAGTGAGGCCTGCATGACTGTGCATTTGTTAAATTCATAGACTTGTATTGTGGACTGAATTGTGTTACACTCAAAAATATTTGTTGAAGTCTGAATTCCCAGGACTTCAGAGTGTGGCCTTATTTGGAAATAGGGTTATGGCTATGTAAGTAGTTAACATGAGGTCAAGCTGGAGCAGGACTGGCCGTAACCTCTTTATAACTAGTGTCCTCATAAGAAGAGACACAGATGTACAAGCACCAATTAAATGCAAAAATAATTAAAAGGAGAGACACAGAGGGACAAAATACAGAAAAAATGCCATGCAGAGACAGAGGCAGATAAAGAAGTGGTACCTCATCACACGAGGGAAATGTGGTGGCCTACAGAGTAAGGAATCATGCTGTCAACTCAAAGGCTGATGGTTCAAATACATCAGTTGCTCTGAAGGAGAAAAAAAAAAGGTGGGTAATATCCTCCAGTGCAAATTAGAGAATCTGAAAAGTGGCTGGAGGGTCAACTATGAGTCAGTTCTGACTCCACCCCAATGTAGTTGTGTTGAGTTGACTTCTCCAACTAGGTAACATCATGGACAGCCACCATCAGAAGTTATAAGGGAGATATGAGCTACATTTTCCCTGAGGAAAGATCACACTTCTGACCCTCATTTCAGACATCTAGCCTCCAGCACTGTGAGAGGATGAATACATTTCCACTTTTGTTTAGTGACTTATTTAGAGGTACTTTGTTATGACAGCTCTAGGAAATAAAGACCAACTGTGTACCTTAAAATGATAAATTTTGCTATATGTAAATTCATCTTGCTTGGATCCACAATTAACATCCTTGGTACCAGCAGTCAGGAAATAAGTAGATGCATTGCACTGGGAAAATCGAGATGCATTGCACTGGAGTTAGGGACCTCTCTGAATTATTGAAGAGTAATGATATCCATATGAGGACTAAAGTGTATATGATTCAGGCCATGGTCCTCCTTCCGATAACCAGCTATCTGACAGCTGAAAAACAAATAATGATGACAGAAGAAGAATTGATGCCTTTGAGCTGTGGTGTTGGAGAAGAGCACTGAACATCCCACGGATGGCCATGATATGTCTTAGAAAGGATATAGCCAGAGTGTTCTTTGGAAGCAAGAATGATGAGGCTTTGCCTAACAAACTTTGGGCATGTTGCTAGGAGGTGCTATTCCTTGGGTAGGGACAAGATACTGGGAAGGGTGAAGGATCAACAAAGGAGAGGAAGACCCTTAACCAGGTGGATTGTCATGGTGACTGCCGCAATGGGCCCTTGTATGTCAGGAAGGGTGAGGATGGCACAAAACAGAACGGGATTCAGATCTTTTGTTCATGGGACCGCTGTGAGACATATTCAACTCAACAGCACATAATCACCATTACAAATTACACTTTAGTAAATCTGAATTTTAGGAGAAAGTCACAGCAAGAAGCTGTAGAGAAGCAACATGGTCAATACTGTTTTGGAAAGATCTGACTTTTGAAAGATCTGACTGCTAAGTGGTAGAAGGACTGGAGTGAACAGGAATGAAGGCCAATTTGCAGCTTTCCTGTGATCCTCTTGAGATCTAAGAGCTTGGGATAGAATTTGGAGAGAAGCAGGCCCCTTAGAGATGTGTTTGAAGTAAGAGCTGAGAGGATTTGAGATGGATCAAGAAAGAATAGATGTCAAAACTGACCTCAGTGAAGGAAACGTAACAGACAAGAGGTTGTGGTTGTTGTTAGGTACGATTGAGTTGACTATGACTCATTGCTGTGCTGTGAATAATAAATCTGAACACCAGCTTATCCCGCACCATTCTTTGAATCCTTAAAATCCATTGCTCAACGATCACTGTGCTGATCTATCTTCTCGAGTATCTTGCTTTCTTTCATTAATGCTCCATCCTTCTAAGCATGATTGCATTTTCCAAAGACTGGCCCCTCCCAGCATCATAATCAAAGTATATGAGATGGAATGTCATCATTCTTGCCTCTGAGGAGCACGCTGCCTGCACTTTCTCCAGGACAGACTTTTTGTTTTTCTGGCATTCTAGGAGATATTCAATACTCCAACATCACAACTCAAAGGCATCATTTCTTCTTCTGTAATCTTTAGTCCTTATCCAACTTTCAGATGTGTAGAAAGTAACTGAGAAGACCCTGGCTTAAACCAGATGCACCTGAGTCTTGAAATCGCTGCTTCCTAAGTCTTTGACAGTAGATTTCCCCAGTGCAACCCATCTTTTGACTTCTTGCCGCTGGTACCAACGGTATTGTTTTTGGATCCAAGAATTTTACTACATATTGGAATTAATTACACTAATCAATTTTAATTTAGATATTATGACAAAATGTCTAAGAAATATTGAATGAGAATGCAATGTGACTTATTGATTGAATGAAAACTTTCAGCTCAAGGCAAGTTTTATACACAGAATTAATTTTGCATGGACATCAGAGATGGGAAGAAAGGGAGAGAGGGATAAAAAATAAGTTGGATGATGAGAAAGGCAATATAAAAGACATTGATCAGGCATTACAGTTAATGATAGTAATCTGTTGTAACTAATGCTATAAAATGTGTGTAGATGATCACATTAAATTGACATCACAATAGTATAAGACAAAACATATAGAGATGATTGACTAGAAAACTAAATTGTAAAATTTCCCTCAGGTAAAAAGAAAAATCAACTCCAAGGAGTATCATTTCCCACCCATTTGCCAGGCAGGTGTAGAACAAAACGCATCCAATTTCTATTCCTTGTTCCACTCGAAAATTACTGGCAGCACTTCCAACAGAATCTCCAAATGATGCTAAAGACTAACATGAAAACAAGTTTCAGGGTTTCTTCCGATATCCAACTTCATCTTTTCTTTTTCCTCCCTCTTTCTAATGGCTTCCTGCATTCTTTGTGGATGATAACCTTGATGTCATCTCACAATTTATCTGGTCTTTAATCATTAGTGTTCAATGCTTCAAATCTGTTCTTGAGATGATTCTTAAATTCAGGTGGGGTGCTCGCTTCGGCAGCACATATACTAAAATTGGAACGATACAGAGAAGATTAGCATGGCCCCTGCGCAAGGATGACACGCAAATTCGTGTAGCGTTCCAAAAAAAAAAGAAAAAAAAATTCAGGTGGGCAAGATTTAAGATTGTATTTTTATTTTTGAGGGCTTATTTTTATTTTTTTTAGCTTCAATTTGAACTGAGTAATTTGATGATCTGTTCCACAGCCAGCACCTGGCCTGGTTTTGACTGCTGATATTGAGCTTCTTCAATGATTCTTTCCACAGATGTAGTTGATCTGATTCTTGTGTAGTCCATCAAGTGAAGTCCATATGTATAGTCACTGTGTTTCTTAGAAAAGTTATTTGCGATGAAGAAACAATGAATGTACAAAATTTTATCATTCTATCTCCAGCCTCATTTCTGCTACCAAGTCCATAATTTCTGTCTACCATTCTTTCTTTCTTGCTTGCTTTTACATTCCAGTCACCAATTATCAAATAACTAGCGGTGGTGGTGGTAGTGGTGTGTGTCATCAAGCCAGAACTGACACACAGTTGATTCTTCAGTGGGTTCTCAGAGGCAGTAAATCACACAGGAGGAGACTGCCTAGCTTTCTCTTACAGAGCACCTGATGGGTTCCAATCATGTGCCTTTGATTTGGAAGTACAGCTCCTAACCAGTAGGACACCAAAGTTTCGTTATGCCAGGAAGAAGGTCATCCTAAAAAAGGAGGATGCCTGACAATATAGATTGACACAGTGACTGCAACAACAGGCTCAAAAATAGCAGTGACAGTGAGGATGCCCAGGCCTGGAAAGTGTTTAGTTCTGTCGAGATGGGGTCACTGTGAGTTGGAGTCCAGTTGAGAGCACTTAACAAAACCAACAAGAATTTCTCTCTCCTGAAATATATTTTCTCACTTAGATTGTTCCTTTTCGTGGTTTGTTCTGTATTCTGATTGGCACATGTGTTCCAAAAGCTTTCTAGAGGAAAAGTAGCACACAACGGATCCACTTATTGAAGATTTTGCCTGTCTGAAAATATCTTTCTTGCTAAATTGCAAAGCTTCTGTCTCACAATTATAAAGTCATTGCTCCCCTACCTTTTAGCTGCTGTGGTGTTATTGAAGAACCAAGGCCATTCTAGTTCTTTGTGACCTCGCTTTGCCTTTTTGGAAGCTTTTAGGATACTTTTTTATCACTAAAGGGAATTTCACAGTGATGTGCTCTGGCATGGATCATTTTCCTTTAGGATTTGCAATGGGATTCTATAGTAGAAGTAACATCTCTCATTCTGGGATGTGTTCTTTTGTATCTCTCACAATTTCTCCCCTTCAGTTTTCTCTTCCCTTTGAAATCTCTAGTACTCAGACATGGAGCCTCTTGAATTGCCCTCATTTTTCTCCCTCCCCCTTCTCTTTTTCCAGCTCTTTTGTTCTACGTTTTGAAAGATTTCCTCAACTTTCTCTGTCAACCCTTCAATCGAATTTTTTTCATAAAATAATTCATTCTATTTCATTTCTAAGAGTTCTTTCTTGTTCTCTGGTTATTTCTTTTTGTTAGCTTCCTGGTCTTATTTTAGGGACGTGATGTCATCCATTATCTTCCGGAGGACATTCATAGCTTGTTTGAAGTTCTCTTCTGCTCCTTACACTGCTTTTGATCCTTCTGAGTTCCTTTTTTTTCTGTTTTGTTCCCACTTCTTCATTCTAGCCGCTTTCTTCAAAAAGTTTGCCAGGTTATATTCAGAAGCAAGACACTAAAACGTGGATTGACTATATCCTCCTCGTTACTTTTTGATAAGGTTGTTATTGCTGTTGTAATTTCCCATTGATTCAGAACCGAATCATAGTTGATCCTCCAGCAGGTTTTCTTTTCCTTTTTTTAAAATGTTTTCTTTTCTTAAATTGAGATTTCAATGGAAGTTTACAGACAGCTTGGATTTCCATTCACTCATTGTTGCACGTTTTCCTCCCTATCCCCCACCCCAGTTCACTTTTCTCTTTGAAAATTAAATTTTTTTTTCTTTGTTACATAATTTTCTCCGCTCTCCCTCCAAGTCCACTTTGCTATGCACCTCTTGTTCTGGACTGTTGCCGTACAAATAACACCTAATCATATATTCCTTTTAAACAGTTCTTTCCCTCATCTGTTTCAAAGCAGTGTACATTATTTATCCCCTCTCTTCTTAGTTCTCCCCAACCCCCATGTCAGTCCTGTTTTATAACAGTGGCATTATGCAGTATTTGTCCTTTTGTGACTGAGATACTTTATTCAGCATAATGTCATCCAGGGCCACCCATTTTGTGTAATATATTGTGAGTTACTTGTTCTTTAGTGCTGCATAGTATTCCATTCTGTGAATGGACCAGAGCTTCTCTGTTGATGGGCTCTTGGTTGCTTCCATTTCTTTGCTATTGTGAACAATGCAGCAATAAACATGGGTGTGAATATATCTTTTTTTGGGTAAAAGATCTGGCTTCTTTAGGGTATATTCTCAGTAGTGGAATTGCTGGGTCAAATGGTATTTCTATTTCCAACTTTTTGAGGAAGCGCCATACAGCCTTCCAGAGCAGTTGTACCATTTTACACTCCAACCAACAGTAAATAAGTGTTCCAGTTTCTCCACAATCTCACCAGCATTTGTTGCTTGTTGCTCTGTTGACCTTTGCTATTGTTACGGAGGTGAGATGATATCTCATAGTTGTTTCATTTGAATCTCTCGTAGAGCTAGGAATTTTGAACATTTCTTCATGTGTTTGTTTACCATCTGAATGTCTTCTTTAATGAAGTGTCTGTTCATATCCTTGCCCATCTTGTAAGTAGGTTGTTTACCTTTATCTTGTTGTGGTGCCAGTAGGTTTTCAGAGGCAGTAAACTGCACAGGAGGAGATTATGCATCTTTCTCTTTTGGACCTGCTGGTGGATTTAAACCATGCCTTTGTGTTGACAGCACAGTGATTGACCACCAGTGATGAACACATACACAAAAATAATTTGATTCTATATTTTTTGTTGTTGTTGTGCTATGTCTTGGTATTGTCACTTAACAAAATACCTTGGAGTTATTCCTGTATTTGCACATTTGGGTCTAAGGAGACATCTTTCTAATGAGATATAAACTGACCATAGTTGATCCTCCATTGTGACTGAAATTAGAAAGGAAGAAGTTTCCATCTTTCTCCCTCAGAGTTGCTTGTGGATTAGAACCACTGGTGAAGTTTGGCTTTGGGATTAAAGGCACTACCCACTACAGACTGGCCATCAGAACTCCACATGTATTTCCTAGGAAGGTCAGTAAATTAAGTGACTAGAATTTATAAATATCAACATTTGAGAGCAAAAGAAGGGCAATGGTTTATACCTAAAAAATCCTCACTGTGGAGTTATATGTGACAATGAGTGAAAACCATTGCCAATGGATGCCTCTAAAATCGAAAATACTTAAGATTCACCTCCAGTTGAAGAGGTACCAAAAATCAAATGATTTTCAGCTATTAATGCAAGTCAGTAGCTCTACAGTTCAATTTGCAAACTATGTCATTTACATTTTAATTTTTCAAATATTTTCCCAAAACAAGTGATCTATTACTCTTCACCAGCCAGAACACATCTCCGTTAATCAAACTCCTGGATCAGAATATTTGGCACTTTCAAATGGGGCACTGTGGAGATTTTCATGAAGGGTGGGCAGAGTTAGGGGCAGACCAGCATGGGATGGGGAAGTCCTCTGGGCTAGTATTTGTGGTGGTGTTGCTGTGTACCATCGAGTAAGAACCGACCCGTAGCTGACTCTCCAGTGGGTTTCCAGAAGCAGTTAATCACACAGAAGGAGATTGCCCCTCTTTCTCCTAAGAAGCAGCTTCTGGATTCAAACTGTGTATTTTCTTGATTGCAGCACAGCTTCACACCAGTAGGCTACTAGAATTTCCTACTGGTAAAAACAGTGATAGGAAGCAGTGGTGGCCTAGTGGTGGCCAGGAAGACAATAACCATCTTTCTCCCACAACTGTCAGAAGAAGGGAGCAACTGGTGGGAGATTCTCCAGAGGGAGTACCTCTACCTGGAGGAGATGCTACTTGCTGGCACTTACTGTAAGCGCTGTCTAGGGAGTCAGTCAACCCTGAGCAATTGGGAAGAGAAAGAACTAGAATGAAATACCTGTCTTCACTCTTCTTCCCATCTTTGAGCTGAGCTCCTGCGGGTGAACCCTGTTGGCAGAACCTCAATGGAAGCTTCATCTCGGCTAGATCTGAGTGGCGATGTTGTTGTTAGCACTGTCAAGTCAGATCTGACTCATAGCTGACCCTCCAGTGGATGTTCAGAATCAATAAATCACATGGGAGGAGATTGCCCATCTTTCTCCTGCAAAACTGCTGGTAGATTTGACCTCTGTTCTTCCAGGATGGGAGCTCAGTTCCTTAACACTAAGCCACCAGAACTTCCTATGAGTGGAATTGGGGTTGCCAATAAAATACAGGAAATTCCAGTAAATTTGAATTTCAAGTAAACAATATTTTTAAAATGTATAAGCATATTCCATGCAATATTGAGTGATCTGTATTTTTATTTGTTGAATCTGGAAGCTCTTGATGGAGGAGAGGGGAGACTCAGTCTGATGGGGCAAAGAGAGAACAGTCGTCTTCTACAGAGGAGGAACCACAGTGTTCTGCTGTGCTCATCAATAACCAAGTGTGTACATCCCTGTGCAAAGCCTCTCAGTGAGAACCACAGGCAATAAATTTCTTCAATATGGTAATGGATCAATTACCAAGTCTGCTCTGAAATTTGTCTACACATGGAATTACAATTCTAATTATATAAAAAGAAAATGCAGATAAGATACACCCACCAGAATTAAATGGCATATCTCTGTCCAGCTCTTAGGAGACAAATTCCATCCTGACCAGAAGCTAAGCTGTCAAGGGAATATAAGAAGAATGGCTTGTGCCCAGGCTGAGAACCATCCTAAGGTTTATAATTACTAACGTAAGACAGAAACAAAGCACAAAGTGGAATACGGGTGGGCTAGATAAGATGGCAAGGTCAACCACAAATCAATGTGGTCAAACAATATTCTGGTCAACCCAAAACAGCATTCTGTTTTTAAAATAAAGTTTATTTTAATATATAAGCAAAGAGACAGAAATCGGAGACAAAATGTCTGTGACTATGCATACCTTAGAATAATAAATCTGATTTGTTGAGAAAAAGAACCCAGGAGAAGCCCTAATATTTTGTAGTCTTGGAAAATACTTTACCCCTAACAGCGTGTGTGTGTGTGTGTGTGTGTGTGTGTGTGTGTGTGTGTGTGTGAGAACATAAAAATGGATTTGATTTATCCCATTTCCAGAGCTCATCTATTTACTACCAAAACATGGCATTTTCAAAGGTTAAGTCTGACAGACTTTTTATGATGAAATTTGTTTTTAAAAAAGCACTGACGAAAGAAATAATTAAAGTTCTGTTGTTCAGTTTGAGCTCAACAGCCGGGAAAGAATTTGAACTCATTTTAAGGGGCTGACTATTGTCCACTATTAGAAACCAGATGTTTGGACCTCCCTAGGCATCATCAGGGGGACAATAGCCTGTCATCCCTGGGTTATGGACCACAGCCAATCCTAAGTGTGTCTTGAAGCTGAACTTGTAGGTAACTTGTAACAAGTACACACAGTCGTTAAGACATACTTAAGTCATAACTGACTCAACGACAGCAGGTTTGGTTTGGGTTTTAAGACTCAATTATTCAATTTCAATTATTCCATTTCAATATTTCAATTGTTTAAATTTCACCACAGATACATAGATCAATGGAATAGAATTGAGAACCCAGAAATCAGCCCATCTACTTATGTTTGTCTGATTTTTGACAAGGAGATAGAATCAGTTAAGTGGGGAAATGACAGCTTTTTTAACAAATGGTGTTAGCAAAATTGGAAAACTATCTGCAGAAGACTCAAGCAAGATCCACACCTCACTCCATATGCAAAAACCAACTCAAGGTGGATCATGGACCTAGGACTAAAACCAAAACCAAGGACCATAAACTTCATTAAAGAAAAGCTTGGAAGATGTCCAGTAATCCCAATCCACAACATAAATTGTCTTCCAAGTATCCTGAAAAATCTACAATGAGGAGAAGATAAAATAGATGAGTGGGACCTTCTAAGAATCAAACCCTATGCACATCCAAAAACTTCTCCAGCAGGGTAAAAAGGGAAGCAACAGACTTGGGGGAAAGTATTTGGTAATGGCATGTCAGATAAGGGACTTATTTCTAGAATTTACAAAATGCTTGAGCACCACAACAAGATAAAGGTAAATAATCCAATGGAAAAATGGGCACAGGATATGAACAGACACTTCACCAAAGAAGACATTCAGATGGCCAACAAGCACATGAAGAAATGTTCAAAATCCCTAGCTCTAAGAGAGATGCAAATCAAGACAACGATGAGATATCTCACCCCAATAAGACTAGCAAAATTTAACAGAAAAGCCAGCAGCAAATGCTGGCAAGGTTGCAGAGAGACTGGAACCCTTATTCACTGTTGGTGGAAGTGTAAAATGGTGCAACCACTGGAAAGCAGTGTGGCGCTTTCTCAAAAAGTTGCAAAAAGAGATACCAATTGACCCAGCAATTCTACTATTGGGAATATACCCTAAAGAGACAATAACCACCATCCAAGCAGATATATGCACACCCATGTTTATCGTGGCTTTGTTCACAATAGTAAGGAGTTGGAAGCAACCTAAGTGCCCATCAACAAATGAATGGATAGAGAAGCTGTGGTATATTCGCACAATGGAATATTATGCTGCACTGAAAAACAAGGAACTCATGCAATATTATTCAAAATGGGTGACCCTGGAGGACATTATACTGAGTGAAGTATCCCAGTCACAAAAGGACAAACACTGCATAGTTCCACGGCTGGAGAATGGGACTGACATCAGGGTTGGGGTAAGAATGAGAAAAACTGGATAAATTATGCGTACTGCATTGAAACGGATGAGGGAAAGAACAGCTTAAAAGCAATATATTATAGGGTATTATGATTATCTTAAGAGTCCGGAATAAAGGTTGCAGAGTGGAGTATACTCGGGGTTGGGGTGTGAGGTGCGGGGGATTGTATACCAATGAAGGAATTTTTCTTTTACTTTCTTTTACTTTTACTTTTACTTTTCAAAGAGAAGAGCGAACTCTGTAAATGTTCATTAAAATTAATTTAAAAAAAAAGAGTTGACCACATAGCAAGTGGCAATGATTGTGATGAGCAATTTGCAAAGAATAGGGGTTGGTTCAGTATAGGACTTCAAACTGATTCATTACACTTCCAATCTCTGGAGATAATATGCATTTACTTCCTAGATCTACTGAATCAGCATGTGCATTTTAACAATAATCATCTGTACAGCTATAACAGTCACTGAGGACCTTATTAAGACATAGGTTCTGATTCTGTATGTCTAGAGTAGAGATGCAAATTCTCAGCAGATATGGAAATTCTAGTTCTAGTAAACTGGTTAGAAACCCCAAGTTCAATGATTTAAAAGTGTGGGCAAATTTACATAACATTAAAGGACAAGTAGGACTTTTTTGTGAGCTATTTGTAAGTGGAGGTGTGTAACCTGGGGATTACTTGTACATCTTGTCACCTCAACAACTACCCTCAACATGGTGAGGGGGAACTCCAAACCAAGCTCAAAGTTGACTTTTGTTCCATTCAGAAGCAATTCACCAGGCTTTTTTTTTCTGAGATACTGCTTCTGGATTTCAACTGCTAAACTATCAATTAGCAGCTAAGTTCTTTTAACCTTTGCACCATCCATGGACTCCTCTATCAACACTAGCACAGTTTTTTAGTTAAAGTTTCCAGAAAAAAATAAAACTATTCACTTTTTATTATCACAGCCAGAAATTCATTGGAACACACTGTTGCTGCTGTGTACCGTCGAGTCAGAACTGACTCATAGCTGACCCTCCAGCAGGCTGTCAGAGGCAGTTGCATGGAAGGAGATTGCCCATTCTTCTGCGGAGCAGCTGGTGGATTTGAACTTTGTGCCTTTGGGGATTGCAGCTCAATTTCTTACCACGGGCCAACAGAGTAGAACCAAAATCCAGTACTACCAAGCCAGTTCAGACTCATAGTGACCCTGTAGGGAGCTCTGGTGGCCTAGCGGCAAGAAGCTGTGTTGCAAGGCCACCAGCTTTGCAATTAATTGCCTCTGAAAACCTGCCGGAGTGTCGACCTTAGGTTGATTCTGACTCTATGATGTATAACAACAACGACCCTACAGTGCACAGTAGAGCAGGCCCATGGCATAGGAGTCCTGGTGGCGTAGTGTGTTTAGTACTAGTCTGCTAACAAAAAGATGATTGTGATGAATCTGCCAGACACTGCTCTGGAAAAAGATGGACAGTGTCTCTGGTAAAAATCTACAATATCACAAGCCCCTATGAGATGGAATTGTCTCAAAGGCCCTGGGTGGCTAACCTTTGCCAAGCAGACTGCCACATCTTTCTCCCAAGCTGCTGCTAGAGGATTCAAATTACTGCTCTATTAGTTACCAACTGAGTTCTTAAGCACTGCACCACCGAGTGCTCTGCTCACGTGGAAATGAAGTGAATCTGTGGGCTGATTTGAACACCTTTGAGAAAATTTATAATCCAAATAAAGACCAGTCAGGAAACAAAGATTAAAACAAAACAAAACAAAATCATTGTTCAGCCAGCCCAAAGGCATGTGGTTCGATGCCACTAGCCCCATGGGAGGAAGAAGGGCAAACTTGACCCACGACATTTACAGCCTGTGAAAACTCACGAGAGAGTCAGCTGTGAGTTGATTCCAACTTGATGGTACATAACAATCACAGCAACAACAGATTGGGGAAAGACAAGTGGTTCCTCAAAATGCGGATCCAGGCTTGGGTTCATTGGCACAGTTCACAGAGAACTGCACAGCTAGCCCAAAGACGGCACCTCTTTGGGGTTTTAAATCCACCAGTGGCTCCCTGGAAGGAAAATGACCAAAAGTCATGCAATTTTCGGCCTCTGAAAACGGAAAACCCCCCGGAGGATCAGCTCTGAGTCGGTTCTGACTTGATGGCAAGTGAGTGAATGAGAGAATGCACAGCCTACCCGATAACCACTGTAGCAGTGGCCACATAGTTGTGGCTGATTTGACGGTGCACTTTTGTGAAGATAAAATGGTTATGCCCGTACGCAGACTGTAACAGGAAGAATGAGAGTTTTAAATCTCTGTTTTATTGAAAGAAAACCACAGTCTGCACCAGAGGACTCAACAATCAAGCAAGTGACGTGCGGCCAACTGCTGCCTGGAGGCATTGGGGGTATGTGTGTGTGTGGGGGGGGCTGTACCTGGATCTGGACCAAGTCTGTTTCAAGTTTATTTGATTGAGATTTTTACTTTGAAAAGAGTACTTCATGGGACCCTTGGGAGCTGTCAAACCCTGCCCCAGGGAAGAAGATTAACTGCTCTGTGGACCAGCAGGGAGAAGTTGAGTAAATCAGAAGGCCCTTGTTTGTGGCTCTGTGGGCTTACAGGTGGCAATGTAAGAGCCAGTGCCTCTCCACAGGCGCCGAAGGGACTTCACAGTTTATGGGACAGAACAAACCATGTGGATAGAAAAGAGCAACAGGATCCATTCTCCAAACTACAGATTGAAAAACGTGCTCAAACCAGTCTGGAAAAAGAAAAGTGGCCTTGATTTATGTATCTTCTGCAAGAAACACCAGGAAACTGGTAACAGTGGTGGCTTTTGAGGAGGGACCAGCTCTTTCGTGTCTCCTTGAGGGAGGCAGCCAAGCGTGGCAGTTAGTAGCAGGGCTCTGGAAACCTGCCTCCGCCTTTTCGAGACTGTATGATCTTATGACCTTAAACAGGCTCAACTGTGAAACAGGGATTTTAATGAAATTCAGCCCATGCAGTTATTTTAAGGATTAAGTGAGTTAATTATACTTAAAGCAGAACAATGAACAAAAACAGCCTTAGCCCAGTATTAGCTTTTACTGTTAAATATATTTGCAGGTACTGAACCTACTGCCAACAATTAGGGAGCTCTGGTGGCATATTCCACAAGGTGTTTTGCAGCTAACACTTTCTAGCAGTTTGAACCCACCAGTAGCTCTGAGGGGGAAAGATGGCTTTGAAAACCCAATGGAGAGTCAGCTGTGAGTGGTTCTGACTCAACCGCCCTCAGTCTGACCTATGAGATAGAGCTGAACTGCTGCATACTGAATATCCCACGGACTGCCAAAAGAATAAACAAACCTGTCCTGGAGAAAGTACAAGCAGAGGGTACCTCAGAGGTAAGGAAGGTGAAATTCTGTTTCACTTACTCTGGACATATTGTGAAGAGGGATTAGTCCTTGGAAAACAACTGGCCAAAGGTAAGAAAGGTGGAGTATCAGAGCAAGGAAGGCTCAGCTGGGTGGATTGGAACAGTGACTAACAATGGAATGGGCTCAAGCGTATGGGAGGTCATGGGCAGAGGGCAGGATAGGGCAAGGTTCAGATCCAGGGTCTCTGTGAGTCACAGGAGACTCGGTGGCACCTAACAACAAGATTGAGCTTCTAAGGCTGTAATCTTTTGAGAAACAGACTGCCACACCTTTCTTCCCATGAGCAGTGGGTAGATATGAACTGTTGGCCCTTCAGTTAACAGTAAGGGGTTTTTTTGTTTTGTTTTGTTTTTCAAGAGTTCTTTTTATTTATTTTTTATTTCAATGAACATCTACAGAGATTTTGGAATTCCATCCATTCATTGTTGCACCCTTCTCCCCATGTTACCTATTGAATTTTATTTATTTGGTTTCTGTGTGTTTTTGTAAAGTATTAGAAATATTTTTTTTACAGAGAACATGATAACCTCATATTCTTTGTTTTCTGGATTTTGATTGTTTAAAAATGTTTTATATTTAATGTTAGATGTTTTGTGGTGAAAATATACAAAGCAGAGCAGAAGTGATTTCAGCTATCTCTCTACATGTACAACTGATCATTACATACATGTTGTTTACCTTCTTTTAGTTCTGCAACTATTCTTTTTTTTTTAAATTTAGGTTGTTTATTTTTCATTTCAATGAACATCTACAGAGATTTTGGGATTCCATTCATTCATTGTTGCACCCTTCTCCCCGCACAAACCCCTCCCCCCTCCCCCCCCCATTTGCTCCTCTCCTTGAAAAGCAAAACTCCCTCATTGGTACACAACCCTCCCCCCGCACCTCCCCAAACCCCACCCCCTAGCCCCAAATATAATCCACTCTACAACCCTATTCTTGACATCCTTCTGCAAGTTATTTTACCCTCACAGTGGCCGTAACAGTGGACTTAAATGTATTGGAGGATGTCACAGGATAGGGAAAGGTTCAGATCTGACGTTCATAGGATCACTGTGAGTCATAGTCGACTTGATGGCACGTAACAACACCGACTTCTATCTTCCAAAATTAAGTTTTCTTAAAATTGAGCTCAACTATAATCTTCCCTTCCTCTTCCTAACACTGTTATTTGTGTAATATTGTTTTCCAGTCCTTTATTATCTCAGTATATTTTACTGAACAATCATCAGGGACAAAATAATCCTTATTGATCCAAGCTTTCAAAGTCATAGGCTTTGTAACCTATACATTCTCTCATTGTAGTAGGCCTAAAACTCCATAGCAACTAACAACAATAACATAATATTTTAGATTAGAGAAATCTGCATGTCCCAATCAGTAAAAATTTGCACAAAGCTGGATAAAAATTCTCAGTCTGTGATTGAACTAATTTAATTTTAGAGTGCAATGAGACTAAAGCAATCACTGAAGTCTCTTAGTATTAGCTTATGAGCAACCAGAGAGCATGATAACTTTTTAAAATGGAACATAATGATTTCAAAACTTGGACCCTCTTTTTTGCCAGATTGAGAAGCATACTTTGAAATAACATAGTCTCCCACTGAAAGAACTATTGCAGCAGATGAGGATTAGAACAAGGTTGCCACCATCTCAATGCCACCATTGTCATATCAACTTGTCTGCCTACAGGACAATAGTGTCCAGGAGAATCATTTGATTATCGTGCCCATAGATACAAAGCAGTAATAGTTAAGGGATGCTGGTGATGCTGTTCTCTATGGTGGCTGGGTCAAGGGTCTAAGGCATCCAGTGCTCCATGCTGGCCCATGACTGAAAATTGAGCATCTACTGGGGGGCACTAGACTTTATCTCAGTCTCAAAATAAGGTCAACATCATTATTAGGATCAAGCAAATACACTAAAGCACGAAGCAAAGAAGATGAGAAAGACAAAATGATTTTTGTTTTCTATGTGACAGACTCTGGGCAAATCATTAGAAACATTAATGCAATTTAAGTTTCCCAAAGTCCTCTGAATAAGGACTTAGGGTCGTAGCTACTTAATAAAAAAGAAACTGAGGACATGATAGGTTAAATAACTTAAAAGTGCACAATGACTCATTCATTGGAACAGCCGGAATTTGAATGGAATTTAAGTCAAAGTGCCTTCTGCTATGCTGACATTTGACTGTTGTATATATATCCTGGTTCTCTGTACAATGAGAACATCTAGGCATAAGAAGCAAGATATTATTTACGTATTTGGTCTAATAATTCCAAAGAATAATTTATGAACTGCTGTTTTATTTTTTCTTTAGACAAATGACAAACCAAAGGCTTTTCAAACTTCTGATGGGAAAAGAATGTTGTTTCCTATGCTTGGTCTTGTGATTTTTCCCCCCTTTTAAATTATATTTATTTTGTTGCTTAGAATAGATACTACAAAATACAACCACATTCAAGAATTTGGACACTTTAATGACATTTATTCTTCTTTGTATTTCTTCATCCTGCCCAATCACATATAGGACTCCCATCAGGTACAAGACTTGTATTGCTGGCCACCCCGTCCCCCAGAAGTCCGCTTCTCTTCTCAAAGCTTATCAAGAGCAGTCGTCATATCTACTTACCACTTTGGCTTCTTATTTGTAGACACTATAAAAAAACAGGAGGGTGCTCTCTCTTCTGCTTTATTTTAATTTGCAGTTGCTTAAGGCAAAAGAGATTCTTCATTGATTTCAGAGACTGTGAGCTCTCCCTAGAAGATTGGCTGCCTTCCTCCTGTGGAACCACTGATAGAATGTAACTTCAAGAGATGCAGGACTTTTGGTTAACCATATAATGTGCAACACAGTCTACTGTTATCTTTTATACAAGCATACATTAGGTTTCTTGGTATGAATATCAAACTAAAATATAAACGTCATTTCTTTTTTTAATCAAGAAAAAATTTTAGATCCTTTTTTTTTATTTTAATGAAAGTTCACAGAGATTTTGGATTTCCAGTCATTCATAGTTGCACAATTTACTTCCTGCCCACCCCTCCCCCAGTTCGCTTTTCTCTTTGAAAAGTAAAAGAGATAAAAAAAAGTATTTCATTGTTATACAATACCCTCACCCCCAGTCCATTCCCTTATGTAGCTTTCTTTCTGGACTCTAGTCGTGACAACAATACCTAATCATATATTCCTCCTAAATAGTTCTCTCTCTCATCTGTTTTAATG
>NW_006399760.1:33290197-33305381 GCF_000299155.1 Elephantulus edwardii
CAGTGAATATGGGTGTACATATATCTGCTTGGGTGGCAGTTCTGGTTTCTTTAGGGTATATTCCCAGTAGTGGAATTGCTGGGTCTAATGGTGTTTCTATTTGCAACTGTTTGAGAAGGCACCATACTGCCTTCCACAGTGGTTGCACCAGCTTCATTTCTTTTATTTAAAAATATTTAAAAACATACATCTAACACCTTAATTTAGCATTTAACTTAGATTAAGGTTAGATAGGCCCTTCTTGGGGGGACACAAACCAGTGTTTCGGTTACTTTCTCTGGCTCAACTCTTCTTTCCTCTCCAGAGTAAATGTATTCAGGAAGATGCTAATTGACCTTTTCAGATAGTATTCCTAATCTGTTTAGAGCACACTTGAGCTTTTGATAGTCAAAAGCTAAAAATATTACTGACTTTACAGTTCTTGTCATGAGCAGACTATGCATTGAACATCATAGCTGCTGCCAGAATGGATGCATTATTACAGAGAATCAGGAAACACAGGGAATGAAAATTACTTTGGGTGCTATGATAAACCATTACTATTACCCATCATTTCACAAATGTGTTTCGTGCAACTATTAAATTGAAGCAAGAAGCGCAAAAATGAGAGTCTATTCCTGCCCTTAGAGAGTTATAGCCTAACAACTCTTTATTATGGTGGTTCATGCATATGATATGGCTACAATCAAATGTTAGAGTGTTGCAGCTGAAATCTTCCCAGGGCATAGTTGTTGGGCACCATCGTGTCAGAGCTGACCTTAGCTGTAAATCGGGAGGGAGGAGATTGCTGATCTCTCTCTTATGGAGCAGCTGGTGGATTTGAACTGGATGCCTTTGTGTTGGCAGCACAACTCCTGACCACTAAACCATCAGAGATCTCTCTGGTCCCTACTAAAACTAACCTCAGAACATAGTAGGACACAGAAAAAGAGTTAACCTGTCCAAATATACCAGGGGAAACAGTTTTGAGTGTAAGAAGGTGGAGGGTGGGTAACCAGTAAAAACAAGTTGACATTTCATGAAAACTGTAAAGTATTATGACCATGAAGGAATTGGTGGCATACCAATGGACATATTTCAACAAACAGACACTTCCCTGGATGCGCTCACTAAGTTGTACCAAGAAACCTGAAGGACAACTACCTGGTCAACTGACTGGAAGAGATCTATATTTGTTAGTATTCTAAAGAAAGGTAATCTGTTAGAGTGTGGATATTATCGAACAGTATCATTAATATCACATGCAAACAAGATTCTGCTGAAAATTATCCAAAAATGACTGGAGCAGCACAACAACAGAAAACTGCCAGATGTGGAGGCCGGATTTAGAAAAGGCCATGGTCATGGTACTAGAGATATTATAGTTAATGTTAGCTGGATCTTGGCCGAAAGCAGAGAGTACCAGAGGAATGTCTATCTGTGTTTCATTGACTATGCAAAGGTGTTTGACTGTGTGGATCACAACAAACTGTGGCTCACTTTGAGAAGAATAGAAATCCCAAAACATTTGATTGTGCTTATGTAAATCCTATAATTGGACCAGGAGGCTGTGGTCAGAACAGAGCAATGAAACACTGCATGGTTCAAAATTGAAAAGGATGTACGCCAGGGATGTATCCTATCTCCATACCTTTTTAATATTTATGTAGAATAGATTATCCAGGAGGCTGGATTCTATGAGCAGACATGTGGTATCAGGATTGGAGGAAAACTCATCAACCATCTGTGTTATGCAGATGACACAACCCTGCTTGCTGAAACTGAGAAGGACATGAAGTGCTTGCTATGGAAGGTCAGGGACTGCAGTCTTCAGTATGGATTGAGGCTCAATATCAAGAAAACAAAGATTCTCACCACTGGGCCAATTGGCAGCATCATGATGGATGGTGAGGAGATTGAGATTGTTCACAGTTTTAGTTTGCTTGGCGCCACAGTCAACACTCTTGGCACCAGCAGCCCGGAAATTAAAAGACACATTGCAATGGAAAGTCTGTGCTTAGAAACCTCTCTAAAGTACTGAAGAGCAACGACATCAGTCTGGAGACTAAGGTGCACCTGATACATGTCATGGCCTTTGCAATCACTTGCTATGCATCTGAGAGCTGGACAATGACTAGGGATGATAGAAAGAGAATTCATACCTTTGAGATGTTGTCCTGGAGAAGAGTATTGAATATACCATGAACTGCTAAGAAAATGAACAGGTCATCCTGGAGAGGGTGAAGCCAGGCTGCTCCTTGGAGGGAAGGATTCTGAAGCTTCGTCTGACATTCTTTGGACATGTTGCAAGGAGGGACCAGTCCTTGGAGAGGGACGTCATGTTTGCAAGTGTGGAGGGACAGCGCAAGAAAGGAAGACTTTAGATGAGACGGATTGATTCAGTGACTGGGGTAATGGGGATAGGTGTGTCAGATACTGAGATTGGCACAGGATAGGGCACAGTTTAACGCTGTTGTGCATAGGGTCACTATGAGTCTCGACTCGACAGCACATAACAACAACGTAATGCAAATTGTAGGTAAGTCTTCCTCCAATCCTGATGTCATGTTTCTTCTCATAGAGTCCAGACTTCTGGATAGTCTGTCCTGCATATAAATTAAAAAGGGATGTAGATAGGACATATCCTTGGCATATACCTTTCCTGACTTTGAACCATGCAGTGTTTCCTTGCTCTGTTCTGATGACTGTCTCCTGGTCAATGTATTAATTTCACGTAAGCATGATCTGGGATTCCAGTTCTTCTTAGAGTGAGCCACAGTTTGTTGTGATCTACATAGTTAGTTCTTAATGTTCAGTATTACTCAACGTTTATCTAGTAAGCAGATTCTTTTTTTTCATTATTTTTTTGTAAGCAGATTCTTTTAAAATCAGATTTTAAAAGGCATTTTTCAAAAATTTAATATTTTCATTTAATATTTTTAAAATTTGTCTTTGTTGCCAAAGTCTTTGACTAGTGACTAGTCAACTTCCTTACAGGCACTGAATCCAACCATTGAAATGTGGCTTCCACCCCCTTATCCAAAGCTCTTCAATGGCCTTCCATTTACCAAGGTCTGTGACCTCTTTTCAGTCCTTGTCCAACTTGACTTCACTATAGCATTTAACACAGTTTCTTGAAATTTTTAAAAATCATTGTCTAAATGATAGGAGCAGTCTACTTACACTATCAAATACAAAATGATACAGCAAATGCAAAATTACAAAAACCCAACATCATTTACAATGCTACCCGCATAACATAATCAAAGGTGTTTGGGTATACACGCGAAACTCATTACATATGAGTTGAAACAAACTCATAACTGACCCTCCAGTGGGTTTCCAAAGCAATGATTGTCCATCCTTCTCCATCAGAGCCATCGGTGGACTCAAACTGACAAAGTGGAGCCTTTGGGTTAAACAATTCTCTATAGACTACACCAACAGAGCTCCCTACCAAAATGTTTACTTCTTATTGCTCTTTTGATACAAGCATATTTTAAATTCATTAAGGAATGTATATACATTCAATTTTGGATTTACCACCTTTCTTAAAAGTCTTTTTTCCACAAAACAGTTCTCTACTGATTTTCCCACATTTTGCCACAGTCATGATAAAAAAACCTCTCTATCCTTCTGATTAAATCAGCTCCAAAGAAAATAACCACTACACATATGTGAAGAAAAACTCTCCTAAGTTACTTGCCTAAATGTAGATTCCAGAACCCCACTTTACTCTTTTCTAATGCCTATTTCACTGGGTTTGTCTGAGGGTCCAAGAGCCCATATTGCTGATTTAAGTAGTCCAGAGACCCTAATGAGAAACACTGGGACAGATAAAAACTCCCATAGCAACTAAACTAAACTAAAACCAAATAACCCAAACACGTGCTCCCTAATCATTAGATTTTTTTTCAAAGGATGGAATGAATATTTGTATAGTTTTTAAACATCCTGGGTTATTCTAATAAATCTTTTCTTGCTTTAACTACAACCACACTACTCTATTTGTATTTCCCAGAACACTGTTCATTTTCAAGCTTCAGGGTTTTTGTCCAACACCCTTTGCCTATAAGCACACAATGGGATTAAGCATGGTGATGGAGATCATAAGAATAGCACTGGATAGGACAAGATTTCAATCTATTGTTCATAGGATCATTGTGAGTTGTGGTCAATTCAGTGGTGACTAACAATAAAACTTGCCCTGTGTTTTCATTCCTCCTCGTGCCCATCTATGAAGTCTGTTTTAAAGCTGTCCTCCTCTATAAGTCTTTGTTGTTGTTGTTGTTGTTGTTAAGTGCCATCGAGTTATAGACAACAGTGACCCTGTGAACAAAAGACCTGAACACCTGTATAACTTTCATCATTTCTCCAAGTTCATAGAGTTTCTGGAGGCAAACTGTTTCAGAAGTGGGTGCCATTATTGCTTCCAAGTTTGTTTTAATTGGGGAGCTCCACCAAACCCTGTCTATCGTGGTTAACCATTATCACATTTGACACATCAGTGCCACAGTGTTCAGCATCACAGAAACCATGAGTTACCTCTGTACAGCAAAAGGACAGGCCAGTGCTGTACCACTTAGAAGAATGCTTGACCAAAAACAATTAAAACCAGGCCTGAGGGCCACAGATTATAATCACCCACCTTTGACTTGGTAGCATAACTTTCTATCCACCAGGCTCACAGAGCTCTCTTTATGTTGGTGGTGGTGTTGATAAGTGCTGTCAAGTTGTAGATGACTCATAGCAACCCTATGAACAAAATACCTGAACAACTGTATTAACTTTCATCATTTCTCCAAATTCATAGAGTTTCCGGGGGTAAGCCATTAACAAGACTTTATTTCTAATCCTTGTTTCTGCTTACCCCACTTACAAATTCAAGTTAATTAAATGTCTAAACTTTCAGGCTGAGTAATGAGCTACTTCAGAACTGGCATAAGGGATGTATTAGTCATCTATTGATAATAAAACTTATCCCAAAACTTATTAACTTAAAAACAATAAACATTCTTTCATATCTATGGAATTCAAAGTGGCTAGGTGGCAGGTTCTTGCTCAGAATCTTTCATAAAGTTGGAGTTAAGATATAACTCAAGGCTGCAGTTATCTGAAGGTTTTTATGAGATTGGAGACCCACTTTCAAGAGGTACATCCAAAAGGCTGGTAAATTGGGAACTCTGGTGGCCTAGTGGCAAGAAGCTGCACTGCAATCCCGAAGGTGCATGGTTCGAATAGACCAGATACTCTGCTGGAGAAGGAGAGGGAATCTTCTGTGCCAGTCAGATCAAATTCTATGGTACACAACAAAAAGAAAAAGGCTGATAAATTGACACAAGTTTTTGGGAGACCTCAGTTTCTCACCAGAAAGATCTCTTCTTAGGAATGTTTGAGTGTCCTCCCAACCTGATAACTAATTTCACCAAATAATCTGAAATGCTGATTTCACAGGTAATCTGATTTTCACAGGTCATCCAAGCAAGTATGATGGAAGATACAATATCTTTTATGATCAAGCCCTGAAGGTCACACAGCCTGACTTCTGCAGTATTCTGTTGTTCACATAGGTCAGTCATGTTTCAATGCGATGGATGCAATACACAAGGATGCAAATACTAGAAGAACATTTGGGACCATCTTGGAAGTTGGCTGCCACAGGATTGTTGTCCTTTTTGCCAGCTTGTCTCCCCTTTCCCTAGGTAGGGAAGACGTTTTGTGCTGTATAAGAGAGATTGAACCTTAAACCAGAATAATGTTTTTTAAAAGAGATTGAACCCCTTACCTGATGGATAAATTGTTATTGTTGTTGTTAGGTGCCACCAAGTCGACTATGACTCTTAACAACCCTAGAAACAACAGATCTGAACCATGCCCTATTCTGTGCTCTATTCCTATCCTCAGCATCTCTGATGTACTCAATCCAATGTTCTACTCACTCTGTTGATTCGTTTTGTTGATTGTCATTCTCTCTTTTGTTGAGCCACCGTCTTTCTAATCATGGTGTCTTTTTCTAAGGACTGGCTCCTCCTAACAAATGCCCAAAGTATATGAGACAAAGTGCACCACTTGTGTCTCTAACAAGCATCCTAGTAGCACTTTATCTAAGACATATTTGTTTGTTCTTTAGGCAGGCTATGGGATATTCAGTACTCTTTTTTCAATACCACACTCAAAGGCATTGATTCTTCTACTATCATCATCAAATCTGGCCAATATGAATACTGTTTTTCTCCTAGTTAGAATAATCAACCAAATGGACATGTGATGAAGGAGGACCAGTCAGAATATTCTTTATTTTTTGATGTATAGATTCTGTAAAGAAAGTCTCCATTCGCTGTAATTATGAGCTCTACAAATGGCCTACGTTTGAGCTTCTAGAAGCTACTCAGGCTGCATTAAAGGAATTTATCTTTAGTAAGAGAAAATAAGGTCACTACATAAAGAGAGAGCAAAAAGAGAATGCTAATTGGGGGAAAAAATTTATCTAGCTGTGCCTAAAATTGACATCTGTACTTTTTTGTTATATGAGTAAAAATGATTTTTGTTTAAGTTGGGTTACAACACAGTCATCAACAAATCAGCAGGGTCTGTGTCTTATTCCTTTTTCATTTCCAGCATTTAGTTCCTAGTACTCATTTAAAGTTGAATGAGTATCTTAAGTGCTTGCTGAAGTTTTATATAAAAGCACTCATGCATCTATAATATTGTGTACAAATATTGAAGAGTTCCAGTAAGACTTGATAACTTGCCAAGTAACTAATGGTTACAAGTATCCCAAAGTTCTAATTCCCCCAGAAGTTTTAGGATCTAAATGTAGAATCCTCTGGAGCCATTGTGTTTGTTGCACTCAAGGTCAGTTTCCTATTGTTCTGTATTTCCTATTCTGGTGTGGTCAAGTGAGTACACTCAGAGCTAAGTGGAGGAAGCAAGACTTCTGGAGATAGGTACCATGTTGCCATGCTGAGAGGAAAAGGGAAAGCAATCTTGAGTGGACCTCCATATACAAACTTACTTAGTTTGTGGCAGAAATTAAAGTGAGTAATTGGGGAAAGTATATCCCTAGAATGGTGACGTGGACTGATGATTCCTATCCCAGGAACCAGCCCCAAAGAGGAGTTTACAAAAGAAAGATGCAAGACCAGATTCATAACTGAAAGTTAAGAGCTTGTCAAAATAATGGATTATCCCAAGTCTTTCCCCTGCTGAGATAGTTGAGAACTAAAATCCGAACCAATTGTAACAAATCAATTATAGCTCCTATGGTGTCATAGTAGAACTGTGCTCCATGGGATATTCAATGGATGATTTTTCAGAATTAGATCACTAGGGCTTTCTTTCCAGGGTGGACTTGAACCTCCAACATTTTAGGTAGTAGACAGCCACATTGGCTGCACTCTCAGGGACTCTAAGGAATTGAAAGAGGGGGGGAAATGTTTTTCTGTGGATTGTATCAGTAACTTCACATGTGTGAGTGATTGTTCTAGTATAGGATGATATAAGTGGATATAAAAGGAAAAAGTCCAATATGGAATATAAAGAGGCAGGTTGTCTGCTGTCTGCCTTTCTCTTTATAGTCTCCTAATACTTGGCAGCTTTGTTGCGTCTAGGAAAACTGTTATACACATCATCAACCAAGTGACAGGTCTTTATTTTTAATTCATCACAGAAGCCCTGCTGCCCAAATGATGCTTGACAGAAAAATCCCTTGTTGGTAAGGGCCTGGCTGAAGCCAAGGAAAACTTCAGAATTCCTTAGTTCCCCCTGGGCCCTTATACCAAGTCCAGTTTTCTTTAACCCTTTAAAGTCATTTGAGTCCTACTCTCCTGACTGTTCTTTTTCAGAAAGGAAATTCTGGGGTCTATTACAAGTTACAAGTCTGAATCATGGGGTCAGTAAATTGCTTGAATTCAAATAATTGCTCCCCCCTTTACTTGATCTATATTGTCTAGGACAAGTCAGATTTTGCTCCTCTGCTCCCTCCTTGATAAAATGGGCATAGTGGGAGCATCTTCTCATAGAGTTGTGGGAAGAATTAAGTAGGGAGCTTTGTGCTGCTAACCTAAAGAACACAGCTCTCTGACAGCTCAAATTCATCAACCACTCCTCAGAAGAAAGATGGGTCATCTCATTCTGTGTGATTTACAGCCTCGGAAACCCAAAGGAGGGGCAGCTATGAGTCAGTTCCAACTTCACAGCAATGAGTGTAATCTTAGAACAAACAGCCCATGGCACAGGCTATTGTTTTTGTTGAGTGTTGTTTAGTCAATTTTGAATCAGCAGCCACGTGTAAGTATGATTGTCTCATAGTGTTTTCCAGTGTGTTCCCTTTAGGAGTGCAAACTACCAAATCTTTCTCATCAATCTTTCTGTTAGGAATTGTGCACTTAACCACTGCATCACCAGAACTCTTTACATATAATGTGTTGCTGTTGTTTGCCATCCAGTCAGAACCAACCCATGGTTGATCCTCCAGAGGTCTAGAGGCAGAGCATCTGCTGTATTTGAACCAAGTATCTTTGAGATTGCAGCTAATGTTAAATTAGTCCACCAGAGCTCCCTTGCATATAATGGAGCAGGCCCTATATAACTTTTTATATTGCCATTACCATTATTATTATAGACCAATCCATATATCTCTATAAAGACTTGTCCTATTTTTTCCAAATGTATGTTATTATATGTAATTTTTTTTACTTGGTCCCTGTTTTGTCATTAAATATATTTATTTCCCTGTAACTATTTGAAGACTAAGTATGGCCCAGCTTCTTTGAAGTGCCTCTTTCACAATTCTTAGTAATGTGTTTGGTACATGTTGTTTTTATGTGTCGACAAGTTGCCTACAACTCATAATAAGCCTATGCACAACAGCCCTAAAGCCTGCTCTATCCTGTGCCAATCTCATTGTCTCCAATGAGACCTACGCCCATTACCCCAGTCACTGAAGCAATCCACCTCATAGAGGGTCTTCCTCTCCTGTGCTGTCCCTCCACCCTCCCAAGCATGGTGTCCCTCTCCAAGGACTGATCCCTCTTGCAACATATCCAAAGCATGTCAGACAAGGCTTCAGAATCCTTGCCTCCAAGGAGCAGCCTGGTTTCACCCTCTCCAGGACAAACCCGTTTGTTCTCTTAGCAGTCCATGGTATGTGTTGGGCTGCTAATTAAAAGGTCAGTGATTCCAGCGCATCAGGTGCTTGGAGAAAGATAAGTAATCTCCTGCTATAAAGATTTACAGACTTGGAAAGCTGTTGGGGATCACCAGGAATTAGAATCAAGCCACAGAGCATTAGGACTTTTGATGGTCAGTACCTTCTTGCCTTCCACCTCATGATTAGGTGGTGATTAATAGTTCTGAATTCCAAGATCAAACACTGAATAGTAATTAGTATTTAAGTCAAGCAAATTGTCCTGGACACTGTGACTTGTTGTTGTGTACCATAGAGTCAGAACTGGCCCATAGCTGATCCTTCAGAGGGTTTTCGGAGGCAGTTAATTGCACAGGAGGAGATTGCCCATCTCTCCTGCAGAGTAGCTGATGGCCTCAAACCATGTGCCTTTGGGATTGCAGCACAGCTTCTTGTCCTTAGGCCACCTGAGCTCCCAAACACTCTATCACCTATGAAGTATTAATGCCAAGCACATACAACAATATTCCCGGGTAAGTCTGATCAGGTGACAGATCTGCCCTTACATGGCAGGCACGGGATTCAACACCCAAGCACTGTTTTGAGCTTCACCTGTAATTAGTATTTGATTCATTTAAAAGTCAAGTGCCTTTGCAGTACATATACTTCAAAAGTCATTTGTTTCACTAGTAAAAAGTTAGTTCTCACACCTCGTATAGGAAAAATTGACAGAGCAGCCGTAGCCACAGATTCCAAATCCAAAATTCCTGATTAGGCCCCTTTAAAATTTTAACAAATCACCCCCTGGAGCCTTTGTGTGCTCCATTAGGACACTTCAAATGTTAATGAACAACTCCTAAAGTGAACACTAAAATTCTGTTTTAAAACTGAAGCATTTAAAGTGCAGACAGTAATCACCTAATGCCAGGGAAATCCTGACAATGAAGCTCAGGCTTGGTTTTTCCTTTTCTGTGACAGCTTAGCTCTTAACTCTAATTTTTAAAGACATGCCTAGGTCCTTCCTTAAAAATGAATAATTAAAATAATATCAGCTGATGCAATGTTCTGTTCCCTCACAGCTTTTGATTTTTATAATTGCTGAAAAATATGTTTTGAGATGCGTGGGTGAGTCAAAAGTGATTCTCCCGCATGTGACTCAGCCACAGAAGAGGTGACACGAGCAAGAACGCTTAATACCAGGATTACCAGGGGGAAACGGCCCTCAGGGAAGCAGGTTCTTAAAGCAGCAAGTGGAATTTTGGAACTTCCACATTCATTTTATTGACATGGATAATCGTTTTACCTTGTGCTGGCTGTAGAAAACAACTCTGGTTTATGGTACAGAAGTTTCTCCGCTGCACTACAGAACAGAGTTCATAGACATGTTTATTTAGGACACACCTCATCGCCTTGCTTTTGGAAGTGGGTCACAGTAGGCAAAATATGAAAAGAAAATATAGATATTTATTTTTAGTGCCCTTGATGGTGCATCAGTTTGGCCTGAGTTAATTGTACAGAGGGTGGCAGGAGGGCACGGATTCTCTGCAGGGCAAGAGAGAGAATGTAAAAGGGAAGAGAGATTAATAAGACCTACGATCACTGAATCTTTTCTGTTTCATAATAACCTGATAGCACAGACTAGAACTACCCCGTAGGATTTCTAAGGTTGTAAGTCTCTACAGAAGCAGTTGGTGGATTCAAATGGCCATCCTTTTGGTTAGCAGACAATACAACACCAGGGCTCCTAAGATTAAGAAGAGTAATTGTCAGCCTCGGTTGATATTTTGTTTAGGATCTTGGAGATAGATCTGAACCAAGGATTTTCTGTTTTCCATTGTCCAACTTTCACATGTATGTATTTTTGTGTTGTTACAGAACACTAAGAAATGCTGTAATTACTGAGGAGTAGGAGTCCTGATGGAATGGGCTGCAGCCTGTTGCCTGCACTGCTAACTCAAAGGCTAAGAGTTTCCAAGGGTTCAGATCCCTCAGTGGCTTCAAAGGAGAAAAGATGGACATAAAAACTACTGAACTGTTCTCAGTCACCACACGCACAGCCTTGTTTTATTCTTGTTAGGTCTTCATTACATGTTCCAAATCATAGCAACAGAACAGAACACTTTCCAGGTTGCGCTATCCTCAGAATCATTTTTAATGCTTGAGAGCATCTCATTGAAGGTCTTCCTCTTTTTTTGTTAATTTTAATGAAAGTTTACAAATACTTCGGATTTCCATTCATTCATTGTTGCGCTTTTCTCCCTGACCACCCCTTCCCCCCCAGTAAGCCCTTCTCTTTGAAAACTACAAGAAAAAGTCTTTCATTGTTATGCAATCCCTCCCCCTAAGCCCAAGTCCACTCCACTATGCAGCCGTCATATTGAAAAGCAAAAGAAAAATTCTTTCATTGTTATACAATCCCTGCCCTCAAGTCCACTCCACTATGAAGCCTTCATTCTGGACTCCTGTTATGACAATAATACTTAATCATATATCCCTTCTAAACAGTTCTCTCCTTCATCTGTTTCAATGCAGTATACATAATTTATCCCATCTTTCTCAGTCTCTCCCTAACCCCAATGTCTGTTCTGTTTTACAACAGTGGCACTATGCAGTATTTGTCCTTTTGTGACTGGGATATTTCACTCAGCATAACATCCTCCATGGTCACCCATTTTAATAATAGTTCATGAGTTCCTTGTTTTTCAATGCAGCGCAGTATTCCATTGTGTGAATATACCACAGCTTCTCTATCCATTCATTTGTTGAGGTGGCCTTTCTCTTTTTCTCTGATCGTATACTGTACCAAGTATGATCTCCTTCTCCAGGGACAAGCACCTCCTGATTACATGTCCAAGATGCATGTGAGACAAAATTTCACCATCTTTGCTTCTAAGCAGCATCATGTGTTCACGTTTCCAAGACAGATTTGTTTGTTCTTTTGGCAGCTCGTGGTATATTCAATATTCTTTGCCAACCCCACATTTCAAAGACATAACTTCTTTGGTCATCCTTCATCCAATTTTTACACACATATAAAATGATAGAAAATACCATGGATTGAGTCAGGTGCCCTTAGACCTCAAAGTTACTTACTTGCTAGAATTTTAAAGCAGCAGATTTGAACATTACAATCTTGTCATTCAACTTCTTAACTGCTGCTGTTGTAGGCATTCATTATTTAGCCAACTAAAATGAAATCTTCGGCAACTTCAATCTTTTCTCCATTTATCTTGATGTTGATTATTGGTCCAGTTGTGAGGACTTCTTGTTTTCTTTATGTTGAGATGTAATCCATATTGAAGACTGTAATCTTCGATCTTCAAGGTAAATCCTGCAAATCTTGTTCGTTTTCAGCAAGATTGTATCACTGCAAATCACAGGGTGGTAATGAGCCTTTCCATAGTCGAGCTTCTCAGACTATTTGCTCAGCATACAGTTCAATATTTACTGCTGTCAAGCTGATATAGATGCGTAGCTGGCCCTCTGGCAGTTTTTGGAGGTTGTAAATCTTAACAAGAGGAGACTGACCATCTTTCTCTTGTGGAACTACCAGTAGATTTGAACCTCAAGAAATGCACAACTTTTCAGCAAGTAGTGAAAAACATTATGGATTACACCAGCAGGGCCATACTCTGGGCAATATTAATATCTTAATAAGGGCTGCATTCAATTCTATAATTTCTGATTCTTAAAATTCAGTCTTTTTTTTTAGAACAATATAAAATGTCATTGTCAAAAGGTTCAGTGCTCTCCCTTCCTCATCCTCTCATGCAAGTGAATGTAATGAGAGTTGGGAAGAAAATTTATCTACTCTTATACAATCTCCTCCTAAGAAGAATCACCCAGGGGCAGCATTTCCTTAGTTGACTCTCTGGCATAGGATAGTGGGTTCTACCACTATGATTGCTGCTACCTCTTACCCCTCCTTACTCCCCCCGCTGAGCCCGCTGGCTCTCCCTCAGGCCACAAGCCCTGTCACTCCTCCAACTCCCTTTACCCAGCCTCCACTCCCCCCAAGTGGTCTTCTTATCCAACACCATCTAAGATATGGCCCTGGCAAAATGGCTCATACCCAGCTGCCATGTCTACTCCACTTACAGGAAACACTATCTGTGCACTGAAAATGGTGGAAATGCAGTCTGGAGCCTCATTAAGAGTGATTTAGAGTACTTTGTAGGAGACAAGGGGAATGACAGAAAACAATCTATCATTAAGGCTAAAAGAAATGCACTGTTCCTGGAAGTACTGCAATTCCAAGCTAGGCAAGGGGTAGAAAGAGAAAGCTCGTAATCTGTCTCCAAACTCCATTATAGGCAGATAGAAAGCACATCAGAAACTTCACCAGACAAGAACAGAGACTATGTTTGATCTTAGCCAATAAATAACCACAAGATTCTACTCAGGCCACACCCTTCCACATTTACTCTTGAAGCAGAGGCTGATACGTCCAGTTTCCCACATTGTCCAGGGCCTGAAGAGTCCCTGATGTAGCTCTGACCGGATACAGCGCTCTTGGGGTAATATTTTTCTCACTCATTTTCCCATTCATCCCTTTGCTACAGAAACAAGTCCTACTCACAGTGACCCCCATTTGGTCTCCAAGGCCAATTTTCATATATTTATAGAAGGAGACAGCTCATCTGTTGAACAAAAAGAGTGGTGAATTCAAACTGCCAATCTTTCAGTCACCCACCTGACACCATACACATTACACCACGAGACCTACTTTCTTTCTCACTAAAGATATTTCACATTGATTCCTTCTTCCTGAGTACTGGTGGGAATACCACCTTTGTGTATGCACACTCAATCTTTCAGCTCCACCTTCCCAGTTTTCATATTTTCTGAGCCTCTTTGGGAGTCACTGGATTCAGACCAAAGAACTATTACCTAGAGTCATGTCAAGAAACTATGTTTATAAATTCCAGAAATTTCCAAATATAAGCAAAAGTGAAGATTTGTTGGTTTGGGTGTCATGAAGTCAATTTCAACTCATAGTAATAATGATATTAATAACAAGCATGCGCCATCACCCAGCTTACAATTATCAACTCGTGACCATCTTTGTTATATCTCTAACTTCATCTACTTCCTTTCCCCTTGTATGTATCTAGATATTACAGCTCTTGGCCTAAGATACTCTTTTAACCTGGAACTGAAGCAACCCCCAGTGGTCACTTTTTAGCCAAATCAGCCTTAAAAATAATAGTAACACCCATGAAAAATGTGTTCTTTTAAAAAATCAATTATCCAAAAATAAATGGTTAACATTTACCCAAAAGCAAAGAAGAGAGGACAATAAGGGGCTGGTAAGCCAGATGGATGGAAACAAGGCAGATGAGGTAGAAATGCAGAGAGTGGTGACACATTTTGGGAATAGTAACTAATATCATGGAACAATTCGTGTATGAATTGCTAAATAGAAAACTTTTGCTGTTTATTCTTTCAGCTAAAAATTATTTTTACTTTTTAAAAGATAAAATATATCTCTCCTCTTTAGCCTTCTCTCTTTTACATAATTACAGTCACATCAAGAAGGCCTGTTGTACGGTGCCTAACATATCGAGCTGCTGCTTACTGAAAGGTCCATAGTTCAAATCCAGTAGATGCGTCTAGAGAGGAAGGTGAGCATTCTCCTTATGTAAAGATTTATAGCCTTGGAAACCCAATGGAGGGACATTATGATTCAGAGCCAACTTAATTTGCCAGCAATGGTTTGTTTTGCAATACCATCAGGGAACTTTGGTGTTGACACAAGTAAGCACCTGTTTGTTTACTGGAAGGCTGGTGGTTTGAATCCACCAGTCACTCTTTGGGAGGAGTTGTGGCAATATTCTTCCATAAAAATGAAAGCTTTATAATTGTGGACAGCCCGAAATTGGACAAAAGCAAACCTATACATGCATGTTTAAGGATTTAGTAGTAACTTCTTGTCTCTTACAGATAATTGGCGTTCGAAAGGATGAGGCATTTTTTCTTTGAAATATATGATATTCCTTATTCATTATTACATTACAGATCTAAGACCATGTGATTAGCATGACTAGAGAGGTTTAATTGTTTTAAATGTGTGTGTGT
>NW_006399760.1:33305481-33308173 GCF_000299155.1 Elephantulus edwardii
ATCAGTCCTTGGAGAGGGATGTCATGCTTGGGAACGTGGAGGGACAGTGCAGGAGAGGAAGACCCTCAATAAGGTGGATTGATTCAGTGGCTGGGATAATTGCAATGGGTGTGTTGGAGACAATAAGATTGGCACAGTATAGGGCAGGGTTTAGGGCTGTTGTATATAGGGTCACTATGAGTGGCAGGTGACTCAAGAGCACATAACAACAACAACATGGAGAAGAGAGACAGAGTTGTTATGTACTTTCGATATATAGAGAAGAGGGAGACACAGTTGTTTTTATATACCGTCAAGTCAGAAGTGACTGATAGCTGACCCTCCAGTGGGTTTTTAGGGGCTGTAATTCTCATGGGAAGAGACTGCTCATTTTTCTCGTGAGGAGCGGCTGGTAGATTTGTAACTTGTGCCTTTGGCTTGGCAGCATAACTTCTTAACACTAAGATGCAAGAGTAAGGCTAGAAAAGTGAGTGAGATAAAGAAAAAAAAGGCAAAAAAATTAGATCAAATATCTGCTCCTGGTTATAAAAATAAGATACAGCCAGTGATTGATCATTATCTTTTTCTGACTGAATATTTCTCAGTCATGACTGATTTATAGAGGAGGAAACCACAGAATGGTAGTTCTCTCTGCAGCACAAATGTTTGTATTTATGTTCATAAAGGACAAAGAACTTGTTTCTGACATTTTTTCCTCTTAGGGAACCAGTACTTAAAGTTGCAATATTGATCAATGGTAATGTTATTCATTAAAATGTTAAAGAAATTAAGTATTCAACATCTGTGTCTTTCTTATCACCTTACATAGCTATCCTCTGGGTTGTACTTACATCTATTGGGGACTTCAATATTTGTCATTAGCTCTCATCACTTCTTCTCCTTGCTCTGTATTTGTATTTCTTGAGCAAGCCCAAAAAGTCAGTCTAGCCAGCTTGCAAAGTAAGGACTTCCTAGAAAAATACCATTTGCTTAATGACTTCCCCTATTCATAGTTAGATTTCATTCCTGTTCATCTAATGGTACCAGGGGACTGATGTCTGCATCCTGTTGCAAATATTCCCATCATTTCTTCCTCTCTACTTAAAAACATTCTTTTGTTCTTAGTAAAGTTAAGAGCCCCAGAATTCCTTGTGTGAGTATTGGATGTGCTATTATGTGGATTTTAACCATGCACCAGATTTTCTAGAAAGTGAATATTAATCTTGCCTGTTATACAAATTAAACATTTGCAGTTTTGCCATATGATACGTCAAGTGAGGAAGGAGGATAAGAGAAAATGTGGAGGAATCATTAAATAGAGAATGTTAAGTTCAAACAAAGGAAACTTTAACCGAGACCAACTGTCTGAAATGCCAAAATAATTGTTCCTGAATTACATCATCAGCCCAAATTTGGTGCTCAGGACCCTTCTAGGCACAGTCATTCCAGCTCACCACCCAAGTAGTAAAATACTACAAAACACCTCAACCTGTTCTTGCTTATTTTTACCATCAAGGCTTAATTTACACTTCAGACAGCAATTTATATTTTCACTCACTTAAAAATGTCTTAGTAAAATAATACCACCCAAAAGCTCCCCCAGCTTCCTTTGCTAAGACAAAATAGCCCATATAATTGTGCTGTTGGACTATGAAAATCAGATATTTGGGGTCCTGATCATTTCATGGTTTCCTTTGGATGATGGTGGGCACACAAGTGTGAAATAAAATCCAAATAAACTGACTCTGAAATTCCCGTGCTTACATGGATTTATTTGGTCCTTTGATGTCTCTTTTTGTTTCTCTGTTGGAATGTTTCAACTACGCACTTAAGTCACCCAGAGAGAAGGCTGCTGATGTAAATGGGCCCGTGTTTAGAATAGGCTGTCATCTTAACCTTCCAAAGATGCAAACCCCATAAAACACAAAGGGTTAAATGGAATTACCTCTTCTGTTTCTTCGTTTAAATATGAGAGGTTGCAAAGTTCAGACTCCCCTCTCCTTCTCTTCTCTCTATTTATTCAGGTGACATAAATTTCATCTGTTTTAAAGACAAGTTGACCCTCAACTCTAAGACATTCCTCTAAAAATTGAGTTTTTATTTCCAGACTTTCCTGATTCTTTGAAGAGTGTCATTGGAGGCTTAATTTTGATATGTGAACTTCATAGTGGTTTCAGTTTTAGCATATTTGTAAGAAAATAGAAGCATGCAATCCAAGGTGTTTTAATTTATATTGGAAATGCTCTTTTCACAACTGAAAAATTATTATCCTAAAAATACAATAATTATGCTATTAAAGAAAAATGGAGGTGCAGAGAATAGAAGTCATCCATGACTCAAACAAAGCAATGTCTGAAATAGACACAAGCAGATGTGTGGTGAGGCATTGATCCCTCAAAGCACAGGCAGATGGCTATGCTGACGTCGGTGTGTCCTGATGCCTGGCTGCTCTGACAGCTTCCACAGGTAACTTTATATTACAAGCAATTTTAGTTACAGTCTTTGTTCCTTGTGTTTTATAATCCCTTAAAAAATATACTTAAAAAAGTAAAAATCAAACCATAATATATAAATATCTTCAGTTTGATTAACTATGGTCTTGCTATTAATAGCTATAAGATGATGACCACTTAATAGTTAAGAGTAGTAGTTCTTGCTAGTAATAGTAATAGTAATAGTAATAGTAATAGTAATAGTAATAGTAATAGTAATA
>NW_006399760.1:33308273-33316247 GCF_000299155.1 Elephantulus edwardii
TGTGTGTGTGTGTGTGTGTGTGTGTGTGTGTACCATCAAATCGGATCTGACTGGTTCAGAAGGAGATTGTCCCTTTTTATCCAGCACAGCATCTGGTGGCTTTGAACCACTCACCTCTGGTACTGCAGTGCAGTTTCTTGCCACCAGGCCACCAAAGCTTGCCAAGAGGTTTAATTTTTATAAGCAAAAATATTTATAAAACACAAAGCTGCTACTGCATGCAACCTTATTGCAATCAGTATATCATCCCTGTGACAATTTCTATCACATTATATTGTGAATAAAATTTTTCTATAGAAATTAAATGATTTAAAAACTGGAAAAAAATAGGTGTAGGTTTGTAATGTTGTCAAGCCCTTTAAAACGCCTTTATGAATCAGAATTGATTCAGAAGCAAAGCTATCAGCATACTTAAAAAATAAATAATGGGCTTACTGAGCCACCCACCCCTCCATCCTCCTCCTCCCAGCTGGTCTCAGTCCATGCACCTAACTGTCCCTGCATAGTCAAGCTCACTTGCAGCCCAGTAGTTCCAGAAGCGGCAGCCATGGCACCACAAACATAACTCTGAATTCAGCCTGTGCCACCTATTCGGCTTGGACTAAGAGGCCCTTAATGTCAAACATGAGCAGTTTCTGCTGGTGACTCCAAGAAAAGAAACTGATGTCAGAGGACTTTTTGCTGATGATGGTGGACTTGGTCAAGGCCAGGGGCATGGAGACCAACCGGGAGCACATGTTCAGTCCTGAGAGGATCGACTTCAGTGGGGACCCTGCACTGCTACACGTGGCCCTATGAGACCAATCCAACACACCATTCAGGGTTGACACCAAGGATGTGATGTCCAAGGTACTGGACAAGATGAAGTCTTTCAGGCAGTGTGTCAAAAGTGGTGACACAGGGAAGCCCATTATAGCTGTTATCAACACAGGCATCAGAGGCTCCAACCTAGGACTCCTTATGATGACAAAAACCCCCAACTGGTACTCCTCAGGTGATCTTCAATTCTGATTTCTCTTCAACAATGATGGGGTGCACATTACCAAAACCATATCCTCACCGAACCCGGGGTCCTCCCTGTTCATCATTGCCTCCAAGATCTTTACCACCCAGGAGACCATAAACAATACAGAGACAGCAAAGAAGTAGGTCCTTCCAAGAAGTGGGTCTGCAAAGGACAGTTCTGTGAAGTACTTTGTTGCCCTGTTTACCAACTTCACCAAAGTGAAGGAGTTAGGAATTTATCCTTTTGGAATTCTGGGATTTGGTAGGAGGAGGTATTTGCTGTGGTCAGCCATCAGACTCTCCATTGCGCTGCACATAGGCTTTGAACAGCTGCTGTCAGGGGCTAGCATTACTGAAACACACCCTTGAAGAAGAACACCTCTGTCCTGTTGGTTCTGCTAGGATCTAGTTCATCAACTGCTTTGGCCATGAGACTTGGGCTCTTTTGCTCTGTGACCAGTACTGCCACCGCTTTACTGCCTTCTTCCTGCAGGGTATCATGCAATCCATTGGGAAGCACATTGCCAAGCTTGCAGTCCATGTGGGCCAAGTATCAAGTATCAAGATGATACTTTGATACTCCCACATCTTAGTCCAGACTCAGCACCCTAGACTGAAGGAGTTGCATCAAAAAATCCTTCTGCTCAACTTCTTATCCCAGACTGAGGCCCTGATGAAGGGAAGACTACAGAAGAAGGCCAAAAGGGGCTCCAAACCACAGGGGGAAAAATTGGAGGAATTGGAAAAGCTGCTGCCACACAGGTCTTTGAAGGAGATCTACAACCAATTCCTTTATGTTTACCAACCATAAGCCATTAATTACTGGAGACTTATTCCCCATGTATAAGCACAAGATCTTCATTCAGGGAGTTATCTGGGACATCAACAGCTACCACCAATAGAGTGTTGAGCTGGAAGGCACCAACCCAGTGACCTCTCTTAATTCTTCTACCAGTGGGCTGATTCACTCTACCAAACAAAAACTGAAAGCATGAATCCAGAAGCCAATAAACCCGTGCTCAGCACCAGCTCTTATTGTGAGTGGCCCTCCTTATCCTTACTGCCACCGTTTGCACTGTATGGGTCCTGCCCTGCCCAGAGCACCTTTGGGTGGTGGACAAAAGTCCCTTGAGGGAAGCCGTTCTGGACTCACCACACCCTCTCTCTCAGCATCCACCAGCCCTCTGTGTGGTCATTTAGTGAAATGTTTCAGTGCAACTGGTTTTTCATATTCACACTGTTCATGCCCCAGGCAGAAAAAGTACTACCACTACAAATAAAAAAAGGGGGGAGAAGATTTATTATTATAAAATATCCAGCCTGAACTCAAATTTCTCCAAGTGTGCCATAAATCAGAATTCTAACAAGATTAGCTTGCTGTATTTGATTGAACTATCTCTAGTAGGAATCAAATGATACTAGATGATGCTGTGATAGCAGATATGCCAAAATCACAGTAATTTACATCAATTTAAGTTTACAGTAAAACCTATGAAATCACAACATGGCTAAGGCAGAGAAGTAAAACTCAGATATTTTCTAGAGAGAGAAATAGAAAAGTGCCAAGAGTACATGCACCCTGTCAAAGGTGGAAAACTTTTGAGACCTAGAAAAACAAGTTAAATCCACTGAGTTCTGATTCTCGCAAGTTACAAGTGTATTTCTAGCTCAGTTGAAATTCCATTGTGAATCAGCTCCATATTCTCTTTACTCCTGGCCACAGGCTAAAGAAACAGTCCCTACTTAGGATACACCCACTCCTTGACAGATGGAAATGAGGAATGGTTGAAACACGCGATGACTTTTAAAGCTTCTGCTCAGAAGTAGCAAGGTCATGTCTGCTCATATTTCATTGATCAAAGCAAATCACATGACCAAACTTGAAGTTATAGGAAGAAGTGAAGTATAATCCTGCAACAGATGATGGCATCAAATATTAACAATAATGAAATCTTCCACAGCTCTTAAATCTCTAGCATTTTACAGGTTAGATTTCCACCTTGTGTTTATGCCTTGATTTTGTAATTTTTAGTTGAAGAAACCCCAATTTTTTTCCCCTAGGATTTCTTGTGTTCATGTGAAATCGAGACAGAGACCGAGAAACAGTTGTCAAAAGAACAAGAGATCACTGCAAGTTTTAAAATAAGGAAAAACATCTCAGGACTGTGTTCTTTCTCCACACCTATTCAATCTGTATGCTGAGCAAATCATAGGAGAAGCTAGATTCTGTGAAGAAATTGGCATCAGGATTGAAGGAAGACTTATCCATAACCTATGTTATGAACTTCTTCCAAGACTTGTTTGCTCCACAAGATAGTCAGTACTCTTTTCCAACACTACAATTTAAAAGCATCAGTTCTTCTTCTGTCATCCTATTTCATTATCTACTCTTTGATATAGTGGTGATCTTAGGTGCCTTCCAAGAAATTGACTCAGCTTTTCTGTAGGTCTCAAAAATCAACCCCTGTTTAATGATGGAGGGATCTTCATAAAGGTGAAGATACCATGAGAGGTATCTTTACTGGGGCAATATTCTCATATTGCTGACTATCATATGCATTAAGTGGGTTTTGATGTCAAGAAAGGAATAATGAGATAATCTATGCTATGTTTTCTAGGACAATAGTATCTAACACTTGAAATATAAGGGTCCAAACATTTTTCAGGCATAATAAAATCAGGTTCTGAAAGTAACAACTTATTATGTTCTATCTAGTCACCCATGACTCATGGTAATTCTATAGTCAATAGCTCTGCACCCTGCCTGAACCCTACCTTATCCTGAGCCAGTCTCACTGACTTTGACACTTCTACTGCCACACCCCAGTTACAGTATAAATCTATCTCATCTGAGGTCTTCCTCTCCTGCTCTGTCCCTCCACTCTTCAAAACATGATATCCTTTTCTAAGGACTGGTCCCTGCTGGCCACATGCCCAAAGTACGTGAGATGGAGCTTCAAAATCTTTGCCTCCAAGGAATATCCTGGTTTCACCCTTTCTAAGACAGGCCTGTTGTTCTCTTGGCAGTCCATGTGATGTTCAAGACTCTTCTCCAGCATCACAACTCAGAGATATAATTTTTTCTACTTCTGTCCTCTTTAGTCATTGTCCAGCTCTCTGATGGATAGTAAGTAATTGCAAAGACCATGGCCTGGATCAGGCACACCTTAGTCTCTAGACTGACATCATTGCTCATCAGTACTCGGAAGAGCTCCCTGACAACAGATTTTCCCAGTGCAATTCATCTTTTGGTTTTCTAATTGCTGGTGCCAAAAGTGTTGATTGTAGAGCCAAACAAGGTGCAATTGTTAACAACCTCAATCTCTTCTCCATCTATCATGGTGCTGCCAACTGGCCCAGTGGTGACAATCTTTGTCTTTTTGATGTTGCACTTCAATCCATAATAAAGACTACTAGATCTTTATTTTTGCCATATATAATGTAAAAAAGAGTAACCTGTTAACCTTACAATCATTATTATTCCATTTGGGTTTTTTTTTTAAAAAAAATCCTTCTCATAAAGAAGCACATAATCTCAAAATAAGAAATCCTTTTAAATGTGGAGCAAGAACTGTCCTTAACTACTATTGAGAATGTACATGGACCTAATTGAGCAACAAATTAAAAAGTTAGTCTTCCATTGTTAAGTTGAAGATTCACATACTCTTCATCCTATTATTGCTAGTTGTCATTGGCATATTTTATGACCCAACTATTCCACACCTACCTGTGTTCTTTAAAGAAGTACGTACATACATGTAGTAAGAGTCATGGACTAAATGTTTATAGCAGCATACTAACAATAGCTCTGAATTGTAAGTAAGCCAAGTATGTCTTAATAGTACTGTCAATAAATTGCTGTATACTCATACTGCATAATCCCATTTATTTCAAGTAAAAAAAACCAAGCAATAAACAATACGAAGGTGTGGTGTTTGGGGAATGCATGCTTAACATAAAGAGTTTGTTGCCATTATTGTTGTTTTTATGGTCTCTGGTTACCCTTGGGGAAGAGAAGGCTTCTGATTAAGAAGACAAGGAAGAAATTGCTGAGATTCTGGTAAAACCTAAACAAAACCAACTGCAATTGAGTCAATTCTTACTCTTAACAATCACGCATTGGACAATGCATTGTCGAAAGCTGTAACTCTTTATAGAAGGAGATTGCCTCATCTTTCTCTATAAGAGGAGCTGGTAGATTTCAAGTGCTTAATTCTCATTGAAAGATCTCACTGGTGCCTAACAACAACAGTGGTACAGTGCGTAAGGTGTTGGCCTGTTTAGATCATCAGAAATATGAGCAGTTTCTCACATAAAAATTTATAACCTTAGGAACCCAATGAAAGGGGGTGGGTCACTGTGACTTGGGCCTGACCCATGACAGTAGATTTTGGTGACTTTCAGTCAGCAGGTCCAGCACACAACACTCTATACCACCAGGGTTCCTTGGGGTGTTGGCAAGATTGTATTCATTGACTTGACAGTCAACACCCTTGAAACTAGCAGTCAGGAAATCAAAAGACAAATTGCACTAGGAAGATCTGCTGTCAAGGACTTCTCCAGAATACAGAGAAATAATATCAGTCTAGAGACTAAGGTGTACCTGTTCCAGGCATGGTCTTCACAATTATTTGCTTTGTATCAGAGAGCTGTCAGTGACTAAGGAGGACAGAAGAAGAATCAATGTCTTTGAGTTATGGCACTGGAGAAGAGTCTTAAACGTATCATGGACCATCAAGAGAACAGGTCTAACTTGGAGAGGGTGAAAACAACTTTTCCCTTGGAGTCTAGGGTTTTGAAGCTCTATCTCACATACTTTGGGCATGTGGCTGGGAGGGAAAGGTCCTTGGAGAAGGATATCATATTCGGAAGGGTGGAGAGACAGTGCAAGAGAGGAAGACCCTGGATGAGATGGATTGTTATAATAACTAGGGCAATGGGGGTAGTTGTATCAGAGTCAGTAAGACTGGCCCAGGGCAGGGCAAACCTAAGAGCTGCTGTACTTAGGGTCACTATGGGCCACAATCAACTCGATGGCACATACCAACAACAGTAGTTACACTAAATCTTAATAACTTGTTAAGTTGTATGGTGTTTTAATAGAAATTTTTATTTATGTTGTGTTTTACAATAAGGAGGGTTTTTTTAAAAGGAAAATATAAACATCTCATTTTTCTTTTAAGGCAACTTTAGGAGAAACATGAAATAAATGAATGAATGAATGAATGAATGAATGAATGAAGGCCATCTGTTCTTTCTCGGCTCCACCATCTCTTTTCTGTCCCTTTCTCATCAGTGGGATCTCTGCTTCTGTCATTGGCAGCAGTGATGCTGGAGACAGTCACAGTCCCTGACTCAACAAAGGAGGAGTCAGTGTGAACACACACACACACACACACACACACTCCACGGTTTCCCTCTTCCCCTTTCTTTCAGGAAAAAGTAGAAGTATCGCCTCATCTCAGACCAAGAGCTCTCAGAAGTCACCTTCACGTCTTTCTCCCAGCCTTCTGGGCAGGTGCAGTGAGAGATTCGCAGATCTTTTCCTGGAAGTCACTCTCAGCAAGCCCTGTAGAGAAATCAGCAGCCTCAGGCAGTGCCTGGGCTAATCTGCATGGTGTCCAGAACCTTAGTTCTTAGCAAGGGCTTTTAAGACTGGTTTCAGCACTTTTTTACCATCTTGTCCCATCTCCCTTGATGGATTATCTCATCTATTGTGTTCTACAGACTTTGCTAGTTAGTCTATGTATAATGTGTGATACTTCTTGACATATATGACTTTACTCTCACAGCAGTCCTCTGAAATAGAGTTGAATTATTTTCCCTTTTCAAGGAGGAAGTGCGTGCTGGAAGGTTTGAGTGTTTTCCCTTGTCACTGTAAAGGCCCAGCTGTGGATTTGAATGTCTGCCACACCTAAAGGTTCTCTGTAGGGAGGGAACCCTGGGAGACTCCTCAGGCAGCATTTTCCTCAATATCTCCTGACCCGCCCTGGTTCACAGATGGTTTTCCCAGGAGCTATAAACCAAAGAAGGTAAAAAAATTACAAATGCCATCTAGTCTACTCTGACTCATGACTACCGCAAGCGTGTCAGAGTAGACTATGTTCCCTAGGTATGGTTTACTTTTGAATATTGGTGTATTGTGCTTCCAATGAAGGTTTAATTATTTTAGATTTATGGTTCAGTTCTAATCTTCACAAAACATGAACAATCTCATTCTTTCCATTCTGGTAGTTCTGTTTCCTTTAAACTAAGTTCCTTACTGCCTTAAATTCTCATGTTTATTGCAAAGTAATTGTTGACTGTTTGGTCTCATATAGGTGATTTTTTTTAAGGACAACAGTACTTGATGAGTAATATGTACTCTCTTCTGAGTCTATTTATTTACCTACAAAGTGACATCGGGGTTTAAATTTGGTTCCAGATTTGAAGGCAATAACCTTATGGAGTCCTTTAGTCTCAACTAAATAGAATTCAGTGACTCTATTTTGTGTATTTGTTTCTTAATTAAGGTTCTGATCCACTTAGTGCCCCCCTCCTATCAGAGTGTATCTCCTGCAACTTGCATTACAACCATTAATAGCGGTAGCCAGGAACTATCTCAGCGTAAATGAGACTATTGGTTCCGAAGAGACTAGTTTCTTCTTAGAGGCTTTGGTTTCCTTCTTACTGTTTTGTTCCAAGCAAGTAGAGATACTAATAGTTATATCTTACAAGCTTTTCAAAGGCAGGTTTGCTTGTTTTTTTAATAAGTATACTCTCAGGCCTTTCTTCTGAGATGCCACCAGGTAGACTAGAACAGCCAACTCTTTGTATCGCCCGAGGGCTCTTCCCAAGCTGTTGGCTAGAGATATGCAAATGCACTTGAGTACCACCTCTGCCCAAACATGTTGTTCTTGTTATGTGCCTTGTTGTCGAGTCCTTTGCGACTCATAGCTACCCTATGCACAACAGCCCTAAACCCTGCTC
>NW_006399760.1:33318457-33324298 GCF_000299155.1 Elephantulus edwardii
GAAAAATACCAAAAAGTGCCTGGAGTCGATCAACTCTAGGCTCCATTTGTTATAAAAATGGGAACTATGGGGAGCTCTGGTGGCCTAGTGGCAAGGACCTGCAACTACAATCCCAGAGGTGCACGGTTCGAATCCACCAGATGCTCTGCCGGGGAAGGAGGGACAATTTCCTCCTGTACCAGTCAGATCTGATTTGGCGGTACAGTCACACAAAAATAATAAAAATTTAAAAAAAATTTAAAAAAAAATGGGAACTATGTGCTGGGGTACAAACAGACTCTGAGAATGATCAGGCAAGAAAAAGTCAAGTTGGTCATCCTCACCAACAATTGTCCAGCCTTGAGGAAATCTGAAATCAACACTGGTGTCCATCACTCCAGTGGCTGTAATACTAAACTGAGTACAGTGTGTGGAAAAATACCACAGAGTAGGCACATTGGCCATCATTGATCCAGGTTATTCTGATATCATTAGAAGCAGGCCAGAACAGAATGGTGAAAAAGAAATCATGTAGTATTTTTCTTCACCAAGAAAATGGCTAGAATTAATTTTTTTAAAAAAAAGAGAGAGAGGGAGGGAGGGAAGAAAGAAGGGGGGGGGAGAGAATTGTGACCAGGAAACACAGAGAAGGAAACAAAGGGTGAAGCATTTAATGGGCATTGGCAGTAGTGTGAAAGCTGGAATTGAAGCAGAACAAGTTTCCATAATGTTGGGGGGAGCAGAACTGTCACAGTGGAGGGGGCTTAGAGCAAGCTCTTTCAGTCATTCCCCTGTTATTCTTTCAAAGTTTTGAGCAGATGAGCAGATTATATGGACAAAGAGTGAGACTGAGTCTAAAAGGTAATGGCTATTATATCTTATCTGATTCTAACAACAGGGCATTCTTCCAGAGTACTGATGGAAAAGTAACAGAGAAAAAGTTAGAAAATTAGGGGATCAGTTGAGGAGGTCCACCATCTGATTAGCATAATGCTGTTGTTTCATGCTGTGGAGTCACGTCTAACTGGCTTTCTATGACGGCGGAACTGTCCCTATTATGTTCCCTAGACTGTTACTTCTTACAGAGAAGGCCCTAAATGTTTAGTTCTTAACTGATGAGTTACTAGTTTGAAACCACGAACCACTCCACTGGAGAAAGAGATGGCATCCTGCTCTTTCTATCTTTTTTTTAAATTTTATTTTATTAGTGTGTGTGTGTGTGTGTGTGTGTGTGTGGTGTAACATCAAATCAGATCTGACTGGTACAGGAGGAGATTATTCCTCCTTCTCCAGCAGAGCATCTGGTGGATTTGAACTGTGCACCTCTGGGATTGCAGTACACCTTCTTGACACTAGGCCACCAGAGCTCGCCCAGCCTGCTCTTTCTAGAGATTAAACCTGTTACTGTTGAGTTGCTTTGTGTTATTGTGTTGGTTCTGATTCATCATGACCTATAGGACAGAAATTTAAAGGAGATAGACCTCCCTGCTCACATTCCTGTGTTCTTCATCTTTGCAAGATTCCAAATGATGTCACTGAAGCAGAGATCATATCATTAGTTCTGCCATTTGGCAAAGTAATTAATCTTTTGATGTTGAAAGGAAAAAAAACAGGTACGTGTTACCTAAAGATGGGCCCAGGGTAACTATCTCTTGGTATTGGTGTTAGAGCTGATTTTTGTTTCCTTAAAATTTTCTCTTAACCTTCAGATCTCATTCTGTTAACATAGATTTGACTTTGTTTTTAATTTATGACATGAAGCCATAAACAAAAATATTGAGGAAAAACCTTTTAACAAAATACATTTTATACTCTTCATTATGGGCTGATTCATGAAAATACTCTATAAAATATTGGAAGACCTTGTTAGAAGAAAAGAGGAAATAAATATTTTCCCTTAATTTTTTGTTTTCACTAGTCTATCCATTTGCATTTCTGCATACATTTTAGAATCAACTAGTTCATGTCTACAAAAACAGATCCTGGAATATTGATAGGGATTTCATTAAATGTGTGATCTGATTTGAGAATGGACATCTTAACGTTACTGTGTCTTCCTCCATGAATATTATACTTGTCTTTAACTATTTTTATCTCAGCAATGTTTTAGAATTTTCAGTGTACAGGCTTTTCATGTTTTGTCAGATTCATCCTTAAAGACTTGATATTTTCTATCTTATTGTAAAAGCAGTTTCAGTTTGGCCATGCTCTTAAACCTCGGGTTTCCTCTATTTTTACATCGTTTTGGGGTGGATTGAGAAAGTTTTATATTACAAGGGTAAGACTTTTTAGGGTTGCTATGAGTTATCTACAATTCAATGGCATTTAACAACACCACCAACATAGAGAGAGCTCTGTGGGCCTTGTGGATAGAAAGTTATGCTACCAAGTCAAAGGTGGGTGATTTTAATCTGCAGCCCTCAGGCCTGGTTTTTAATTGTTTTTGGTCAAACATTCTTCTAAGTGGTATAGCACTGGTCTGTCTATTTGCTGTACAGAGGTTAACTCATGGTTGCTGTGATGCTAAACACTGTGACACTGATGTGTCAAAAGCAGTAATGGTTACCCATGGTGGACAGTGTTTGGTGGAGCTGCCCGATTAAAACAAGCTTGTAAGCAGGAGCACTTCCCAAATAGCTTGCCTCCAGAAACCCTATGAACTTGGAGAAACAATGAAAGTTATACAAGTGTTCAGGTCTTTCATTCATAGGGTCATTATGAGTCATCCAGGACTCAACAGCACTTAATAAACAACACAGTGATAGTGGCAGATCACCAAGTATTTCCACAAAGCCTTGAGGTCTGAACAGTTGATATTTAATCTAGCAGATCTGGTTCAAGACTTGAAGTGTTTAACCAGTATGCCATCAGAGCTCCTTCTCTGTAAGACAACAGGCATTGAGAATCCTATGGAGTACAGAAAACCCATCCTAGAGAAAAAATAAGGGCTGGAAAGAAAATAAGAAAATTAGAGGATCATTTGAGGAGGTTCATCATCTGATTAACATAATGGTGTTTTTTGTGCTCTGGAGTTACTTCTGAGTCTAACTGACCTTCTACGACACCTTGTAATGTTTCTTAGACTGTTACAGAGGAGTCTACTTGTCAGGTCACCACATTTCAGAATGGACTTGAAAGGAATAGGTTTTGGCTCTGGTAACGAAGTTGATAGCATGTTACACTGTTAACCAAAAGACCCCTTGTCTGCAGTAGAATCCACCAGCAACTCTCCTCATGAAAGGTGAGAAGTCTCTTCCCATTAAGATTTGTTGTTGTTGTTGTTAATTCCAACTCGTAGCAACTCTGTTAATAAATCAATCAAAACTTTGTGTTATACTTCATCATCCTCACATTCTCCACCAAATATTTTAGTATTTCTCTCACCAAAATATGTAGTCTACTTTCTTTCCCTCGTGTTGGATACGGGTACAGCTTTGTAATGTCATGGGTTTATTTTACAAAATTACTTTCCTAGCTATGCATAGAAAGAAACCTGAAATAGGATCATTACAAGATTAGTAATTATGGCATTGGTCGGTTTTTCCTATCCTGCCAAGAGCAAATTGAGCAGATTAGCAGCAGCAGAAACAAATCTCATTAAGAAGAGGCAAGAAAGATAGTGCACATCATTTGGGAATAGAGATTCCTATGCCACTCACACCCAGTCCCATACAAGAGCTCCAGCCACAGTAGTGAACAGAGGCCAACAACATGAGACAGAGCTGACTTGAGACTGCCATCCACAGAGTCAGAGTCTGAGGCCTTCACCCAATCTTGCTGAGAAGATGACGTAATTGGAAGGACTAAGAGAGCTTTGTACCATTGACCTAAGCCATGGGGCTAAAGGTTAAAGGGCCTTTGAGCACTCTTGAGAAGCTGTCCTGACTAATTGTATACTACTGCCAAACTGAACTGTAGCCTATTAATTTCCTTAGTAAACTCCATAACCATGAATATGGTTCTGCGATATCTGTATCAACATTTCAATAAATTTTGGCCCTGCAGTAGAGCAGTATGACTGGTGTTGGAATTAGTAGAAGTAGATATGGGGTCATGGGGGCCATATCTGACCTTATGGTCATTGATGTTGTACTGTAGATATTGCTGATAGTGACTGTTCCCTTTTGTGAAGTTAATATAGGTCAGCCTTGCCATCCCCATGCCATTAACACACTGTTTTACAAACTTCTGAGATTAGGTCAATTACAGGCATTTGGCTTCTTCTTTTTTCCATTTGAATAATCCACTCTGGGCTAGCTCCTACATTGTGAAGCTGTCGTCTTAGCTGTCCTATGGAGAAAGTCTGTGTGTAAAAGAACTGAGGCCACCTCTCAACAACCAGCACCAACTTCCCGGGGTCTAATTCACCTTGATAGTGGATCCCTCACACAGTCAAGCCTTCAGATAACAAGAACTCTTTTGACAGCTTGACTGGGACTTCACAAGAGACCCTGAGTCAAGAACTACCCAGTTATGACTCTAAATTCCTGATTGATAGAGACTATATGAGATAGTAATTGCTTATTGCTGTTTTAAGGCATTAATTTTGGGGAGTAATTTGTTATACAATAGTAAAGAAGTAAAATAAATATAAAAAAGATTAGTGGAGAACATTTTACTTTTTCCCTTTTTAACCCTCTATCTCGTTTTTCTATTTCCCTGATCTCAAAAATAAAGATAAGCTCTAAGAGAGATGCAAATCAAAACAACTTTGAGATATCATCTCACCCCAGTAAGAATAGCAAAATTTAACAGAACAGTGAACAACAAATGCTGGTGAAGTTGTGGGGAAACTAGAACCAATATTATTCACTGTTGGTGGGAATGTAAAATGGTGTAACCACTGTGGAAGGCTGTATGGTGCTTTCTCAAAAAGTTAGAAATAGAGATACCATTTGACCCAGAAATTCCACTATTGGGAATATACTCTAAAGAAACCAGAACGACCACAATAAGATAAAGGTAAACAATCCAATTAAAAAATGGGCACAGTATATGAACAGACACTTCACCAAAGAAGACATTAAGATGGCAAACAAACACATGAAGAAATGTTCAAAATCTCTAGCTCTAAGAGAGATGCAAATCAAAACAATTATGAGATATCATCTCACCCCAGTCAGGATTGCAAAATCTAACAGAACAGCAACAAATGCTGGAGAGGTTGTGGAGAAACTGGAACCCTTATTCACAGTTGGTGGGAGTGTAAAATGGTGAAACCAAGTTAGAAATATAAATATCATTTGACCCAGCAAGTCTACTACTGGAAATATACCCCAAGGAAACCATAACTGCCACCCCAGCAGATATATGTACACCCATGTTTATCGTGGCTTTGTTCACAATAGCAAAGAGTTGGAAACAACCTAAGTGCCCATCAACAAATGAATGGATAGAGAAGCTGTGGTATATTCATACAATGGAATACTATGCTGCATTGAAAAACAAGGAACTAATGAAATATTATTCAAAATGGGTGACCCTTATGGAAGGACATTATGCTGAGTGAAATATCTCAGTAACAAAAGGACAAATACTGCATAGTGCCACTGTTGTAAAACAGGACTGACATCAGAGTTGGGTGGAGACTGAGAAAGATGGGATGAATAATGTATACTACACTGAAACAGATGAGGGAGAAAACTGTTTAAAAGGATATGTGATTAAGTATTATTGTCATGACTGGAGTCCAGAAATGAAGGCTGTATAGTGGAGTGGACCTGGGGGTGAAGGCTTGTATAACAATGAAAGAATTTTTCTTTTACTTTTCAAAAAGAAAAGTGAACTGGGGAGGGGGGTAGGCAGGGAGAAAAGTACAAAAAATCAATGACTGGAAATCCAAAGTCTTTAATTTTCATTAAA
>NW_006399760.1:33328778-33335700 GCF_000299155.1 Elephantulus edwardii
TAATATTGCTAAAATTAAAATTAATAATAAAATAGTAATAGTAATAGTCTTGCTACTAATAGCTATAAGATGATGACCACTTAATAGTTAAGAGTAATAGTTAAGCATTCAGTTACAAACTAAAGGGTAATTGGTTCAAACCCAAATCAGATACTTCTCAAGAAAAGATGTGATGATCTGTTAATGTAAAGACTTCTGCCTAGGAAACCCTATGATCTACTCCTCTGTTGTACAGGATCACAATGAGTCTGAACAGGTCAACAGGCAAAAACTACTCAACAGGTAAAAATTGAAGTGAAATGTAGTGTAAAAACTATTTTAAAAGATAAAAGAATCATCCTTTCTTTAGTGAACTTTCAGTTTCTTATGGAATTAGGTCAATGGAATGTATGTAACCACATTCTTCCTGAGACTTTAATAGAGGATTAGTCATCAGTGAACTCTTTTGTGTACATATAGGCAAGGTTCAGATATGTTGCTCGTGGGGTCATGAGTCCTAGTTAACTTAATGGCACTTTATAATGATGTTGTTGTGAACCATCGAGTCTGAACCAAATTGGTGGGTTTTCAGAAGCAGTTAATCACACAGGAGGAGATTGCCCATACTTCTCCCATGGAGTAATGATTGCAGTGCAGCTTCTTGCCATTAGGCCACCAGAACTCCCTAATAACAAATATATATCTATATATACTATATATTTTATGTATATTATATATTATATTATATATTGTTATATATTATATATAATCTATATATGAACTTCTGAAAGTCATGAACATTCTTCTTTGGTGAGGGAGCTCCATGTATGTATATATAATGAACTTCTAAAAACTAGTCACTCTACTTTAGGGTGCATTGGTACTGTAATCTGTAGGGAGTTGTACTACTAACTCAAAAGTGGGGCCTCTCTGGTGTTTGAGTCCATTGGTGGCTCCATGGGAGGAGGATGGTCAATCTCTTCCTCTGTGATTGATTTATAGCTTTCGAAAACCCACTTCAGGGTCAGCTTTGAGTCAGTTTATCCAGTTAAAGTAATTGGGTCCCATCCAAATAGGAAGAGGCATTCTGAAGTAATAACTTGAAGATTTTTTTGTAGGCCAGAAATAGCGTAATACTGCCTCTAAAGTTTCAGGTACTGTCTGACCCACTCACCTTTTTCCTGCAACCTCATTTTAATAATTTTCATTCCTGACTTTCAAGTGTTCAGTTTGGAGTTTTGGGTTGTTTAGCCCACAGCCGGTGGCCTCCTTAATGAGGTCAAAGGAGTGTGGATCCTCTGGCTTTATGAAGAGAAGTATTTGTTAACAGTAACTCTTTCCTCTGTTCTCAATTTCTCTCCTCTCCCATCCCCAGGTCTGGTGAAGCTCTGAACTGTTAAGCAAGTTTCACTAAAAATAAATAGATAGATAGATAGATAGATAGATAGATAGATAGATAGATGAATAAGTAAGTAAGTAAATAAAGAAATAATAAATAAACAAACAAACAAACAAACAATGGAAACATGGATTTGGAACCAGATGAAACTAAAACCAAATATACATAGTAGATGGGATTCATAGGCAAATTCTTTGACCTAGGTAAGCCTCAGATTTCTCATCTGAAAACTGAAGTTAAACAACATAAATAAATTTTGTGTGAATTAGTGTCAGCAATATGACATAGAAATCACATACAATAGCAAAATAAATCAAGCCCATGGCTGTCAATACAATTCTGACTTGTAGCAATCCTTTCTGTAAGGAGAGGTTTCCAAGGCTCTAAGTCATTACAGTAGGGAACTTTCACCCAGCACAGAAGAGGAACTCAGAAATGCTGTTTTGCCAATAGTTATTTGTGCAATTTGATGACTTTTGTGTTCACCTTCTTAGCACATGGTGGGGTTGGACTTCGTGGTCCACTTTTGGGGTGAGAAGGTTGTTTCTCACTAACACTTTATGAGCAAAAATTACACATATTGTAATTAGTAGTGAAAGACCCTCTTTTCTTTAGAATGATGACAGGCAACATTCAAGATGTTGGCTGCTTTACTATTCTTGAGTTCATTGGCTAGGAAACTTTGGATTCTGCTCTTAAGTCTTCAACTGACTGTAAATGTTAATCAAACCAAATCCAAATCTCCAAACCTATTGCCTTTGATTCCAACTCAAAACAACTCACCATTGGATTTCTCTGGCCCTAAATCTTAATAGGAGCAGACTGCTTCACCTTCCTTTCCTGAAGAGCACATAGTGGATTCAAACTATTGACCTTTTGGTTAGCACCCCACCATAATCCACTACACCTCCAGTGTTCCCCAAATACTGCCACAACAATGCCTAAGCTGCTCTTTTACCAACTAACTAGACACCATAGTCCAACCCAATTTGACATGTAAAATTAATAATCACACTGCCCTTTGGAAAATGGTTCTCAAATTACAAAAGGCAGAACTGTAAAGTTTGTCAAGTTTGGGGCTTGATTCTCCTTTTATTGCCTGATCAATCAGTCACATGCAGAGTCAACCCAGGCAGGCCAAGGTCTCTTGGGCAATCTGCCAGCAGATCCTTGTGGGAGGCAATTATGCTGTCATACTTTCCCTGCTGGAACTACACACTCTCAGACTCCAGTCTCAAGGCAGTTGTGACAAGCATTTGTATTAACTTTCCAGTTCATGAGTCAAAAAAAGCTGGCACGTCATTGGCTCCAGGAAGTCATGTGGGCTTGGGTGGGGTGGGGGTTGGGACAGCATTTACAGACATGGCCCTAAGTCCTTCTGAATTTAGGGATTCACTTCAGGCAAGGTATAAGGCACTCCAGGCTGAAGGAGAGAACAAAATAATTTTGAATCAACAAATATTTACCAAACTTCAAATGGCCATTAAAATACTGGTATTTTGAGTTCCCTCTATTATCCTTCATTGACTTTTAACAGCTCCTGGACTGTAGTTAAATACATGAGGTATAGCAACTAGAAGAAAGGCTCAACTTTGGGCAAGAGAGCAGAGGCCCTGGGAGCCAGCCAGTGTTCTCAGGTTGTAAAATTAAATCTCTAGACCAATCGGACACTGGCTTTAGGCCATGGCAGTGATTAATGCCAGAGTTGTAAAAAGTGTTATAGTGGGAACGGTTACTCAGGGGTGTGTGTGTGTGTGTGTCTGTGTCTGTGTGTGTGTGGCTTGCGCGTGTGTGCGTACCAATTTAATAGGCAAGCTGGTTTTTTTCTTCAAAGCAACTTAACACGAAACACATAACTTCCAGTTGTGTTGGAATCTAAAAATAAAATGAAAGACTTATCTACTTTTCTCTTTTAATTAAGAGCTTAAGCAGCTTGATAGAAGCAGCCTAAGCAACATTAAGCTCGAAACTAGTTACATCAGTCCAAGTCTCACTGGTCTTTGTTAATATATGTTCATGCATTTTTATGCAGTTGTAATTAGTGTAGACATACAATTATTGGTTCTACTTTTTTTCCTTTAACCTTATTTCATATGAACTTTTTCATACTTATTTGAAACATATGTTTCTTTTCTTTTCCTTTTAGGGTATTCTATTACATCCCTGTATTATTGCTGGTTTAATCATCCCCCTATCGTTGAAGATATGAGCTGTTTTCATGGGTTTTTTGTTATAAATTATACCATTTTCAACATCTTTTTACTTCCCTCCCCACTTTTTTGTCTTTAGGTTGGTTCTTTAAACTGTGGCACCTCATACAGCATTTAAAGTACCTCTGGTGGCTTAGTGGCAAGAACTTGTGCTGCCAACCACAAGGTAGGTGGTTTGAATTCACCAGCTTCTCCGTGGAAGAAAGATGAACATTCTTTCAGCAATTTCAAAGAATACCTGCTTTTCACGTCACTAAATGTTCTTATAATTTATCTTTATTTCAGCACCACACCAAGCTTCCTGTATTCTGTTTTGTAATGCTTAGGGCTAGGAGCCTTCAAATTACATTTCCCAGGCTTCATTTCCAGCTAGTTTCCTGTTAAGGTCTACCAATAAAAGGCACCAGCTGAGAATTAGAATGTAAAAGGAAGGAATAAGCTATATTTCTCTGTTTCTGGCAGTAGCTCTAGAAGTGACTTTATTTTGGGGTGGACTCCCCTAGGATCCCAGCGTCATGTAGGGCGCTCCAGTAGCACAGAAAGAAGCACAGTCCTGAGTTATTATAACACCGCCTCCTCTTTTTATGTTCCATCAGCTGTCTTTTGACTTTCTGTCCTTACTATACCCACTCTTCCTTTATTAACATGATTGGATTCTAAAGACCAGTTTGTTAAATGAAAATTAGCATTATGCAGAAATAGAAGGTGACCACATCAGATCACAAAATGGAAAATGACTCCACCATAAGTGAGCTGGCAGATTTCATCATTATATAACCAAACCACTGAGGCTATTGGTCCAGTCAAACTGATGTATAACTCTAACTATCAGAGCCAGCCTTTTTCTTGTCTTACACTTTTGTATTTATTACTGCTAGACTTTTATTATTAATGTGCAAAATTTTCAGATAATAGATTTATTTTCCTACTATAAATGCACAATGTCAGGTAAGGAGATAGTAAGTGAGGAGTAGGTATAATCTCAGGATTGTTGTTATTTAGGATTGTAGAGTTGACTCCATATCATAGCAACCCCATATATAACACAACAGAACACTGCCTGATCCTCTACCGTCCTCACAAAAGTAGGTACGTTTGAGCCCATTGTTGGGTTTTTGTTCTGTTTTAGTTTTTGCTTTGCTGATCCTCTATGCTACAAAACATGATGTCCTTCTCCAGGAATCACTGCATTTTCAGCTTTCCTAATGGTTCCTTATATCAAATGTGTTCTCTTTGGAATCTCTAGCATGTAGAAATCTCTTAAATATTGTTGTTGTTAATTGCCATAGAATCAAGTCAACTCATGGTCACTTCACGTGCAGAGTCGAACCTACTTGTAGAGTGTTTGAAGCTGTCCTTTGGAAGCAGATTACCAGGCTTGTTTTCTGATTTTTCTGATCATTGTTATGCCCCATCAAGACACCTCCTACTTATAGCGACCTTATGCACAATAGCTCTGAACCCTGTTCTGTTCTAAGCTAATCTCACTGTCTCTCACACGCTTACCACCACTATCCCCGTTACTGTGTCAATCCATCTCATCCAAGGTCTTCCTCTCCTGCTCTGTCCCTCCACCCTTCTAAGCATGATATCCTTCTCCAAGGACTGGTCCCTTCTGGCAGTATGCCTAAAACTGTGTGAGTCAAAGCTTCAAAATTCTTGCCTCCAAGGATAAGTTTGGTTTCACACTCTCCAAGACAGACCTATTAATTTTCTTGGCAATCCATGGTATATTCAATATTCTTCTCAAACACCACAACTCAAAGACTTTGATTCTTCTTCTATCACTTAGTCATTAGTTTATAAGCTGATTCTTATGGGTCTAATACTTATTTTGGGAGGCTTATATATGTAGTTACTTAGTAAACAATACTTTTTTAAAATTCCTTTCTTACTAGTTTAGAATGCGTCTTCTTTTTCAACAAAATGCATTTTGTATACATAACAAAGTTTAATTGTTTTAACTCTGGAATAACATTTTTTGGATGTTTATATATCACACAGTATAAAATTATCATAAACATAATACCCAATCATTAAATCACAGGCCATATGTGAGGCATAGAAAAGTACTTAAATATAATTAAAAATCCAGGGAATTGTCACCAAAAGTAGGTAAAAGAATATAAAAATATAGTTGGACTCATCTTTCAATCTTATATTTTTTCTCTTAATATTGCAAATGAAGGGAGAATATAACATCTCATAAGGTAACCAAATGGAGGGGGGCAGTGGGGAATGAGAGGCAAAATGAAACAGTTCAGGTGACAAAGATGAGACATGAAAAAAAGGGCTCTAGTTTTATAGTGTTGTTGTGTACTGTTGAGTCAGGACCGACTCATAAATGAATTTTCAGCAGATTTTCAAAGGCAGTAAATTGCATGGGAGTTGATTGCTCATCTTTCTCCCACTGAGCAGCTGGCAGATTTGAACCATGTGCTTTTATGTTTACAGTGTAATTTCTTACCATTAGCCCACCACAGAGCTCTGATCATAATAAACTATGGCATTTCCAGGAGGCCCCCAGCTCTCTGCAAAGGCTCAGTTGATTAAGCTGAAAGTGGCCCCTTCCACTCAGCCTCAGGAGAGGACACAGATACACTGCTAACAGAGACCAAGATCAAGACCACTATAAGCAGCAACCTTCTAGGCTTGGGGAGAGAAAGGTCCTGGGCAATATCCCTGGGAAGTTCCCAGCTCCACTCAGGGGCTTTGTCATCTCAGGGTAGAAACACTGACCCTCATGCAATTCACATAATGTCAAGGAAGCAGTAGACAAGTTCAAACACTGTAGGGGATGGGGGTAGGGGAATCTTCTCATAAAAAAAGCAGACCAGATCAAGGACTCAATTATTACCTCAGAAACAGGAAAGAGGAGAAATATACTGAGTTCTTGGAGTACCAAGAACTGGTACTGAAGAAGTTGCAAATTGAAGCCATAAATAAAATGCAACAAGAAAGGGGAAAATCATCACAAGATAGAAAGCATACAATTAATACAGTATTAGAAATGACAGAAAAGCATGAAAATACACTCCAGAATATCAAGATTGAAATGATAGAAAGTCTCAGCATGATGGAGGCTCAAAAAATCATGGGGTTGTACAATTTGATGGGTGGGCAGGTGAGGGAAATTGGAAGAATCTGATATGAAAAATAGTCTATTCAAATTTTGTAAATAAACTAGTATAATAAAATTTTATAAATAAACTAGTATAATACAACAAACAAACAAAAACAGAATAAAAAAGATGGAGCAGAGAATCAGCAAGTTAAAGACAAGAAGGTCAATGAGAACTTGTTATTGTTGTTGTTATGTGTCATCGAGTCACTT
>NW_006399760.1:33335800-33337094 GCF_000299155.1 Elephantulus edwardii
AACAAATGAATGAATGGAGAAGCTCTGGTATAATCACACAACGGAATACTATGCCGCATTGAAAAAAAGGAACTCGTGAAATAGTATACAAAATGGGTGACCCTGGAGGACGTTATGCTGAGTGAAATAGCTCAGTCATCACAAAAGGACAAATACTGCAGAAAGAATTCTTTTTTACTTTTCAAAGAGAAAAGTGAGCTGGGGAGAAGGGGAGGGCAGGGAGGAAAGTGTGCAATAATGAATGAATGGAAATCCAAAGTCTCAGTAAACTTTCATTAAAATTAATAAAAAAAGTAAAATAAGGAAAAATACTAGTTCACCATTTTTTTTAATCTAAAAAGCATAATGTACATTTCCAAAGCATTGAAGAAACTCATTTTATGACTCATAGTAATAACTGTTTATACATGGAGAAGTTGTGCCAAGAAATCTGGAGGACAACCACCTGGCCAACTGACTGGAAGAGGTCTATATTTGTTCCCATTCCAAAGAAAGACGATCTGACAGAGTGTAGAAATCATTGAACAGTATCATTGATATCATATGCAAACAAGATTCTGCTGAAGATTATAAAAAAACGACTGGAATGGCATATCAACAGAGAACTGCCTGAAGTGCAGGCCAATTTAGAAGAGGTCTCGGCACTAGGGATATTATAGCTAATGTTAGATAGATCTTGGCTGAAAGCAGAGAGTACCAGAGAAATATTTGTTTTCATTGACTATGCAAAGGCATTTGACTGTGCAGATCACAACAAACTGTGGCTGACTCTGAGAAGATTGGGAATACCAGAACACTTAATTGTGTTTATGCAAAACTTGGACCAGGAGGCAGTCGTCAGAACAGAGCAAGGAAATACTGCATGGTTCAAAATTGGGAAGGGTATGAGCCAAGGATGTGTCCTATCTCCATACCTTTTCAATCTACATAAGGAACAGATTATCTGGGAGTCTGGACTCTATGAGGAGAAATGGGGCATCAGGATTAGAGGCAGAGTTATCAACAATCTGCGTTATGCAGATGACACAACCCTGCTTGCTCAAACTGAGGAGGACCTGAAGCGCTTGCTGCAGAATTTCGAGGACTGCAGCCCTCAATATGGATTGAAGCTCAAGATTCTCATCACTGGGCTGACCGGCAGCATCATGATAAATGTTGAAGAGATTGATATTGTTAACAGCTTTAGTTTGCTTGGCTCTACAATCAACACTCTTGGTACCAGCAGCCTGGAAATTAAAAGATTAATTACATTGGGAATGTCTGCTGTCAGAGGTCTCTCTAAAGTACTGACGAA
>NW_006399760.1:33341438-33343854 GCF_000299155.1 Elephantulus edwardii
TTCCTAGCAGTCCATGGTACCCTCAATACTCTTCTCCAGCACCACAGCTCAAAAGCATCAATTCTCCTTCTATCCTCCTTAGTCACTGTTCAACTCTCTGATGCATAACAAGTGATAGCAAAGGCCATGGCCTGTATCAGATGCACCTTAGTCTCCAGAGAGACACCATTGCTCTTCAGTTCTTTGGAGAGGTCCCTATCAGCAGACTTTCCCATTGCAATGAGAACTTACGAGAAGAAAAAAAACAGTGAGAAAACAAAAGGGAAAAATGAAGAAAATATTAGAAACATGTGGGATAACATCAAATCAAATGACATAAGCATGATTGGAAATCCAGAATGGGTATGGGGGCAGGGGGGGTGGGAACAACAACAACAAAAAGAAAAGGAGAAAATTGTGGAAGAGATACCAGAGGAAAACTTTTCAGGTATTATGAAAAGTGAGGAAGTCCTAAAAGTTGAGAGAATGCCAAACAGACTAGATCCTAAAAGAACACCAAGACATATCATTGTCAAACTTTCCAAAATCAAACACAGGGATAGAATACTAAAAAAAAAAAAAAAAAAAAAAACAGAGTGAAAAGGACAGAGCTACGTGAAAAAGGAGAATCAATTAGATAAAGCTTTGACTTCACAATAAAAACCATGTGAAAAAGAAGACAGTAGGATGATATAGAGAGAAGGCTGAAAGAAAACAATTGCCAGACAAGGATTCTGTACCCAGAAAAGCTGTCTATCAAATATGAAGGAGAAACTAGGTCATTTGCCGAAAAGCAGGAACTTTTAAGGAAACAAAGCCAACTCTACAAGAAATACAAACAGAATTCTTTCCCAGAGAGAGCAGAGGAAAACAGATGGACCAAAGTGACTAGCAACAAAAGAAAAGGGAATGCAGCAAAATGGCAATAATAAAACCTACACTGTCATTGATCATACTCAATGTGAATGACTTAAACACACTAATTAAGATAAAAGGGATTATTGTTATTGTTAGAAGCCATAAACTCAAGTATGACTCACAGTAACTCTATGAACAACAGATCTGAACCCTGTCCTGTCCTGTCCTGCCCTGTGCCATCTTCCCTCTTCCTGACACACTAGAGCCCATTGCAGCCACTGTTTCAATCCACCTGGTCAAGGGTCTTCCTTTCCTTCACCAATCCTCTACTCTTCCATGCATCACATCCCTCTCCAAGGAATAGCCCCTCCTAGCAACATGCCCAAAGAATGTGAGGTGAAGCCTCATCATTCTTGCCTCCAAAGAGCACTCTGACTGTACCATCTTCAAAACATACTTGTTTGTTCTTTTGGCCATCCATGGGATGTTCAGTACTCTTCTCCATTGATGGTATACCATCAATTCCTGGGACCTTATTTTTAGCCAAGTTTGAACTTTTTCCTTCATCACCACAGGCTCTTGCTCATATGTTGTTTCATTAAATTCTTCTGTGTCTGAAAATTCTTTTTGGTATAAAGACTCTGTATACTCTTTCCATATTCTTTAATATTTCCAGGATCATTTAATATTCTGCCCAAAGCATCCTTAATAATTGCAACTTGAGGCTTGAATTTCTTCTTCAGTTCTTTGAGCTTAAGAAATGCTGAGTGAGTTCAGTTCCTTTGATTTTCTAACTCCAGCTGTTTGCACATTTCATTATCATACTTTACTTTATCTTGCCATGCTACCTTTTGAAATATTTCATTCTGCTCCTTAATGTTTTGATTTCTTCCCTCTGCTTTGGCTTCTCGGCATTCTAGTGCAATATCCAGAGTCTCTTCTGACATCACAGCAATAAGAAGTAGGCAGCAGGTAGAAGCATTTGCAATCACAAAAACCCATAAAGCTTGAGATATTAGTTATCAGATCAAGGAATGGATAGAAGGAGATAGGTGTTGAAGAGAATAGAAGGTGGGAGTAGAAGGAAATGCTGGTGGAGCAGGGAAATGGTTGGGTCAAGACACTCGTGTCAAGGGCAGAGACAATGCTGAAACTACTGGTTATTTCTACAATTGAGAAATATCTTTCCTCTGTATTTTTCTGTAAAATGCTTGCCTGTCAGATACCTTTCTAAATCTGAGCATTCAGATTAAGACAGATTAGAAAGAAGGATTGGCCATCCACTTCAGAAATAGCAGGCCTTTGAAAACCCTATGTACAATAGAACTTAAACAAGCACATAGGGCAACAGAGGTGGAACTTTCAAGTATGGAAATACTAAGGAAGAGGAACAGTTATAAGCAACCACTAGTAGTTGGAACATGAAATGTGAGAACTATGAATGTAGGAAAATTAGATACTGTTAAGGAAGAAATGGAACACATAAATACATAGGTATTGGTGAGATGAGATGGATTGGCATGGGACATTTTGAATCAGATAATCATATAATCTACTATGCTGGAGGTGAAAAGGTGAG
>NW_006399760.1:33344472-33345738 GCF_000299155.1 Elephantulus edwardii
TCACAGAATCGATCCATCTCATCGAGGGTCTTCCTCTCCTGCGCCATCCCTTCACTCTCCCAAATATGATGTCCTTCTCCAAGGACCAGTCCCTCCTTGCAACATGCCCAAAGTATGTCAGATGAAGCTTCAGAATCCTTGCCTCCAAGGAGCATTCTGGCTTCACCCTCTCCAGGACAAACCTGTTTGTTCTCCTAGCAGTCCATGGTATATTAAACATTATTCTCCAGCACCACAGCTCAAAGGCATCAATTCTCTTTCTGTCATCCCAATTCATTATCCAACTCTCTGATGCATAGCACGTAATTGCAAAGACTATACCATGGATCAGGTGCACCTTAGTCTCCACCCTGTCATCGTTGCTCTTCGGTACTCTTGAGAGGTCCCTCACAGCTGACTTTCCCAATGCAATTCATCTCCTGATATCCTGGCTGCGGTTACCAAGAGTGCTGACTGTGGAGCCAAATACACTAAAACTGTTAACTATCTCAATCTCTTTACCATCCATACTGATTCTGCCAATTGGCCCAGTGGTGAGAACCTTTGGTTTCTTGATGTTGAGCTTCAATCCATATTGAAGACTGCAGTCCTTGGCCTTCTGCAGCAAGCGCTTCAGGTTCTCTTCAGTTTCAGCAAGCAGGGTTGTGTCATCCCCATAATGCAGGTTGTTGATGATTCTTCCACCAATCCTGATGCCGCTTTCCTCCTCGTACAGCCCAGTGTCTCAGATGATCTGTTCTACATACAGATTGAAAAGGTATGGAGACAAAATACATCCCTGACAGACACATTTCTTGATTTTGAACCATCCAGTGTCTCCCTGCTCTGTTCTGACGACTGCCTCCTGGTCCAAGTCAAGGTACCGCATTAACACAATCAAGTATTCTAGGAATCCTACTCTTCTCAGAGTCAGCCACAGCCTGTTGTGATCCACACAGTCAATAGCCTTTGCATAGTCAATGAAGCACAGATAGACATTCCTCTGGTATTCTCTGCTTTATGCCAAGATCCATCTAACATCAGCTATAATATCCCTAGTACCACAACCTCTTCTACATCCAGCCTGCACATCTGGCAGTTCTCTGTTGACATATTGTTCCAAACGTTTTTGGATAATTTTCAGCACAATTTGGCTTGCATGCGATATCAATGATATTGTTTGATAATTTCCACACTCTGTTGGGTCGCCTATCTTGGGAATGGGAACAAATACTGATCTCTTCCAGTCAGTTGGCCAGCTGGCTGTCCTCCAGATTTCCTGGCACA
>NW_006399760.1:33346128-33354793 GCF_000299155.1 Elephantulus edwardii
TTATAGTATCTTGCTTTGTTGTCCCGAGCTGCCTTTTGAAATTTTCTGTTCAGCTCTTTGATTTCTTGATTTTTTCCTTTAGCTTTGGATTCTCGGCATTCTAATGCAATACTCAGAGTCTCACCCGGCATCCATCTTGGTCTTTTCTTCTTCTTCAGCCTTTGTAATGATCTTTTATATTTTTCATGGATGATTTTCTTGATACCCTTCCAGAGCTCATTTGGTCTATGCTCATTGGTGCTCAAGGCCTCAAACCTGTTCCTGAGATGGTTTTGAAATTCGAGTGGGACACACTTAAGGTCAAGTTTTGGTTCCCGTGGACTTGATTTAATTTTCCTCAACTTCGGCTTGAACTTGCATATGAGTAGTTGGTGGTCTGTCCCACAATCAACACCTGGCCTGGTTTTCACTGCTAATATTGAGCTTCTCCACTGAGTCTTTCCACAAATGTAATTGATTTGATTCCTATGCATACCATCAGGTGAGATCCATGTGTATAGCCTGCGTTTATGTTTCTTATAAAAGGTATTCACTATGAATAAATCATTGAATATGCCTCACTTCTCTCACCGAGCCCGTGTTTTCCAGGTACTGATCCTTCTTCCCTGTTCCCAACTTTTGCGTTCCAGTTGCCCATTATTATCAATGCATTGAGATTGCATGTTTGATCAATTTCCGACTGCAAAAATTGGTAGAAGTCTTCTATTTCCTCCTCTTTGGCTCTAGATGTTAGAATAAAGAATTCAGAAATCAAACCATCAATCTACATTCACAGATATGTGACATAGTAACAAAACTTGTTACTTGTCATTGAGAAATGACAGCCACTTTAATAAATGGTCCTGTCAAAGCTGGACATTTTACTTATAGAAAACGAAAACAGGATCCATATCTGACACCATATAAAAAACCCCAACTCAAAGTGGATCAGAGAACTAGGATAAAACTCTAAACCATAAAGATTATAAGAGAGAAAATAGGAAAAGAATTAGAAGCCTTGGGCTACAGCATAAATAGGCTTGCAAACACAGCCAAAAATGCTCAATGTGAAAAAGATAAAATTGACAAATGGGGCCTACTTAAAATCAAATTATTGTGTGTATCACAAACTGTCTCCAGTTGGGTGAAAAGAAAGCCCATAGATTTGAAAAATACACATTTGCAACAGAATTTTAGACCAGGGTCTCATAACTAATGTTTACAGAATACTACAGGGCCTCCACAAGAAAAAGACTGATAACTCAATCACAAAATGGACAAAAGGCATGAAAAGACTCTTCACAAAAGAGGCCATTTGGAGGGCAAACAGACACATGAGGAAATGGTCAAAATCACTAGCAATTAGGGAGATGTAATTCAAAACAACAATGAGATATTTTCTCACCCCATTAACAATAGCAAAGTATAACAACACAGCAACCAATAAATGTTGGAAAGCATGAGGAGAGAGTGGAACTGTCATGCCCTGTTGGAGAGATTGCAAAATGTTGCAACTACTCTGGAAGGAATTTTGGTGTTTCCTGAAAAAGTTGGACATGGAAATACCATATGATCCAGCTATTCCACTGCTAGGAATATATCTCAAGAAAAATAAGAACTGTGGCATGAATGGAATTATGTACACCTATGTTCACAGCAGCATTACTCACAATATCATGAAATTTGAAACAACCAAAATGCTCATTAAAAAAGTGAATGGATTGTGAAATTGTGGTACATTTACACAGTGGAATACTATGCAACACTAAGAAATAACAACTTTGTAAAATACTGTATAACTTGAGAGAGAGTAGAGAGCATTATACTGAGTAAAATATCTCAGTCACATAAGGACAAATACTGAATCAGGCCTCTGTTGTGATAATAGGAGGATAACTGAGCAAGATACATATAAATATTCAAAAAGGGAAGGGGGAAGGGAGAAGTGGGGGAAGAAGAATGGGGTAAACCACTGGGATAGCTGAAATTGGGTTAGAGGGAGGTTGAAGGTTTGAAGAATGTTCAATGGGGTCTTGAAAAGACAAGAGGATAATAGACATAGAGCAAGGGTGTAAAAAAAGAGCAAAGACTACATGGCAAGGGTCCTATATGACCTTTATCAACTTCACGAAGGAGAACTGTCCCTGTTAACAGCATCAATAACACAAAACCAAATCCCATGAAGTCAGACATGTCGCCCAGACTCCTGTCCTTCTTTCTACTCTTTTCAACACAAATATTATTACTTTACTGGATCCAAAAATCCAATATAATAGCTCACTAACCGCACAGAAATATATTGCTGAAGTCAAGAGGTTATAATCAGGATAGTAGCAGAATACAGTCACTTAGTCAGGACAGCTTCAAAATGTGCTTGTAAGCACCTCAGGCTTGAGCCTCATGGCCTTAGACTAGTGTTAGAAAGTTCTCAGTCCTGATCATTATGGCTCTCCACAGAGTCCCATCCTCAACCCTACCCTTCAGTCTTCCAGTTGTCCAAGAGACTTTGGCATAGGCTTTTAGCTCTGGTTCCATGGAGGATAGCTGTCCCAAGGTCCGCTCCATCTTATGCCGGGTGTCTGGTCCTCTGCTTCAGCTGCTATGGCTGTTGCTCTGATCCTAGAGGACAAATTGCATTCTCTTGCTTACTCTTTTTTGGTGTTGAGGTTCCTCCTGTTCCTGGATTTATTCAACTTAAGAGTGAAACTCGCCAATCCCCTTGCGGATTGCTAACATGCCCTATTTGCATATTCCTGCCCATCACGTGGCAAAGTCAAATCTAACAGCTAAGAAAGCCATTTTGAATCCTAAATTTCACTCCAGAAATGGCAATTAATTACATAAAATATAATACATATGAAAGATTGTATAAAATATGAGGTACATAAATGAAACACAATGTACATAAAGGAATACATAAAGCACAAAGTACATGTACAAAACATGTATATGAACAGTGTATATGAATCATTATATGCAAACCAATTAAGTTAAAAAATAATTTAAAAATGTTTAAAACCAAAATGGCTTGTGGATAAAAAGAATTAAAGATATTTCAGGAAGGTAAAGAAGCATGTAAAAAATAGCATTGATAATAGTGTTCTGGGATTGTTTCTATTTGACTCTGTGAGAATAATAATGCCAAGTTGAAATAAAGCCTGAAGGTACCATTCTAGGTTTTGTTAACTACCATAATAAATGTTTCAATCACTTACAGGAACATTTCACGTACTTAACTCTGTATTTGAAGATTTTGACTTTTAAAGTTCTGCATAATTTATGAGGGATTTCTTGTAGAATAATTTGAAGGTAGTTGTATTGCTAATCCAAAGGTCACACTTCTCTGGCAGTTCAAATCCATCAGTAGTTCTGAGGTAGAAAGAAAGATGAGGTTCTGTGTGTTTTACAGACTTGGAAAACCAATGCAGGGTAAGCTATGAGTTGGTTTTTATCCAAGTGCAATGAGTTGTGCTGGCATCACTTAAATTAACATCATTTATTGTTATTACAATGTATGCAGAATCAGTACCCTGTGAACTATGCTTTCTATAGCTTAAACATATGTATGTGAATTAATTAATTAATGCAATGTGTATAGATATTTGACCACAACAGTCAACTGTCTGCATCTATTGCTAATGTCTCTATTTACTGGCGTTGGTAAAAAGAATGAACCAATGAAGTCTTCTGTCCTGTAGAAAAATATATAAATGCTAACTGAGAATTGCTCTCAAATACAATGCTAATTAATATTAAATCACATATAAACAATATTTTAGGTAGAAAAATTTGCTAGTATAGTTTTTTAAGCTGTAGATATACTATTAGTAAATATAATTTCTTTCTGTCTACATTTAAATTTAGTCTAAAAGTATTTATTTCCATTTCATTTGCTTATTTTTCTGCTTTAACAAATAGTGTTATCATTTTACATTGTAAAAGAAAAAAATTTTTACTCCATTTGTAGTATTCAAAGTATATGGGGAAAGTCATACAAATAAAAAATTGGGTTTCAGAAGCTTCTGTACTTTTAGGTAAGATTTATTACAAATTTTACCTGTTCTCTTCTGTTTCACTTAGCTGATGACTTTAATAAGCCTTATGATTAGGCCTCTGTGTCATTTTTGTTTAAAAGGGAAAAAAAAATTATTAGCTTCTTGTGAGCCAAGACTTTACACATTAACTTATCTATACCCCTCTTTTTCCACCTTTAATATTTTTTAAATCTTCACGCAACCTGAATTTTCTGTCCTTTGCTTTTGATTTCATTATAATGATGGTTCCCAGACTTTTATGACTGATATTAAAAACTCCATTATTTTCCCCCTATGGCCCATAATTTGAGGAATTTTTATCTATAATCTTTGTCTATCAGTAATAGTGGGTTATTTATTGGTTTGCCATGTGAAACCTATACCTAGACCAAGACGCTATTGTCCAAATAGAGCAAGGTAACCCCTTAAGGTTTTAAAATCAAGAAAAGTGTACATCAGAGGTGTTCTTTCTCCATATCTATTCAATCTATATGTTGAACAAATCATTCAAGAAACTGGACTTTGTGAAAAAGAATGTGACATCAGGATTGGAGGGAAAACAGCCAACAACCTGCATTATGCAGATGACACTACCTTGCTTGTTGAAAGTAAGGAGAAATAAGGAGGAATGAAAAAGCTTGCTGCAGAATATCAAAGACTACAACCTTCAATATGGATTACATCTAACTATCAATAAAACAAAAATCTTCATCCCTGGGCAAATAACCAACATCATTATTGCTGTTGTTGTCAGAATGCCATCCAATCAGATATGACTCATAACAACCCTATGGGCTGCAAGTCTGAACCCTGTCTCATCCTGTGCCATCTTCACAATCTCTGACAAACTCAAGCTCATTGCTGCAGTCACTGTGTCAGTCCAGCTGGCTGAGGGTTGTTCTCTCCTTCACTGTCCCTCTACCTTTCCAAGTATGATGTCCTTTTATAAGGACTAACCCCTCCTGACAACATGCCCAAAATATTTGAGAAGAAGCTTCACCATCCTTACCTCCAAGGAATGCTCTGGCTCTACCTTCTCTGATACATATCTCTTTGTTCTTTTGGCTGTCCATGGGATCTTCAGCACTCTTCGTCAATATCACAGTTCAAAGGCATCAATTCTTCTTTTGTCATTCATATTGATTATCCAGCTCTCAAATGCATAGCAAGTGATTGCAAAGACCATGGTCAAAATCAGGTGTACCTTAGTCCTCAAACAAACATCATCATTGCTCCTCAATTATCTGGAGAAGTCTGTGATTGTGGACTTTCCCAGTGCAATATGTCATCTTATCTCTTGACTGCTGGTAACAATAATATTGATTGTGGATCTAGGTAAAATGAAGTCATTGACAATTTCAATCTTTTCTCCACCTGTCATGATGTTGCCTATTGCCTAGTGGTGAGAATTCTTTTTTCTTGATGTTCAGAAACAATTAATATTGTAAGCTGTGGTCTTTGATGTTCTTAAGCAAGCAGGTCAAGTCCTCACTTTCAGAAAGCTAGGTTGTATCAATTGCATAACAAAGGTTATTGATGAATCTTCCTCCAATCTTGATAACACATTCTTCTTCATAGAGTCCAGCTTCTTGAATAACTTGTGCAGCACAGAGATTGAATAGGTATGGATTAAGGATACAACCCCAATGCACACCTTTAATAATTTTAAACCATATGATTGAAATTGTCAATTATTTACTCTTACTTTGATAAACAATCAACACCCATGGTACCAGCAATCAAGAAATCAAAAGACATGTTGCATTGGGGAAGTTGGCCGTCAAGGACTTCTCCAAACTGATGAAGAGCAATGATGTAAGTTTACAGACTAAGGCACCTGATCCAGGCTGTGCTCTTTTCCATTACTTGCTATGTACCTAAAAGTTGGACACTGAATAAAGATGACAGAAATATTGATGTCTTTGATCTGTGGTGTTGGAGAAATGTACTGAATATCTCAAAAGAATAATGACATATATCTTGGAGAACGTGCAGTCAGGTTACTCCTTGGAGGCAAGGATGGTGAAGCTTCGTCTCATATGCTTTGAGTATGGTGAAAGGCATGGCCAGTCCTTGGAAGACATTATTCTTGGAAAAGTAGAGGGTCAGCATAAGAGAGGAAGGCCCTCCATGAGATTGATTGACACCATGAGTGTAACTCTGACTTCAGGTATACCAGGGATGGTGAGGATGGCACTGGATAAGGCAGGGTTCAAACCTGCTGTTCACTGGGTCTCTATGAGCTGTGTTTGACTCAATGACACATAATAGTCAGCTGTTGGAAGCTCTGGTGTTGTAGTCCCTAGGTAGTTGTGCGTAAGTGGTACCTCTCTGGTGGCACGAATCCACCAGCTGCTCTGCAGGATAAAGCTAGGCAATCTCCTCTTGTGCAGTCTATAGCTTCTGAAAATAAACTGGAGAATCAGCTGCATGTGGTTCTGACTTGACAGCAATGCATTTTTGAAAATCAGATGTTTCTTTGAGAGCTTATTCTTTTCAGTTAAAACCTATATGCAAACAAAATGCCTCTCTACTGATACAGAGATGTGCTGTGATGGACTCAAGCCAATCAGTATATTCTAGTCTCCTTCCCACAAATGTAGAAGTTGACACTAAACCTCAAATTATCCAATCAGAATAAATTTTAAGACCCTTGCTTAGAATATTGACACAAAAGTATGTAACTAAGGAGCCTACTTGTAGTTGGCAGCCACATTTCACTCACAAGGAGAATCAACATGAGGATGAAGGAAGAAGCTAGCAATGTGCATAGTCGAACAGAGAGAGGGGAATAAAATGAATCCTTGAAGTCCCTGAGTTGCTAGATCATCCAGTTCTGAAGCTTGTTCTCTTCTGACCTTGACTCTTAAGTAAGCTAATCATATCCTGTAATTGGTTAAACCCATCTGAGCTGTTTCTGTAATTGTAGCCTTGACTAGTCAATATCAAGCAACAATTAGTCATATTTATTCAGACATGTAAGGTGGAGTTTTGATCAATGTTTCTAATACTTATCACAATTTATTAGCATTGCTGGGAGCTCTGGAGACATAGTCTGTAGTGAGTTGCCCTGCATTGTAACTCAAACACTACAAGTTTCTGAGAGTTCAAATCTACAGATCTGTCAGAGGGAGAAAGAAGGGCAGTCTCCTCCTATTGATATTTATAGTCTGAGAAACCCAAAGAAGGGTTGCTATGAATCAAAAACAACTCAACTTCAGTGAATAGAGTGTTTCTTGGAGGCAAAGATGATAAAACTTCATCTCACATAAAGTGGGCAGTTTACTAGGAGAGGCTATTAACTGGAGAGAGACATGCTTGGGACAGTGGGAGGATGGTGAAAGAGAAGGAGACCCTCAGACAGGTAGATTGACACAGTGAGTGACTACAGCAGTGGATCTGAGTGTGTCAGAGATTGTGAACATGGCACAGGATAGGACGAGGTTCAGATCTGTTGTTTGTTCATAGGGTCACTATGAGTGGTACTCAACTCCCTGGCACCTAACAACAACAACAACCACAAGGCAGTTACAAACAGTATGACTAAAGTATAAGTCAGCTACTAAAAGATGGAGAATAGCACAGAAGCAACCCAGTAGTACAAACAATATTAAATGTAATAATTGTCATTGTTGTTGTTGTTGTTGCATACCATCAAGTCAGAATTGACCCATGATTGACCCTCCAGCAGGTTTTCAGGGGCAGTTAATTGCACGGGAAGAGATTGCCCATCTTTCTCCGACAGAGCAGCTGGTGGATTCAAACCCCTGTACCTTTAGGTTGCCAGCAAAGTTTTATTCTCAAAATGCCCTCAGGCACCTTACTGCTGGAGTGGGAAGAGGGCCTTGACACCCATCACTTCCAACTTCTGTTTTGCAGTTTCTTCTCAACTCCTTTTCTTGTCAGAAACAAAGAAACTCCTCTTATCATACTCAGAGCAGTTTATCCCTTGTTGATGCCTTACCACTCACTCATGCCTGAGACTATAAAGTCTTATGTCCTACCCTATAAAATTTTCCCCGTTAAAGGCATTCCCACTTTCAGAAAGGAATTCTGATGCCAATTATTAAAATAACACGTTTTGCCTGAAGTTGCAAAAAAGTGCCATCACTTTTCTAAGGGTTGGTAACTAGGAAAGGAGAACTGAACTGTGAAGAAAGGTCTGTCTCTCTTTAAAGCTAAAGTCCTTTTTTTTCTTTTTTTTTTTCCGAATTAAAGTTTATTTCGAGTTCGAACCCGGGCTCCCGAGTGCTGACACAGCAGCACCCAGCCGAGAGCTAAAGCCCTTTTCTTATTCTCTGACAACTCTCAACAAGAAAACCGAAGATTGTGTAAATTCTTTTTATTTTTTTGTGAGAGAAAAAAAATTGTATTTAGAATTAACCAGCTGGACTCAGTTTAGATGATGCCAATTTTTTTGGCAACATCCAAAACATCATAGTCAGGAGCTAGTTGAACACATGCCTTCTTCTCTCCATCAGGCTTAATCAAAGTGTTGACCTTAGCCACATCAATGTCATAGAACTTCTTTACAGTTTGTTTAATTTGGTGCTTGTGAGCCTTGACATCCACAATGAACACGAGTGTGTTGTTATCCTCTAACTTCTTCATGGCTAACTCAGTGGTCATGGGAAACTTGATGATGGCATAGC
>NW_006399760.1:33356148-33360444 GCF_000299155.1 Elephantulus edwardii
CATGCAAAACCTATACTCAGACCAGGAAGCAGTCCTGAGAATAGATAACAGAAACACTACATAGTTCAAAATCAGCAAAAGAATGCATCAGGAGTGTGTCCTTCTTCAAACCTTTTCAATCTACATGCAGAACAGATAATTTGGGAGGTTGGGCTTTATAAGGAGGAATGTGGCATCAGGATTGGAGGAAGACTCATCAACAACCTACAGTTTGTAGATGACACAACCTTGTTTGCTGAAAGTGAGAATGACCTGAGGCACTTGCTTGAGTCAAGGACTAATATAGATTGCAGCTCAATATCAAGAAGGCAGAGATTCTCACCACTGGGCCAATTGGAAGCACCATAATAAATGGAGATAGGATTGTTAACAATGAACACTCTTGGCACCAATAGTCAGAAAACCAAAAGATGAATTGCACTGGAAAAATCTATTGTTAGGAACCTCTCCAGAGTACTGAGAAACAACGTTGTCAGTCTAGAGACAAAAGTAAGCCTGATCCAGTCCTTGGTCTTCGCAATTACTTGCTATGCATCAGAGAGCTGGAGAATGACTAAGGATGATAGAAGAAGACTTGATGCCTTTGAGTTGTGGTGCTGGAGAAGAGTCTTGAACATACCATGGACCACCAAGAAAACAAACAGGTCTTTCTTGGGGAGGGTGAAATCAAGTTTCTCCATAGAGGCTAATATTGTGAAGTGCTGTCTCAAGTACTTTGGGCACATGGTCAGGAGGGACCAATCCTTGAAGAAGAATATCATTCTTGGAAGGGTAGAAAGACAGTGCAGAAGAAGAAGACCTTGGATGAGGTGGATTGATATCGTAACTGGAGTAACAGGGTTGAGCATGTCAGAGTCAGTGCAACTGGCTCAGGATAGGGCAGGCCTCAGAGCTATTGTACACAGGGTTGCTATGAGTCACAGGCAACTCGGCGGCACACCACAACAGATTCCTGACTATTGATACAAACGGTGTTGATTATGGATTCAAATAACATGAAGTTATTGACAGTTCTATTCTCTTCTTCATATGTCAGGATATTTGTTGGTCCTGTGGTGAGGGTTGTTGTTGTTTTTCTTGATGTTGTCATGCAATCCATATTGAAGGCTACAGTTCTTGATCCTTTGCAGCAAGCATCTCAAGTCCTCTTCACTTTCAGCAATCAAAGTTGTGTCATTTGTACAACAAAGGTTATTGAGAATTCTTCCTCCAATCCTCATTTCACACTCTCCTTGATAACATCCAGATTCTGTAATGATCTGCTCAGCATACAGATTGAATAGGCCTGAAGAAAGGATAAAACCCTGATACACACTTTTCTTGCTTTTTAAACCATGCCGGTTCTCACAATAGCTTCTTGGCCTGGATATAGATTTTATATAAGCATAATTAAGTGTTCTGGGATGCCTATTACTGTCATTGTTATGTCATTGTGATTGTTATGATACACAGAGTCAAATGTCTTTGCATAATCAATAAAACACAGATATTCTTCTGGTATTCTTTGTTTTCAGCCAGGATCCATCTGATGTCAGTAATGATATCCCTGGTGCCACATCCTCTTCTAATCTCAAACTGTACTTCTGGAAGTTCTATGTCCATGTACTGTTTTAGTCATTTTTGGATGATCCTCAGCAATATTTTTCTTACAAATGATGTTAATAATGTTTAATCTTTTATGCATTCTGTTAGGTCACCTTTCTTGGGAATAGGAATAAATATTTGAGGTAATACTATGTTAAATCTGACTATGAGGACCTTGACAGAGAAAGAAATGCCCAGTTGTCCCAAATCCTAGGTGGTTTTGTGTGCCACACTTTAGTCCTGTTGATGTTCTGACTGAATTTTTATAGGATATTATGAATAGGAGCTGTTCAAACTGAAGATGTTGTTGTTGTTGTTATTGTTGTTATGTGCCATCGAGTTGCTTGTGACTCATAGCGACCCTATGTACAACAGCCTTAAACTCTACTTTGTCCTGTGCCAATCACACTGTCTCCAACACACCCATCCTGATTACCCCAGTCACTGAATCAATCCACCTCATAGAGGGTCTTCCCATCCTGTGCCGTCCCTCCACCCTACCAAGCATGATGTCCCTCTCCAAGGACCGGTCTCTCCTTACAACATGTCCAAAGTATGTTATATGGAGTCTCAGAATCCTTGCCTCCAAGGAGCCGCCTGGTTTAACCCTCTCCAGGATGAATCTGCTTGTTTTCCTAGCAGTCCATGGTACCCTCAACACTCTTCTCCAGCACCACAGCTCAAAGTCATCAATTCTCCTTCTATCCTCCTTGGTCATTGTCCAGATCTCTGATGCATAACAAGTGATAGCAAAGACCATGGCCTATATCAGACACACCTTAGTCTCCAGAGAGACACCGTTACTCTTCAGAACTTTGGAAAGGTCCCTAACAGCAGACTTTCCCATCACAATACATCTTTTAATTTCCTGGCTACTGGTGCCAAGAGTGTTGACTGTGGAGCCAAGCAAATTGCTTTAAGTCACCAAATTTAGAATGACTCATCACAAATCAACAGCTAAATGGGGAGAGCAAGAGGCAAGGATGGGCAATTTATCCAATCATGTTACATGTTCCCTGTCCTCTGAAACAGACATTCTAGCAGGAAAAGGTTGTTAGACTCACTACAATCACCTTTTCAGCCACTCAACCTTTTGACCAGAAAGCTCTGGTGGTGTAGTCTGCAACCACTTCACTGAGAATTGGCCCTTGATAAACCCCACATTCTGTTGGATCACCTTTCTTGGGAGTAGGAACTAATATGGAGCTCTTCCAGTCAGTTGGCCAGGTAGCTGTCTTCCAAATTTTCTGGCATAGACTAATGATGTTCAATTGAAACTATGTAATTATTCTCTATGATCAGATAAACTAAATAATTATAGGAAGATTAAGAGTGGAATGCAACACTCCTTAATCCAGTCTTAGCCCTAATCGGATATCAAGGGAGTTCCCCTAGTTGGGCTTCAATACCTTTTATCTCACTAGTGATAAAAGGGGAGTAAAGTGAGCCAAGGGGTAAGGGGTCCTTTATTACCACCTAGAAATGATCACCAGGAATTAAATCTTTTGGATGTAGGCCCCAGCACAAAGTTCTCCATGTCAGAGAAAGTCAAGATCCATGGAGGTCTCTAGGGAACACTGGGCTTATAGATGCTGAAGGACACAAGGACCATTGATAGAGCTTCCTCTCAAACCCTAAATTTTGACTTCTAGCTTCTGAAACTGTAAGAGAACAAATTTTGTTAAAGCTATAATACACTTGTGGTATCTCTATTAAAGCAGCATCAGATAACTGAAGCAGGAGACTTTCAGGTCAATGGCACCACACAGCTTACAAATATAATGTTCTATATCCTATTTTAGGAAGAGCAACAGTGGTCTCAAAATCTTCTGCACAGTCATCATATGATTACTGAGCTCACTTCACGTGTAGCAGAGAAGATTAAAGGGACACAAAGATGCCAGGAAACAACGGCACCAAAGGATTCATGTGGACTTCAGTCTTTCTGACATTGAGAATAGAGTAACTACATGGTGCTCATCTACCAATAACAACCTCTTTGAAAGAGGCTACATGAGGAATTCCAGACAGAAGGAGTTAAAAATGAGAAACAAAACTAAAAAGCATTAAAAACAAAACAAGCAAACAAACAAACAAAAGAACTGCTTTCTGTTTAAATAGAGACTGGTGGAACCTCTGATGCTATATGGCCCATTGACACTTCAGGCTTGGAATGGAATGTACCCCCATGCTCAGTTCTTAGTCAAACAAAAGACAGCTCTATAAGTTAACAACAATATTAGGTAAGTGCACACTCCTTAGAATAACAATCATTTGAGATCAAAAGGGCAGCATTTGCTCAAGGACAGAGTTCAGAAGGCAGGGAGGGTTAAGAAAGAAGGAGGAACGAAAGCCCAGCAGAAGAGAGCTGTTACTGTGTAAGAATTGCAGTCATGGTGAAAAGCAAAATATGTACAGATTGTTGAATGGAAAACCAATTTGCTCTGTAAATTTTCACCCAAAATATATGTGAATTATTAAATGAAACTTTGATCTGCTTTGTATCTTACCACTGGACAAATAGGTAGCATTATGATAGATAGAGACAAGACTGAGATTGTCAACTATTTCCTTTTACTTGAATCCGCAATCAACATCCATGGTATGCTTATCACGGCTTTGTTCACAATAGCAAGGAGTTGGAAACAACCCAAGTGCCCATCAACAAACAAATGGATAGAGAAGCTGTGGTATATTCACACAATGGAATAC
>NW_006399760.1:33360914-33364237 GCF_000299155.1 Elephantulus edwardii
ACTCAAAAGACAAGTTGCATTGGGAATATTTACTGTGAAGGATCTTTCCAAAGTGCTAAACAACAAGGATGTCTGTTTAAAGACCAAAATGTGCCTGATCCAAGGTATTTTCAAAAGTATTTTCTTTTTTAAAAAAAAAATTCTTGGTTTTCATATAATAATACCTTTACATTATGATTTATTCATATACATTGTTTTTATATAATCTTTAATTTGCATTGTGTTTCACACATTCATATACATTTTATTCACATTTTAAAGATAAAATTTTTATTGTTGTTGTTGTTGTTCTGTGTCGTCGAGTCGCTTGCGACTCATAGTGACCCTATGTACAACAGCTCTTTTATTATATATTGGTTTAGTTAAAAGTTTGAACACATTGTTTTTCACACCAGATCCTTCCCATTTCCGTCACCCCTCCTCAATCCATCAAATTGTGTGACCCTATGATTAATGCCCACCCCAACCCCCACACATCCTCACTCCTCTGCTCCCCCCCTTGGATCCTCATACTTATTCTACAATAATGGGTTTATACAGTATTTAAATATTATACAATAATCTCAGGGAATATACCCTGAAAGAATGAGAACTGAGGCACAAACAGAGACTTGTACACTAATGTTCACAGCAGTGTTATTCACCATCATAAGAACATAGAAACAGCCCAAATGTCCAACCACAATTGAATGCATTAAGACATAATGGTACATCACAGAATAGAATACAACACAGCACACAAGAGTAATAATTCCATAAATTATTACCTAACTTGGCAGGGACTGGAGAGCACTATGGTAAGTGAGCTAACTCTGACCCATAAGGACAACTATTGTATAAGACCATTATTCTAAGGAATTTTCAGTTGCTTCCTATGTATCTGAGGCTTGGACAATGAATAAGGATGACAGAAGACACACCAGTTGTCTTTGAATTGTTATGTTAGAAAAGAACACTGAATACCCCATGGACTACCAGAAGAACAAACAAGCCTGTCTAGGAGGAAATGCAACCAGGGTGCTCTTTAGAAACAAGGATGGTGACCCTTCATTGCACATACTTTGGTCATGTTGTCAGAAGGGGCCAGTTCTTGGAAAAAGACATTGTGCTGGGAAAGAGAAAGGGTCAGAGAAAGAGAGGAGGACTCTCAACAAGATGGATTGACTGTAACAATTAGTTTTATAATAAGCATAGCATAGATCATGATACAAATGTAGGATAGATAGATGTAGACATAAATATATTTATAGAGAGAAAGATACTTGCAGGATAGGGCAAGGTTCTGATAAGTTGTTCATGGGATCGCTATGAGTCGTATTTGAGTCAACGGCACCTAACAACAACATTTCACAAAACTATACTACTATATCTGAACAGAGACACTGACTTATCGATCTAGAAGTCTCATAACCATGTAATTTTTATAGTCACATCTGCTTTCTTTCCCTACCTAACCTGTTCTCCATTGCATGAGCCATGTGAAAATGTTAGTAAATAAGTAAACCTTTCCTTCCCTTGCTTACTGGGTAGCTCCCTGGAATTGTGAATTTGTAAAGAGGCCTTGATTCTGCAAGAAGGTGTTACAAAGTTGGGACAGAGATAGATGCTAGCCTAACCTAGGCAAGAATCTTTGTTGTTGTTGTTGTTTTGACAAGTTAACTGAGACTTATAGCTATCCTATGTACAAGAGCTCTGAACTCTTTCTTAACCTGACCCAGTCTCAATGTCTCCACCACACCTACCCCCATTACTCTAGTTACTGTGTCAATCCATCTCATCCAAGGTCTTTGTCTCCTGCATTTTCCCTTCGCCCTTCCAAGTATGATGTCTATCAAGAACTGGATCCTCCTGGCAGCAGGCCCAAAGTATATGAGATGGAGCTTCAAAATCTTTGCCTCCAAGGAACAGCTTAGATTCACCTTCTCCAGAACAGATTTGTTTATTCTTGTGGCTGTCCATGGGATGTTTAAGACTTTTTTCCAGTACCACAAATCAAGGGCATCAATTCTTTGTCTATCATCCATAGTCACTGTCTAACTTTTAGAAGTGGTGAAAAAATGTGAAAGTGTTCACCACAAATTAATAAGTAAGCACAAGTAAGATTATTTATTGAGTAAACTGACACTGGACTTCACACATAGCTATCATTGCCTGTCATTGGAGGTTTTTATGTTGCTGTGATGCTGAAAAAGTTTCAACAGAGTTTCCAGACTATGATAGACTAGGCAAGGTGCAGTGAGATGAGATGTTGTAGTAAGTGACCACTGATCAATTGTAATTCACTTTAGAAAATGAAATGTAGGGAGCTCTGGTGGCCTAGTGGCAAGAAGCTGCACTGCAATCCCAGAGGCGCTCGGTTCAAATCCACCAGATGCTCTGCTGGAGAAGGAGGGACAATCTCCTCCTGTACCAGTCAGATCCGATTTGATGGTACACATACACAAAATAATAAAATAAAATTTAAAAAAAAGGAAACTAAATGTATAGGAATTATTAAATGAAAATGTCATTTTTTTTAAAGGGAGGAAATACAGAGCAGAATTTCAAATCTTCATGAACTTTAGGTTTTCTGGAGCCCTAGAAGGTAGTTGAATACAGAAATATGCCATGAGAGCTTTAATCATAAACCAAAAATATCCCTGAAATCATCCTTTTTTATTATTTATTTTTTACATTTTTTATTATTATTAATTTTACTGAAAGTTTACAGAGACTTTAGATTTTCATTTATTCATTGTTGTACTTTTCTCCCTGCCCCTCCACCCGAACTCACTCTTCTCTTTGAAAACTAAAAGAAAAATTCTTTCATTGTTATATAATACCCCCTCCAAGTCCATTCCACCATGCAGACTTCATTCTGGATTCCTGTCATGACCTAATCATATATCCCTTTTAAACAGTTCTCTCTCTCCTTCCTGTTTCAATGCAGTATACATAATTCATCCCATCTTTCTCAGTTTCCCCCAACCCCAATGTCAGTCCTGTTTTACAACAGTGGCACTATGCAGTATTTGGCCTTTTGTGACTGAGATATTCCACTCAGCATAATGTCCTGCAGGGTCACCCATTTTGTATATTTCCATGAGTTCCTTATTTTTCAATGCAATCTGGTATTCCATTGTGTGATTATACCACAGCTTCTCTATGAATTGATGCCTTTGAGCTGTGGTGCTGGAGAAGAGTATTGAGAATACCATGGACTGCTAGGAAAACAAACAGATTCGTCCTGGAAAGGGTTAAACCGGGTGGCTTCTTGGAGGCAAGGATTCTGAGGCTCCGTCTAACATATTTTGGACATGTTGTGAGGAGAGACCGGTCCTTGG
>NW_006399760.1:33364337-33372047 GCF_000299155.1 Elephantulus edwardii
CTGGCAGCTCTCTGTTGATGTGCTGTTCCAGTCGTTTTTGGATAATCTTCAGTAAAATCTTGCTTGCATGTGAAATCAGTGAGATTGTTCTGTGGTTTCCACATTCTGTTGGGTCACCTTTCTTTGGAATAGGAACAAATATTGATCTCTTCCAGCCAGTTGGACAAGTGGTTGTTCTCCAGATTTCTTGGCACAATTTGGTGAACACGTCCATGGCAGCATCTGTTAACTGAAATATGTCAATTGGTATGCCATCTATTCCTGGAGCCTTATTTTTTGCCATTTCCTTCAAAGTAGCCTGAACTTCTTCTTTCATCACCATAGGCTCTTGCTCATATGTTGTTTCATGAAATTCTTCTGTGTCTTAAAAGAAGATGGAGAGAATATACTGAGTCAAAGAGCAGAGTTTAGGGCTGTTATACATAGGGTCGCTATGAGTCGCAAGTGCCTCGAAGGCACATAACAACAACAATAACAACTTTGGACATGTTGCTAGGAGGTGTATATTCCTTGGAGAGGGATATGATACTGGAAAGGGTGGAGGGTTGGTGAAGAAAAGTAGACCCTCACTATGTGGGTTGACACAGTGACTGCTGCAGTGGGCTGTTGTGTGTCAGGAAGTCTAAGGAGGGAGCAGGATAGAATAGGTTTCAGATCTTTTGTTCATAGGGTCACTGTGAGTTGTTTTTGACTTGAATTCAGTATGATGATATTTTATATAAAATATTTTAAAAAATTTATTGTATATAATTCAGTAGCATTAATTACATCTACACACAAGTAAGCATTTTTCTAGTATTCCCTGATTTTATCTTAGTCTATAAAATATACTTTTTTATGTATAACAATCATTACAGAAATATTTCTAGATGCACCAAAGCATTTTTAACATAACACTATAGTGATAATTATAATAACAATGCTTGATGTGTGTTCAAAGTAACACTCATTTGTTATTGTGAACTCTGATGGCATAGTGTGTAGTGCTGCTAAACCAAAGGCCACATCGCTCCTCAGGTTCAAATCCACTAACGGATCCTTGGGAGAAAGAAGGGCAGACTCCTGCCATGTGATTTACAACCTCTGCAACCTGACGGAGGGATTGCTATGAGTCAGAATAGACCCAACAACAGTGAGTTTTTTTAGTATGTACCATGATTAATATAATAGGCTTTACAAGGTTTGCTTTGTAACTATGGGTTGTACATGTTAGTGGTTCATAACACAGGGACTGCCTTTTTACATCTTTTTTTTAATGTTTACCAACAAATTTAATTATCTCATAAAAACTGTTTGATACTGTACACTTCTTTCTTTTTTTATTATTATTAAATTTTATTAGTTTTAATGAACATTTACAGAGATTTTGGGTTTTCATTCATTCATTGTTGCACTGTTTTCTTTACCCTACTGCCCAGTTCGTTCTTCTTTTTTCCCCCCCTTGAATGTCTGTTTTAATTGTCCAGTTGCCACAGTGCTTGTCAAAGTAAATTCTGATTAATCTCCTTTGTCGGTGTGTCCTTTGCCATTCCCTATCACTCCTCCCTGAGAGAGACTTCACCCTGATTCATAAGGAAAAGGGGATGGCATATTCTCTTAGCTACTTCCTGCTGAAAAGGGACGCTGTAGGTTTCAGGGTGAAGATCTTCTCTCACTACTCTAAAGGGCCCCTTTGGCAGTAGGAAACACACAGACTATTATGGAGATTGATTTTGGAATTCAGATGCACTGTTATGCCTTTTTACATCTTGCTTGATGTTATTATGTGCCATAGAGTCAAACCAATTCATAGCTGAGCCTTTAGCAGGTTTTCAGAGACAGTAGATCACATTGAAGTAGATTGCTGATCTTTCTCTTGAGGAGCAATTGGTGGATTTGAACCACTTGTCTTTGGGCTGGCAGCATAGCTCCTTATGACTGGGCACCAGAGCTCACTTTTCTTTGATGGACACGTGCTCCTTCTACATATTGGCTATTGTGATTTATGTTCTAAGAACATTGGTGCACAGCCATCTCTTAAAGTCTCTGCTTTCAGTTCTTTTGCATGCATACCACATATTGAAGTTGCTAGATCACATGCAAATTTAGGTTAAGTTTGGTGTTGAATCGGATCTGACAGGCACAGAAAAAGATTCCCTCCCTTCCCCAGCGAAGCATCTGGTGGATTCAAACCATGTGCCTTTTAGATTGCAGCACAGCTTCTTGCCACTAGGCCACCAGATCTCCCTTTAGATTAAGATTTTGAGGATCCACTAAACTACTTCGATTTCATGACTTTGAATCAACTTAATGGCAGTGGATTTTTTTGGTTTATTACAGAGAATTTAAAGGCTAGTCAGCAATCAAGGCTATAAAGACGATGTGGAACTTGTAAAGAGAATTTTAAAAATTAAAGCTTTCCTTTCAATTAGTATAGGGTATAGTTGTTATGAATTGAATTGTCTGCCAACAATATATGTTGTCAATTGTAACCTTTGTCCTGGTGGCAGAGGAGCCCTGGGGGGCACAGAGGTTGTTTTCCTGCCAATCAAAAGGTCAGTAGTTCAGCAAAAGACATGATGGTCAGCTTCTGTAAAGATCTACAGCTTTGGAAACTCTAGAGAACTGTCCTATCTTGTCTTATGAGATCAGGGTTGTGTGAGTTAAAATTAGATTAGATAACAATGTGCTTGGCATATATTCATTGTAATTAAAAATCCCTTAGGTTTAAGCTCAACTCAACTATACAGGGAGCTCTGGTGGCCTAGTGGGTTAAGGAGTTGAGCTGCCAACTCAAAGACAGGTGATTCAAATAAACCAGTTGTTCAATCAGGAAAAAGATGGGGAACATTCACCCTTGAGATTTACAGCCTCTGAGAATTACTGTAGTGATGAGTCAGTTCTGACTTGAACAAGCAGGCTGAGATGTGGGAAGACAGATGCCAAGTCACAAGAAGATCTCTGAGGAACTGAAGCTTAAAATAGACAAGATTTTCCTTGAGAGCTGACAAAGAGAAAGACTTGCCCCTATGGCTCCCTTCTTGTATTCAGATGTCTAGCCTCCTATCTGGGGAGCTCTGGTGGCCTAAGGGGTTAGGAGTTGTGCTGTCAATCTAAAGAAAGGCAGTTTGAATCCATCGGCTATTTCATTGTTGCTTATTTTCTTCTCCCTTATCCCATTTGAAGCCTCTTAACTACGAGAAAAGCCAATCCCTTGTAGTATTTTGTTATTAGACAACAATTAAGAATTTTTATACATTGACTTACATAATTGGGGCATACTTGCATTGTATATATTATTTTTTTTCCTCTTTAATAATAATAACACAGGAGAAAAAGAGAACACTGTCAATGGCTCCTGACTGCTACTATTTAAGACAAAACTGCCAGTTTACCACCAGATGAGCCTCTGAGAACTTAATTGCAGCTATTATCTCCTATTAAGACATCTTTACAGCACTCTTACTCCATATTCGGCAAATGTGGACACTGTGGACAGCCTGCTCAAACCATTAAATTATTATTTCACCGAAGTGGTTCCGGGTAACAAAAAGGGAAAGCACAATGCACAGTCTGTTAAATGCAAATTAACTTTCCCACAGCATTTTCTACTTTAACAAATACCTTTCACTTTCACCTTATTTCATTTAACCTTCCCAGCAAGCCTATGAAGGCAGGGATACTCGGCTAGTCTCCTTACTTTCAAGATGTGGAACATAAGACTCAAAAAGACTACATGGATTGCCAGACATCACAAACAATTAGTGCCCCAGTCAGAACTGAATTTTTGATATCATGACTCCAATTTCAGTGTCTTTTCTGGTGCAACTTGCTGACAAGAGGGAAAACAACACTCCCAAAGTAAAGGATGTTAAAATGCATTTGCTAGTCTCCGAGGTAACAGCACTTTTCTTTTTAAGCAACCTTAACCAGACTCAACAAAATTTACTGGAAGGATTACTATCTGAATGTATTACCTACCTCTTCCTAAACATGGTAATTCCTTATTTCCCCCTAAAGGCCATTTCACCTTCAGAAGAGTGTATTAAACATGTATTGCAAACATTAACGTGGCATACCATCTAAACCAACTTCTCCAATGACTTTAGTTACTCCTATTGTTTTGTAAGGAAATGTGAACCTCTCCAGCTATCTCCCTGTTTCATCCCTCAGTGGATTTGTTATCGCTTTAAATAATTTACTACACAGCTCACATTGGATGGGTTTCTATAATATTGGCAGCCCATGTGCTAGACCTGCTGAGGAGTTTACATGTCCCAATAAATGACTCCTTCAATTTAACAGCCTGGCTAACTGTGCATAGCTCCAGCCTTTGCTATCTGTGAGTGACTGGCTGGCGTTAGCTCACACCTGACCACAATGTCAGTATCCGGGTGTGATCATGGATCATTACCCACTCAGAAACTGTGTAGGAGCATGTCATTTCTTGACTTTTCCCAACTGATTTCTCAAATGATCAAATGAATAATATTGTAAAAAAATTCTTTTCCTCCCTAAGATGTGAAGAAGGAGCAGAAAAAGGAACAATGGAAACAGAATGAATTTTTTTAAACATTGCGCCTCACCACAAAATGTACTTGTGTGCTATATACCCTGAATTGTTTTGCACCTGGTTTCCTACGTTGCTTAAGTTTTTCTTTTTTAAGTCTTGTTTCAGGCTTTGTATTTAATTACTACACTGTTATAAACATTTCACTTTTCACTATGTATTCTATCCTACACATACCATAATAAGCACTGGCCATGATCCTAACTTAGGTTGGTTTAAAATAGAAATATTTATGAATCTGAGCCAGGGAGGAAAGCATACCAACACTCACAGGGCACATTCTTTTCTCACGCCTTCCTTTGCCTATTGCCTTGGGCAGTAAATTGTATGGAAAAATAACCAGTTTATTAATTGCTGTTTTCTTTCACTCTCTGAGAAAAGCTGCATAGTTGGCAAACGGAAAGAAAATTTAAGGATGTAACCCAGTAAGTTGTATATATATTTGAGGAATGTGCTCAGCATACAATATTTATGGGATATATATTTCCAACCATTTTGTTACGTAGCTAGTATCAACAAAAATAAAGTAAAATCTATGAGAGCCACAACTGCCTGGGTTTGTTTTTTTTTTAATCTAAGAAGTTTTCACCTTGGATGGAGTGTATTCTTAACACTTTTCTGCCATTCATTTTAGGGAAACATTCTAGTTTGATTTTTTCCTTCTGACAGGTTTCCATCTTACACAAGTTCCAACCTTTAGTTTTACTGGATAATAAGTGGAAAATTTAAGCTTAGTGTAATGAACAAAGAATATCCAAGAAAAAGCAAGCAGTGATTCTTGCCGTCTCCTCCTCCTCCTCCTCCAACTACAGTCACCTAACAACAACCGAGCTGGAACTCTGGTGGCCTAGTGAGTAGGAGTTGTGCTGACAGTGCAAAGGCAGACAGTTGGAACCCAGCAGTTGCTCAAAGAGAGATAGATGGGCAGTCTCCTCTTATGTGGTTTACTGCCTCCGAAAACCCACTGGAACCTCAGTTATGAGTTGGTTACAACTCAATGGCACATGACAACAACCAATTGAAATGTCTTTTATTTTGTAAAGGGAAAATGGGCTTTAAATGGAAAGAAGCATTAAAGCATATTTTTTTTACCTCATGTTCAGCTGACATGCCACACATAGTACGATACTTATTAAGAAAATGTTCAACATTTTTTCCAATATGAGTATAATGGAACTGTTTCTCTTCTCACTTATTAATTGGTATTACTCTTCCATCTCCTGCATGGTTTTTAATAAAACAGACCATTATCATCTCACATTGTAAGACAGTTTGATGTTCTTTGTATAACACACTACACGCAATGCTAGCTGCTTAAAGCTGGAGATCAGATTGTGCAAAATAACATATGCAGTTTGGATTGTTTAAACACTACAGGAAGAAGGGGAGACAGGCCCTTCTGTGTACAATTTTCAGATTGCTAGCTGTATGCCTGTTTAGAATGTTAAATACTTCTAGCTAGGCAGTGATGAAGTTACTTCTTTAGTGACTGTGACTTGTGAAACTATAAAGATGGAATTCCTCAACTGAAAATAATTTAAAGATGTTAGTAATTAACATATTTATTTTATGAAAGTTCCAACTTAACTACTGTGGGAGAATTGAGAGTAGGGGGGGGGGAACCTAACTTTATTGTCTTCCAAGCCCAATAGAATGGAGCAGTTTCACAGAATTTTGGAAATTGCTCAGAAGCATCAAAGACTGATGAATGTGATACAAACTATAAATTTTATTCATTTTAATGAAATCTCAAGGAGGGAAATTTACCATTTCCCCCCCTTCGGGCTGCTTCTCTCACGTCTTAATTTTTAGGAATCGTGGGGCTTTGATGGAGCTTTTTGCTCTTGTGTCATTCTTACATCATTAAGGTTGCTGCCTGTTTTTTTTTTCATCTGTTGTTCCAAGACTGGTAACTTTCACGTATTTCATTTCAAGCGAAACTGAAGTCAAACAAATTACTACTATTCTCCAGCAATGAGACATTTCAGAGTGGAGAAGGAAGTCAATAGCTTTTCTGGTTTAATGAGTTTATATTTTATTGTAAATATTCATATTCTGCTTGTTCCAGGAAGGCTTCACGGCCACTGACAGCTGAAATATCAAAATGGTAACAACTGGGCCTTTAAAACTATGGGCAAAAAAATTACAACAAGTTCCATGTTTATGTACACAGAGAGGGTGGCATTTTGCTTCCTGTTTTCCCTTAGAACTTTAAATATAGACCGTTCTCTCACCAGTATCATTACATAGCCAAGTTCTGCAGTAGGCTGAAATTTTTATAGGGTAGTCTGTTTAACAATTGTCTTTAGAGGCAGGTTTGCCACAGGAAGGTTAAGGGTTACTAATAAATCCATTTATAGCGACTTCTCTATTCATCACTCCAGTATACCAATGAGGCAAATGGTGAACACTTCTTTCACCGCACACGAGACAATAGCAGTCTTACTTGACCTTTCCTATGTGCAGGCGAGCCTAAAGGGCTTGGGCATGGAGTGGGTGAAGTGGTGGCCCCCACCTCTCAGGCAGGCTTGATTGTTGCCTAGGATTCCTGGAAGGAGTTGGTGAACCCAGGACTTAAAGAGTCACTAGGCCCTACTCCGGCTTTAACTCTGTTGGGGAATAGCAAAACATTTTGGAAAGTGGAGAATTTCATTTACTGCCACCAACTGAAACAATAATAGCATCTTTGTGTTTCATTCCGCCCCCCTCAGACACAGGACTCTGACCCTCTGTGGATGTGGCATGGACAGCACAGCATCGCTGTAGAGCAGTCGCAGGGGGGACATGATAGGGCACTTGAGAATGTCACTGGTCTCAAAGCCAATAAACCAAACCCACTGCCATCAAATTGATTCTGACTTCTAAGGACCCAATGGAACAGAGTAGAAATGCACTGGAGGGTTTTCAAAGCTGTGAATCTTTAGAGAATCTAAGAGTGGCTGGTGGGTAGGTAGGGCTCCTAGCAGGTCTCTGAACACCCTAAGTTTCTAAATCTTGGAAAGAAAGTGGACCCAATAGGAAAATGGCTCCATTTTCTTTAGCTCATTCTGGCCCCAGAAAGTAAGAGGGTGTGTGTGTGCAGTTAAGTGAGGCAGAGAAAGCCAAGAAAGCCACACAAGCCACCCCAAAGCATCCACCGTGTGTGTGTGTGTGTGTGTGTG
>NW_006399760.1:33372147-33376171 GCF_000299155.1 Elephantulus edwardii
GCTATGAGTCACAAACGACGGCACATAACAACAACAACAAAGAAAAATTAACTGTTAAAAAAATTTTAGCCTTGAGCCTTATTATACTTCTAAATAATTAGCTACGAGGGAGCACTGATTGAATAGTGGTAAAGAAGTCATGTTACCAACCCAAAAGTTCATGGTTCGAATCCACCAGGCACCCTCCATGTGATTTACTGCCCCTGAAAGCCTGCTCTATGGCCAGCAAGGAGTTGGTTCTGATTCAATGGTTCATAACAACATATGGGCTAAAGAGAGGAAGACCCTTAACAAGATCGATTAACACAGTGACTGTAGTGATGAGCTCAAACTTATCCGAGATCCTGAACATGGCACAGGACAGGGCAAGGTTCAGATCCATTGCTTATAGGGTCACTATGAGTTGCAGTGGATTGAATATTGCCTAACAACGTGGGATCAAATTGACAACAACTTGAAAGATTAGAGAGAAACCTTAAGGTTGTACATAGAGTTGCTATCAGTCACAAGGGACTCTATGGCACTTTACAATACCACCACCACCACCACCAATGTGATTAAATTATGCATTATTTATTGAAAAGTTGTAAGTGGAGGGAAGAATATGCACCAGAAAGAAATTCCTGGGGATCTACTGAGAATCAGTTCATGAAAGTCCTATGCATCACTACAACCACTTACTTCATCTACAACTTCGCAATACTCGACAGTATTATCTGTTGTGTAGGAGATCTCTATTTAGGGACCAACTAGACAACAGCAAAAACAACAATGACGTGATTGTTGTATTTTTAATTTCATAAGACACCAGTAAAGAGTTGTCTATTGTGACTGTGCTGATTTACATACCTACCACTAGCAATAATTACCAAATGATTCAATTTCTCCACATACCACTTAATTTTGAATAAGTCAAATATAGTTTTCTAAATAAATATTAGAATAATCTCCCCATGACACATCTCCTCTTGAGTTTAGTTACCTGGGTTTTTTGTCTTGGGAGTTCTGATGGCCTAGTGGTAAGAAGTTGAACTGCCAACCCAAAGGCACAGTGTTTAAATCCTTGAACTGCTCTGTGGGAGAAAGATGGGCTTTTTCCTCTCATGCTATTTACTGCTTTGAAAAACCATTGGAGGGTCAGCTGTCAGTCAGTTCTGACTCAAGGGCACTCAGCTGTTAACCAAAAGGCGTGAGTCTCAAATCTATCATCTACTCCCTGGAAGAAAGATGTGCCATTCTGCTTCTGTGAAAACTTACAGCCCTGGGAACAGGGTCATTATGAGCCAGTATCTACTTGATGGCAGTAGATTTGGGGTGGGTTTTTGGTTTTCATTAATTTTTCCTAGACAAGATTTAGATCTTTAACATCGTGATTGGCTCCTGAGTGTAGGGTGAAGGCATGAAGAATTAGAAGATGAAGAATTTATGAAGGCAAGAACTAATTTTAACACTCAGTGGCTGTTGTCTTATTTTAGGTTCCTGATGTCTTGTTTAACCTGTTTATGTTGTATCCCTTCAGGGAGTCTTTTCAAAAACACTGAAAACTTTGACAAATGAGAGTCAATATAGAGCCAAAAAGAGCTTTGAAATCACTGAAAGGTAACAAGGCTTTTGCTACAGCTCACTAGGTAGTAAAATCAATCTTTACTAAGTAGCTGGTTTTTAGAGTAAATGCTCTAGGTAAGGGGTGACTTATCTAATGAAGCATTGTATATTAATTTCTGCTGATAATTATGTAGTGTCCCATTTTCTCTTAGGCAGATATGATGTGTGCTAAAGCCATTGAGACATTTATATATGACACGCACTAGAGATAATAGCGCAATGGAAGTTTATATTTAAATAGTTTCTGACCCAAACTGAAATTGTTTAGATCATTAGAAGACTTTTACAGAATGAACTACTACTAATTATTGTATTAGTCTCAAGAGTAATTTAAAAGGTAGGTGTCATAAATATGTGAATTCTATTCTATACATTGTATAACTTCGCAATTGTTTCTATTTTATATGCCCTTTCATAGAGAAACCTCTTTGACTTGTATTGAGTTGATTATTGTCATGATCAATACTATTAACATTCTTAATCCATTCTAGATTGGGCTCTTCAAACATCAGTGGGAAAATATTAAATGGAATTAAAAATATTTACTAGTAAGGTATATATAACACAAAATTTGCTATTAGAATTATTTTTAAAACTTACAGTATGATGGCTTAAAATTGAGAAGGGAGTGCTTGAGAGTTGTATTCTCTCTTCATACCTATTCAGTCTGGATGCTGAGCAAATTATCTGAGAAGTTTTGTACATAGAGTTGCTATCAGTCACAAGGGACTCTATGGCACTTAACAATACCAGAATTTAAAGTCCAGAATTATCTGAACTTTAAAAAGAGGAGTGTGGCATCAGGACTGGAGGAAGACTCATCAATAACCTGCGTTATGCAGATGACACAACCTTGCTTGCTGAAAGTGAGAAGGACTTAAAGCATCTGATTCAGGCCATGGTCTCTCTGATTACTTGCTATGCATCTGAGAGCTGGACAAGGATGACAGAAAAAGAATTGATGTCTTTGAGCTGTGATATTGGAGAAGAGCACTGAACACTCCATGGATGGCCCAGAGAACAAATAGTTATGTCTTGGAGAAGATGCAGCAGCTGGAGTTCTCATTGGAGGCATGAATGATGAGGCTTTGCCTCACCTACTTTGGACAAAATGGATGTCAGAAGAGACTCTGAAAATTGCACTGGAGTGCAGAGAACCCAAAGCAGAAGGAAGAATTCAAGATACTAAAGAGTTGAATAGAAGATTTCAAAAGGCAGCACGGGATGACAAAGTAAAATATTACAATGAAATGTGCAAGGAGTTGGAGTCAGAAAATCAAGAGGGCTGAACTCGCTCAGCATTTCTTAAGCTCAAGGAACTGAAGAACAAATTCAAACCTTGAATGCTTTAGGTGGAATATTAAATGATCCAGGAAGTATTGAAAGAAGATGGAAAGAAGATACTGAGTCACTGTATCAAAAGGAAATGGCAGATACAGAAGAATTTCATGAAACAACATATAAGCAAGAGCCTATGGTGATGAAGGAAGAAGTTCAGGCTATTTTGAAGGAAATAGCAATAAATAAGTCCCCAGGAATAGATCATATACCAATTGACATATTTCAGCTAACAGATGCTGCCCTGGATGTGCTCACCAAGTTGTGCCAGGAAATCTGGAGAACAACCACTTGGCCAACTGACTGGAAGAGATCTATATTTGCTCCCATCCCAAAGAAGGGTGACCCAACAGAGTGTGGAAACTACAGAACAATATCATTGATTTTACATGCAGGCAAGGTTCTGCTGAAGATTATCCAAAAATGACTGGAACAGCACATCAGCATAGAACTGCCAGAAGTCCAGGCTGGCTTTAGAAGGGGTCATGGTACTAGGGATATTGTAGCTAATGCTAGATGGATCTTAGCTGAAAGCGGGGAATACCAGAGGAACGTATATCTGTGTTTCATTGACTATGCAAAGGCGTTTGACTGTGTAGATCATAGCAAACTGTGGTTGACTCTGAGAAGAATGGGAATCTCACAACACTTGATCTTGCTATTGAAAAAACCTATATTTGGACCAAGAGGCAGTGGTCAGAACAGAGCAAGGAAACACTGCATGGTTCAAAATTGGGAAGGGCGTACGCCAGGGATGGGTCCTATTTCCATACCTTTTCAACCTGTATGCAGAACAGATTATCTGGGAGGCTGGGCTCTATGAGGAGAAATGTGGGGTCAAGATTAGTGGAAGATCTATCAACAATTTGCGTTATGCAGATGACACAACCCTGCTTGCTGAAACTGAGGGAGACCTGAAGAACTTGCTGCAGAGGGTCAAGGACTACAGCCTCCAATATGGATTGAGGCTCAATGCCAAGAAGACAAAGAGTCTCACCACTGGACCAATTGGCAGCATCAGGATGGATGGTGAAGAGATTGAGATTGTTCACAGCTTTTGTTTGCTTGGCTCCACAGTCAA
>NW_006399760.1:33384298-33390785 GCF_000299155.1 Elephantulus edwardii
GCGCGCGCGCGCGCAGTTAAGTGAGGCCAAGAAAGCCACACAAGCCACCCCAAAGCATCCACCGAAACTTCAGCTTGGTTAATTGCTCCCATATGTCCTCCTCGGCTGTTTTCAAACGGCAGTGGGGAGGGGCGGGCTGGGTCACTTTATTGATTTTAAAGAGCCAAGAGGGGGGGCCGGTAGGGAGGATATCATCCATCTCAATTCAGCCCCCGAGGGCCCGAGAGCAGCCAGCTCGAGTCCCAGGGGGAGAGAAGTCTCGGGAAAGCGCGCCCGCAAAAAGTTCGCGCACGGCGCCCCGGCGGGTCCCCGGAGCCGCCCCGAAGCTTCCCCAGCCGGGCGCGGGGAGGGGCGCGGAGGCGCGGTCCGGGCGGGCGCGCGCAAGGAAGGTGCCTTCGGGCACACGCGCGAGGGCGGGGATTCGCGCTGCCAATGAGGCCCCGGTGTGGGCCGTGCGAGGCGGGCGACGGGCCGGAGCGCAGCTTTTGCTGTGGCAGCTGCGGGAACTGTGTCCGCCTCGGGATCCCCGAAGAGGCAGCTTCGGATCGTCCAGCTGGCCGCGCCCCGAGGCCTGGCCCTGGAGGTGGGGAGCCGCTTAGAGGAGCTGGAAAGTTTCCCTACAGGTAACTCCCGTCGCCCCGGTGCGGCTGGGGGCCTGCGTGCGTCGCGAGCTGGGCTAGCTGCCGGGAGAACAGGCGAAGGAGAGGGTCCCGGCGAGGCGAAGGTGATAGGGGGCACGGAGAAGCGTGTGGGAAAGTTTCTGGAGCCCCTTTCTTCCGCCGGCCATACCCGAGAGGTTTCCTGGGATAAGCACGGACATGTCGGGCACCCTCGGCCTTCGTCCCTTTGGCTCTAGGGAGTCAGCGCCTTCCCTTCTCCGTCCCTTCCGGGCAGGACAGAGTCCCCCGCGAAGCGGGGGTTCGGGAGCGCGAGGGGGCCTTGCCTCAAGTTTCAGGACCACCCCACCCGTTGCGTCTTCTCGTCCTCTTTCCCGCTTCTGTAGCCTCTGGGCTTGGCAAGAGCCTGGGCTGCGCCTGGTACCTGGGAGGAGGCGGCGGGGGGAGAGGCGCGCCCAGCACCGGGGTGCCCCTGGAGTGTAAGGGTGCGCAGATAAAAAAAGTTGCCAAGTGAGTTGTAGATAGGGGAGGTTGACCCCAAACTGGGCTGGAGTTTCTCAGCCTTCCAGCACCAGTGCAGAAACCCTGCACGGTCGCTTTAGGGGGTGGGAGTTAGACTTTGAAGCTTTGGGGGTGCTGAGGAAAGAGACCAGGACTGCGGTTGAGACTGTTAAGTCTCCCTCTTGTTGGAAGGTGGAGGGTGGTCACATCTGGAGGATTCGTATCTGGGCGCAAATTCTTGTTGGAGGACACTGGGGGACAAGCGCACCGCGCTTGGCTACGCGAGGGGCTTCTGCCTTTGGCGCGGCCGCTTTCCGGAACGGCTGGCTCGGAAGGAAGCCCTAGGCATTGTGTGGCGTGTTTGCAAACCAAAAGAGAGAAAAAAAAGTCTCTGGATCCGCATTCTCAAAACTTAACTTGGCTTATTGTGTAAGGCTCCGGGAGGAAATGCGGCGGTGGCCAGGTAGAAATGCGGCGCCGCGGCCAAAGGGCCGGGGAACGCAGGGCTCGGCGACGGCGACAGCCCTCCCCACCCTTTCCCCTCCAGCCCCGCTCTTGGCAAGCCCCAGATCCCCAAGTCTCAAGTGTAATACTCATCTCGGGGGCGCTGTTCCCTGCAGTAGTCGGCTCTGGGAGGCTAAGGAGGGCACCTTCAGCTTGAACTTGACCCCCTGGAGCGGCGTCATCCTGGTGGGTTGCAAGATAAAGGGTAAGTTAGCCAAATCTTAACGCGCGATGAACCTTAAACTCTGGCGCGGAAAGGAAATGTCTGGTTCAGGATCTTTGAGGAGTGGGCTAAGGGCTGCTGAGGTCTCTCAGTCTAGAAATACCAGACGCACCAGAGTGTAGAAGTTAATGTGTGCTTGGGGTTGATGCCGGCGGGGGAGGAAAGGAGAAACCTGGTTAGCTGGCGCTGAGGGTTGTTATTTCCTTGTAGTGGAAATGAAGGGAGTCTGCATCTCTGCTTTCCCCAGATCCGCTACACTTTTCCCTTCCTGGGTCGTCTTTATTCCTGCCTGGCTGGCACTGCTGGGGCGGGGGAGGGGAAGGTGGAAGAAGCCTCCTCGGCCGGCCTGGAGGTATTTCAGATCTGCTACCAGGAAGACAAGAGATTCCTGGATTTTCCCAGCTGCTTCTTGATTGCTGGGAATGAAAGAATTTATGAGCGGCTGAGAGGTGTTCATTATAGAAGTCGTTTGGGTGTTTTACTCATCTAAGCGGCTTAGAGATCGCTCAGGAGACATTCCCTAGAGCGTACTAGTTTTCTACAAAGTTTGTATTAGCCAGAATGCCTAGTGGTGTCCGCCAGAACGCAGTGTAAATATATCCTGGTGATTTGAAAGTGAAAAGTATGTGGGAGTAAAGGAAATATGGTATCTAATATCCTTCAGGGCTTCCTCCCAATGTTGCTCATGTTACCTGCCAAGTGAACCCCGGCCAGGCTTCCGGTCGGTTGTGATTTGACAATAAGAGATGGGAAATAGTGTCATTGGTTTTAGGGGAGACGGGAAAGTCCAGAAATAAATTTAAGGGTCTCTTTTATGACACTGTCTTGCAGCTGTGGTGCCACAAACTCCTGGTGGAACTTGGAAGCATTGCTTGTCCTGCCTTTTTTTTTTTTTTTGTTTTTGTTCTGTTAACCACCAGAATGTCCAAATCATCATAATTTATGTCCATCATGAAGCTAAAACATAAGTGATTCATAGTCAGCCCTTTTTGGCTTTCCATAACAGCCTGGAGAAAAAGAACATTTATGTCTCTAACCACATGCAATTTATTTGGTGCCATAGTGGATTTTAGATATTGGGGGATGGAGGGCACAGTTTTAGAAGCAGTGGAGTTGTGATTAAATTGTCTATTTTTTAGGCAGCATCCTCTTCTGAGTTGCTGATTAATTCTTTATCTCCTAGGGAACATTAAAACCAATATCCCCGGGCTGGTGTAGCTATAATCTATATTATAATGATGCCTGTCAGCATAGCTGGAGGTTAACGTTATGTCAATGTTTCCATTAGACATTTCTAACCCAATTGTAAAGGTTTTGTCTGGGTCGCTAGTGTGCTGGTAAGCCTCATAGCCAAAGAAATGGCTTTATTTTTATCTTGCTAATGAAAAATTCAGGTTAACTGTTAAGTTACAGAAGTAAAGTTTACAAAAGCAGAATAAAGCAGAGGCTTCTATTTTTAGGGAATAGGGGTGGTTCAGTTTAATGCCTAGCATAGTTTTGTTTCTAAGTGTCTTTAAATGCACGTTTCAGTGATAGAAAGAAATCCTGGGCCGTGTTTTCTCAATTTTAGTTCTAAAGATTCTCTCTACGAGTTTTAGAAATGTAGGCATTTTGGAGTCAGTGCTGTATTAAAATAAAGTGCTTTGATGTTTATAAAGTTACTTACATATTTTATACCTGAGTCCTCAGTTAAGTGAATTAATGACTATTATTTTAAATTAATTTACCCAGTATAATCTATAAACAGTAGAGTTGAACTTGAACCCTTGTCTTCTGATTCTTCCTACTCCCTTTCCCCAGACATCTTTATTAATGAGGTTACCTGTGAGGCTCTTGTGGCCAGGAGAATTGCCTAAAAACTGACAGAGTACTGTTGGCTCTGCAGCTGTATCTCAATATTTCATTTATGGGTTATTTTGGTTTTAGTACCCTCGGGTTAACTAACATCTATGCTTTGATGTCTGGGATTAAAAACAGCTCACTAATAGTAGTAATAAAACTTTTCCCCCCAAGAGTTTCAGAAATTCACATACTTCAAATGAATCATTTGTTTATTTTCCACTTCTTTATTAAGCAGGCTTCAGGGTATGGGGTGATTTATAATCTGAACTGGTAATTCAGGCAGCATTCTAAAAGGAAATCACGTCTTAAAAGAGTGTGTGTGTATGTGTGTGTGTTTCCTTGAAAAGAACCTATCATTTGCCTTTTATCTTGATATCTCCCAACCTAATTACAAACACTGCATGAATATTCCTTTTTCTGTATAATCATTCCTGGGCTCTTTCTATGGATGCTCTAGGTAAATTATTTTGAAGCATTTTATATGCTAAATAAGCCTTTCTTTTATGCTATTGGTTTAACAGTAAAGAAGTAGTAGTTTGCAGGTGACCCATTTTCACTATGTCCCCAAATATTTGTGCTGTGTCCTGCTTGCCTATTTAGGAACGTTGAGTTCAGCTTGACACTCTTCAAAGCTGGGATGGATTTTCTTTAAAAGGTTCTAAAATAAAATTATGTGCTAAAATACAGGCCTTTTTTATGTGTGAGCAGCTTGTCCATCCTCACCTTTTAAAATTTATTCTCAGAGAATTGTCTCTTCAAAATATTTAGCCATGGAGTTTAAAACTCAAAAAAGAGAATGTTTCAATCAGTAACCATAAATGATTTTAAAGAAACTGTGGTTAACCTAAAATTGCTATTGTCATTTCCACCTGAGAACTAGAGAGAGCATTATGAAGCAGTATCTTCATAAGGTTTGGCTACTAATTGAAAAGGGAGGTCTACTGGCCTAGTGAATATGGCATTGCAGTGTCAGCTCAAAGGCTGGAGATCCAAACCCACCAGGTGCTGTGTGGGAGAAAGGTGGGCTGTTTCCTCCAGTATGGTTTACAGCCTCTGAAAACTTGCTGGAGGGTCAGCTATTCGTCAATTCTGACTCAGTGGCACATAAAACAACTAGTTGAAAAGGTGATTGGTTTGAACTCAGCATCCACTTCAAGGAAGAAAGATATGTCTCTTTCTTGTAAGATGACAGTCTTGGAAACACTATGGGAAGTTCTTCTCCATCCTTTTAGGGTCCCTAGCAGTTAGTTGCAAGGAAGCTCTGGTGGCTAAGCCAAAACTGCCAAGCCAAAAGCCACTCCTGGATGTCTGAAAAAGATGGCCAGTCTTCTTGGCTATTTACGGCCTTGGAAACCGCTGGAGAGTCAGCTGTGAGTTTGTTTTGACTTGAAGGCTTCTTTGAGTTACTTTGAGTACTAGCGATTGTAGTCGACTCCATAGCAATGGGTTACATACATTCTGATAGATTTGGGAAACTTTGTTATCAATGGGTCAGGAGGGGAGAGGAGCAGCAAAGTCAAATAATGACTTCAGGGTTTTTGAATGATAGGGGAATTCTGATGAAAAGCTTTCTGAAAATCTCTGTAGGAGCGTGAAAGTGGATCTCTTGTGTGCTTTGGCTGAGTTACTGATGGGGAGGCCTCTCTATGTCAGAGGTGTGTGATCAAAGGAGGGAAGAGACCCCTGGATTTTAGCACAGATTTGGTCACCAACTGGAGGGAATTTACTAATATAAATCTTCCAGGCACAGTTATGTGAATTCTGATGTTCAACCATGTAGCCTGGGGCCACAGTGACTCATCACCTTCTGCCCCACCTTAGAACAACTCGGTTTACACACCTGCGATGAACAGTGGTTCCTTATCTCAGTGAGGTGGGGGTACAGAGGTGAATTAATCTGTAAGAGTGTGAGCTTTCAAATGCATATGCATTCCCGTAAAGATACAATTTATAAATTGATTGTGTGGAGTCATAACCAATTCGTAACTTACCCTGTAGAGGGATTTCAGAGTCTGTAAATTACTTGGGATGAGACCACCTGTTTTTCTTTCTTGGAGCAGCTGGTGGATTTGAATCTTTTACCTTTAGGTTGGCAGCACAGCTCCTTAACAACTAGGCTGCCAGAGCATAAATATATTTTACTTAAGCGTTTGAAGAATTGTGAAAAATAAATATACAAGTTAGTATGTGATGTTATTTGTATAGTTGAGAATACAGTATATGCTTACATAGTATTTTTTCCTGGACTTAATCATACACGTGGAGCCCTGGTGGCAAGTGGATTAAGTGTTGAGTTGTTAACCTGAAGGTCAGAACCCACCAACTACTTCTAAGGAGAAAGAGGAAGCAATCTGTTCATGTTAAGATTTATAACTTGGGAAACCCTGGGTTATTATTTTATTGGATGGTCACGGTCTTATTTGGATGGCTTTAACAAAAAGTTTATTGTCTTAACAGGGTAGGAGGCAAGAAGCCCAAATTCAGGGTGCTGGTTCTGGGGGAAGGCTTCTTTCTTTTGGTTCTCAAAGAAGGTCCTTGTTTCCTTCAGTTTGTGTATGTTAGATGCTCCTTCTTGTTATGTACCAGTCAGAGCTGGCCCATTGATGATCTCCCAGTGGGTTTTCAGAGGCAGTAATTGTGCATAATGATTATGCATCTGTCTTTCTCCCACTACCACTAGGTCACCAGAGCTCCCTAGAAGCTGCATGAAGATCTCTGTATTTCTTAACCTTCCATGTTAGGGAGTTTCCATCCTGATAGTTCTTTTTTGATGATACTGAGATACTGAGGAATATATATA
>NW_006399760.1:33390885-33398950 GCF_000299155.1 Elephantulus edwardii
TGTGTGCGTGCGCCCCTCTTAAACATCCTGCAACTCTTACTCATTTTTTCATTTACCTAACAGAAAGCAAAAGGTGATTGGTGATTGGGACCACATCCCAGGATCAGGGCTAATATAGGACTAAGGTTGTTGAATATCAACCTTAATCCTTTAATAACTGCTTAGTTTATTAAATCATAGAGGATCATTGCAAAATTTCCACACATTTTAAAAATAATACTTACTTTTTCCCATTGTTATATATCTTCTTCCCTCATTGTTTCTCCCAATTCACCTCAAAATGCACCCCTTGTTCCAGATTGTTGTCATACATGTTGTTGTTGTGTACCATCGAGTCGAAACTGACCCATAACTGACCCTCCGACAGGTTTTCAGAGGTAGTCAATTGCACGGGAGGAAATTGCCCATCCTTCTCCCACGAAGCTGCTGGTGGTCTAGAACAATGAGTCTTCAGGATGCAGCACAGCCTAATCGTAGATTACTTTTCAACAATCCTTCCCTTCATCTGTTCTAATGCAGTGTTCATTATCTATCCACTCTTTTCTCATTTTTTCCCCACTCCCCTCTATGTCTGTCGTATTTTGTAATAGTGATCTTGTGCAATATTTTTCCTATTATGAGTTGAGTGAAAGTTTACAAAGGAAATTAAGTTTTCATTTACCCATTCATGCACATTTTGTTCTGTAACATTCATTTCAGTATTTAAAATAGAATTGTACTTTTTCTTTGATTCTGGTTTCCTTTAATCTTTCTGTACTTCTCTGTGTCTTTCTTTAGTATTGTGCTGATCAGTATTGTGCTGGTCATCCCCTTAATGTATTTGCCATTCCTTTCCATATTTTTTTTTAAATTTTATTATTTTTGTGTGCGTGTACCGTCAAATCAGATCTGACTGGTACAGGAGGAGATTGTCCCTCCTTCCCTGGCAGAGCATCTGGTGGATTCGAACCCTGCTCCTCTAGGACTGTAGTTGCAGCTCCTTACCACTAGGCCACCAGAGCTCCCCTTCCCTTCCATATTGTAGTGTGGGTCTTCTTTGTTCACTAGTATTTTACTTCTTTTCCTACCCTTGGTAACCACCAATAATGATTCTATCTGCCTATAAACTTTTATTTAGCTTTTTATAATGTTTTTGTGATTGTTGATTGCCTTCGAGTTGAGCATGACTCATAGCGACCCTATGAACAAAAGGCCTAAAGCCCCTGTACAACTATCGACATTTATCAAAGTTCATAGATAATAATAGTGCTCTTATATAATATTTAGGGAGCCCTGGTGGCCTAGTGGAAAGAAGCTGAACTGTAATCCTGAAAGTATGCCATTAGAAACCACCAGCTGCTCCGTAGGTAATAGTTGGGCAGTCTCCTCCCTTGCAATTAGACTGCCTCTGAAAACCCACTGGAGGGTCAGCTGTGGGTTGGTTCTGACTCAGTGGTACACAACAACAACAACATATAATATTTGTCCTTTTGTGACTATCTTTGTTTAATCCAATATACTATCCTTTAGATTCATCCATGTTGTTCAGTGTTAACTGAAACTTTAATATTGGCATAATACTCATCTTGTGAATATTTCTTTACTCATTATCCATTGACAGACACATATTCTATATCTTTGCTTTTGTAAAGAAAGCTGGAGTGAACATGAATGTGCTTATAACTGTGTGGTAGTTCTTATTTCTTTGGGATATAGACCTTATAGCGATATAGATGTGTTAAATGGTATTTCTGTTTTCAACTTTCTTAGGAAACACCACATTGTCTTTCATAGATAGGGGTATTCTGTTCAATATTCTTACGAGCAGTGTGTGAGAGTTCCAATCTCTCTACACTCTCAACAACATTTGTTGTTTACTGTCTTGCTGAACATTATTGTTGTTGCTGGGTTGAGATTCTATCCTGTTGTTTTGATTTGTATCTTTAATAGCTGATCATCTTGACCATTTCTTCATTGCTTGTCATTTGATTGTCTTCATAAGTGAAGTGTCTTTTCATGTCATCTGCTTATTTTTTTATATATTTTGGGGAGATAGAGTTCAATCCAAGATAGTTACCAAGGGTTGGAATTGACTCAACATCAGGAGGTTTGGTTTTGTTATGGTGTTTTATTATGGCATTCTTCTTTTGCATGGTTCTAATGAACCATTTACATATATTACCATCCATATGTTAACCAGTCCCATTTTGGGATTTAGACATATTTGGAAAGAACTCTCTCTTGGACTCACAGAGCCCTTTGGCTCAGCTCTGATTTGCTCGCAGTAGTAATTCACTGTTGCCTAGCACAGTGACCAGCACCTGGAGATTATCTATTGGTAGCTTCCAAACCTCACATCACATAGTTTCATTTTCAGACAGCCCTCAGTGGTTTGATGTTGACCAGAGGACAGTTTTGGTTGGCAGCACCCATGGGTTGTACAGGATAGACTATCGGAAAGACAGCGTATCCACATAGAAAGGAGTTATTGTTAAGGGAAGGGGCCTGGCTGGGAAAATAAGAAGACTTAGCTGCCTGTGGCAATACATAGTTCCAAAAGTGGCCTTACTGGCTGTAACAACATACTAGTACAAAGAAGGATATGGACATTTTAATTACTTTTGTGATTCACCCCCCTGTAGTTTTTAGACCTCAGTCTTCCACATTCTTTGGGATCAGAATTGCTGCATACGCAGGCACTTGTGTAATGGAGTGTATTGAATTACAGCTAAAAACTTAGAACTGGTCATTATTACCATGTGACCCTTTATACTCTCCTCTCTCCTCTATGCTTTTTAAAAAAAATTTATTTTATGTTGGTTTGCTTATGAAGTTCATATATACTGTGCTTCACTCTGTTCTTCATTCACCTTGTGTTTCATACAATCATTCCCATGCATCTGTGCTTTTTTTAAATTTGGAGTTGGTAACACCAGGTACTAATGGTTACTGTTTGATGACTCTGAACTAATTTGAATTAAAAGGAGAAATTTGTGAAATTTGTGAGAATGAAACAGTGTAGATCTTTCATCTCCCTTTGTCCTGTGTACACAGGGTGCTTTACAGCGATTGTTGGTAGCCCCGAGACAGCCATTCCCTGTTTATTCTCCTTTCTGTATTGGTGAAAGTCACCAATTATTTATTTAACTGAGATTTAGAAGTTGGAGTTGGAACCAGGTAGGTGATTCTTCTGCCTGGCCCTAGACACATTCATGCTACACACAGGTGGGTTGTGTGATTCTATAATAATTTATCACACTATGTGATAACAACCTTGAATTTGGTTATACTGGCCAGGGTAAATATGGAATGCCTCTCTCCTGGGGTAGACATGGAATTCACTCTCTTCCAGAGAGTGAGTCTTGAATAAACCAAGTAACTTTAGTATCCCAGACCTGTTGCCAGTGACTGGTTAACAAATAGGCACATGATACCCATTGAGTCTCATTGTACAGAGAACAGAAAGATGTTGGCAAAGAGAACAAGTTGACACTGAGAATTACAGAGTGCAAAGATGGAAGGTGCCCAAAACTATGGTAACTTTTGTAGGCCTCTGAATGAGCCAATCCTGGAACTGCTAGTGGTTTTTGACTCATAGTAATCATTGGGTTTTCAAGAAGACTGTTGACTTTTCTCCCTTGGAGCACCTGGTGGATATGCATCACTGACCTTTTGATTTGCAACTGCATACATTGTGCATAATACCAGTGGCTCCAGGAGAAAGGGAGATGGGCAGAGAACCCATAGTTGTTAAATACTAGCTCCGTGCCAGTTACTGGGGTAAGAGTCTGTCAACTCGAGTCCTCAGTAACTTTAGGAAGGTCAACTCAACTCAGAGCTGACCCTCACAGTGGGTTTTCAGAGGCAGTAAATCACACGGGAGGAGACTATCCATCCTTCTTCCATGGAGCAGCTGGTGGATTCGTACTGTGTGCATTTGGAATTGTGGAGCAGCTTCACCACAGTCATCCAGAAGGAAGCATGGTGCAAAGTCAGACTGGACAATCATAGGAGGGCACATTCTAGGAGGACCCTTCTTACCTTTCATAACAGAAATGGCCTGATGGATTAAGTGCCTGGAATCCTAAAAGGCTGTAGATGATGATCTGTCTACATCTATCACCGAGCAAAGTCGGGGAAGCTCTTCCCTGTAGAAGGGGGTGGATGAGCATTCCTGTTGGGAGATGTGTGGTGAGGCACTTTCCTAGCTCTTCAGCTGAATCAAGTTCTCTTAAGTCTGTATTTCCTTCATGGAATGGATAATTGAGGATTGACATCATCTTGGATTGAAAGTTTACCTTGTTAGATGTCTGCTATAAGGATAGGGAACAACTACGTTTCTAAGATTTGAGGGTCAAATGATAAGATGCGTATAAAAATATTTTTAGTGTTGTAAATTATAAAGGAGATACCAAATTTGATAATTTATCTTTTGCAGTGATTTAGTGGTAGGAATTCTTTGTTAGCCATTCTTGCTTTAAGTACATTCCCGAGGAGCTTTTAAGAGTTGTTGTAGTTGTGTACTACTGAGTTGGAATTGACCCATAGCTGACTCTCCAGTGGGTTTTTGGAGGCAGATAATCGCACAGGAGGAGATTGCCCATCCTTCACCTGCAGAGCAGCTGTTGGACTTGAACTGCATGTTCTCAGGATTGCAGCACAGCTTCTTGCTACTAAGTGACTGAAATATGATTTCTCCCAAATGAATCAATCATATTACTTGAGAGTAGCCATGCAGTTACTAGAATTCACAATAAGGTAAATCTGTAGTGGGATTTACTTCAGCAAACAAAAGACCAATCCAAGACATAGGACCAGTGAGTAAAGATGAAAATTCAGGGGACTTTCTACTACGTTTATGAGTCTTGGTGGCACAGTGTTTCAAGGATTTTATTTGTAGTTGAAAAGTCGGTGGTTCAGACTCACCAGCTGCCCTTTTGGAGAAAGATGTGGCAGTCTTCTTTAATAAAGATTTCCATCTTGGAAATCCTATTGTGCAGTTTTATTCTGTCCTGCAGTCTCACTTTGAGTTGGAATTGACTCGATGGCAGTGGTTTGGTGAGGTAAATTTACTGGACATACTTTTCACAAGGTTTTGATTTCTAGGGGGTGTGTGTGCGCGCGCGTGTTTTTGTTACTGAGAAACCAGTAGTAATTTATTTTGAGAAATCTTTGTAAAGGGTTTGAAAAGCCTTTGAAATATGTAAAGATAGTTTTGAAAGAGAAAACCACATGTGGATTGACACCTGGGATGAATTTTAAATCTCCTCCATTGTAGATTTCTAAGGAAATGGATAAGTACTATTTAACTCTTTTGGAGGGAAGTTTTGAAATGGGAATTTCCTATTATGGGAAGAGTCAGAATTTTGGACTAAAGCTATTGAATTAAAAGATAAGCCTGTCTGTTTCTAAATGAAAAAAAAAAAATACAGAGAGAATAAATGATTCTTAAACTGCAAATAGATACAGTTGTAAAATTATTATTAGGAGTTCCTGAAACGTGTGACATGAGAGCTTCCTTCGGAGTGATTCATCCATACAAGCCAGCAATCCTCGAAGTGAGTTCCTGGGAAAATGATCCTTGGGAAATTGATTGGTGTTTTGCAGGAAAAATAAGGGCCCTGGGTGGTGCAAACCATTTGTGCTTGGCTGTTAACTAATTCAGTGTTCCTTGGAGGAAAGGCCTGGGGATCTGCTTCCATTGAGATTACAGCCCAGAAAATCTTAGGGAGCAGTTCTCCTCTGTGTTGATTCAGTGACAACAGATTTAGTTTTTTATGCAGGAAATGGAGTCCCTGGATAGTATAATTTGTTAATGTACCAAAGATGCTAAGCAAGAGGGCACAGGTTTGAATATATGCAGAGCACCCCGGAAGAAAGTCCTGGCAGTCTGCTTTTGAAAAATAAGACATTGAAACTCCTAAAATTACAGTCATGGCCAGGAGACTGGTGGAACCATTGTCGCCACGGCCCTTAGCCGCCCTTTGCACCCCGGTGGCAAAGCTTTCAGACAAAGAATAGGCAGCTCCGTACATTGGACAGTAATACCAGGGAGATTCCCAGCTCTTAGAGCAGTCAGCCACATACGATCACCAAGGGAGCCATTTGTCCAAAGATAAATCTCAGAAGGTAGGAAGAGAGACGTGGAGGGATGAATAGAAACAAGAACTAAAGAGAGAAAGTAGGAAGAATGAGGCTACTATGTGGGGATTGTAATCAATGTCATAATCAAAGTACATGCAAATGCCTGTTGTTTTGTACTGTAGTCTGCTGTGACTCATTATGACCCTCTGAATAGCAGATCTGAACCTTGCCTTTTGTGTGCCATACTCATGGTTTTTTATATGCTCAATCTCATACTTAGTGTCATTGTGTCAATCTATCTTTATTTTTCATTTAAAAATTTTAAAAAATATTACTTTTTTAATAAAACTATGTAGATAGACTCAAAATCTCCCTCCAACACCAACTTAAAAAACCAACCTCATGGCTGTCAAATGGGAATAAAGCCATAACTGACTCTCAAGAGGCGTTTTATTTTATATAAAATTTTTATTTTATACTGGCTTACTTACAGAGTTCATATACATTGTTTTTCACATCAGATCTTTCCCATTTCCTTTACCCATGCTTCTCTCTACCCATCAAAGTGTGTGACCCTATGAACACCACCTCACCTGCACATTCTCACCCCTCCCCTCTTACCCTCCCCTCCTTGGATCTTCACATGCATTTTACTGGTTATCTATTTCTACAAAAATGGTCTTACACGGTATTTGTCCTTGCAGCAAGTAATAAATATTGGAGGGATGTGATGAGATAAGAGCTCTTATACACTGTTGGTGGGATTGCAAAGTGGTACAACCACTCTGGAAGGCAGTTTGGTGTTTTCTCAAAAAAGTTGAACATAGAAATTACATATGACCCAGCTATTCCACTGCTTGGAATATACCTCTAGAAAATTAGAACTGAAGCACAAATGGATATTTGTATACCAGAGTTCATGTTCAAAACTGCCAGAACATTGAAACAGCCCAAATGTCCAACCACAATAGAATGGATAGAGAAATTATGGTACATTCACATGATGGGATACTGTGTAGCATGCAGGAGCAGTGATTTTGAAAATTACTATCTAACTTGGGAGGTCTGAAGAGCATTATGCTGCGTGTCAGTCTTTCTTATTGAGGGTCTTCCTCTCTTCTCTGATCCTCATTCATGTCTTTTTCCAAGGACTAGCCCCTCCTGACGACATGTCCAAATTATGTGAGATGAGGTTTCACCATCCTTGCTCTAAGGAACACTCTGGTTGCACATCCTCTTGTTTCTTCCTGCAGCAGTCTATGGTGTATTTCATATTGTTCTCTAACACCACAATTCAAGGGCATCAACTCTTCTGTCATTTCTGTTCATGCCCAACTTTCAGATACTGAGGAAGCAATTGAAAATACCATGGCCAGTCTGCTCTGTAAACTTTTATTCAAATTGTAATTAAAACTTAAAAAAAAATTAAAGAACATGGAACACATGGAACACAGTTCTCTGACGCCCATGAGGTTGTCATATGTCAGATCCAGCAGCATCTTGTTCATGCAGGGGAAAAAGATTTCTATGGTTAAATCTGGCTAACAGGTTTTTGCTCTTAGCTGCAGAATTTGCAAGCATTCTTAGCACAAATGTCAGTGAGCCCTGGTGATACAGTGGTTAGAACACTCATCTCCTTATCAAAAGGTTTGAACTCCCCAGTCACTAATTGTGTGGAGAAAGATCTGCCTTCTGTAATGATCTATAGCTTTGGAAACCCAATAGGGCAGTTCTGCTGTGCCCTGTAGTCAAATTGAATGAGCAGTAGTGAGTGTAGTACTATATTTATTCTATATCTTCTTGGAGGGAAATAGACTAATATTTCTCAAAACTCATTGAACTGTAGAGGCTTCCTTACAAAGCATTTTGTGACCCTGGAGAATAGAGTTTTGCTCAATTTATAGTAACATCTTAAAGCAAGATTTAGATATCATAATTTCATGGGAGTATCTTTAGTATTTCTTTATTTTTTATTATTATTAAATTTTGTTAATTTTAATGA
>NW_006399760.1:33399075-33402566 GCF_000299155.1 Elephantulus edwardii
GTTGCCACAGTGCTTGTCAAAGCCAGTTCTGATTAATCTCCTTTGTCAGTGTGTCCTTTGCCATTCCCTATCACTCCTCCCTGAGAGAGATTTCACCCTGATTTATAAGGAAAAGGGGACGGCATATTCTCTTAGCTACTTCCTTTATTTCTAAGTAGGGATAGTCAAATATATAAACTCTATGCCATTATGACTTCTAAAATTACAAATAATTTCCAGTATTATCTAAATGTTCCTCAGTATCATTTGCCACCATTTTTTTTTTTTTAAAAACCCAGATTTCCGTCAAGGGTGGGTTATTATGCTATGAGTTTGTTCACTCCTTTGTTGCTGTGTACCGTTGAGCTGGAATTGACTCATAGCCGACCTCCACTGAGTTTTCAGAAGCATCAAACCTTGAGTAGCTAGTGGATTAAATCATATGCCTTTGAGTTGGCAGAGTAACTGAATATAGACAAACTATGTTAACTTTTTGTCCTTTTCTTTTTTTCTCTCAGAACTCTCATACTCTTTCCCCCCTCCCTTTTACTTTGACAAAGTAATGTAATTTTAAAAAAGTTACTGATTTATATACAGTTATTCATCTGCATCGTGTTTTTGAACATGTACCTTGTGTTTTGTATAGTCATTCATAGACATTCTGTTTCATTCATGTACATTATGTTTTATACAATCATTCATATACATTATATTTTGTATACTTAATTACTATTGACATATGCCTGTTATCATGCCATCTTTCAAATTCCCATCGTTCCTTTCCCATTCTTTCATTCCACCCTTGTCATTGCTATTTTCCATGAATGGGTTGAGAAATTGTGATACATCCACACAATGGAATACTATGCATATAATTAAGGAACAGCAGTTTCATAAAAGACTATATAGCATGAGAGAATCAAGAGAATATTTTTGTTGTTAGGTGCTGTCGAGCCAAGCACAACCGTTAGTAACCCTATGAACAAAAGGTGTGAGCCCTGCTCTGTCCTGAACCATCCCCACACTTCCTGACACACAAGAGCCCTTTGTAGCAGTCACCATATCAATCCACCTGGTTGAGGGTCTTCCTTTCCTTTGCCAACCCTCCACCCTTTGCAGCATCATGTTCGTCTTCAAGGAATAGCATCTTCTAGCAACATGTCCAAAGTATGTGAGTCAGAGCCTCATCATTCTTGCCTTCAAAGAGCATGCCGGCTGCACCATCTCCAAGATAAATCTGTTCATTCTCTTGGCCATCCAGGGAATGTTCAGTGCTCTTCTTCAACACCACAGCTCAAAGGCATCAGTTCTTTTTTTGTCATCCTTATTCATTGTCCAGGTCTCAGATGCAAAGTTAATAATCAGAAAGACTATGGCCTGAATCAGATGCACCTTAGTACTCAAATTGACATCACTACTCCTCAATACTTTGGAAATTTTCCCAGTGCAATACGTCTCCTTATTTCCCAACTTCTGGGTGTTACTTGTGGATCAAAGCTGTTTACAGTTTCAATCTTCTCTTCATCCATCATGACATGCCTATCAGTCCAGTGGTGAGAATCTTTGTTTTCCTGATATTGAGATGCAGTCCATACAGAAGGCTGCATTCCTAGATCTTCTGCAACGAGTGCGTCAAGCCCTCCTCACTTTCAGCAAGCAAGATTGTTTCATCTGCATAATGCAGGTTATTGATGAGTCTCCCTCCAATCTTGATGCCACACTCCTCCTTATAGAGTCCAGCTTCTTGGATAATTTGCTCAGCATACAGATTGGATAGACACAGAGAGTGAATACAATCCTAACACACTCTCTTCCCAATTCCAAACTATGCAGTGCTCCCCTTCTCCATTCACACACAGCCTCCCGATCCATGTATAGGTTCCTCGTGAGCACATGAGGATTCCCATTCTTCTCAATGTCAGTCACAACTTGTCGTGATCCACACAAATGCCTTTGCATAGTCAGTAAAGTTATATATAAAGTTCCATGAGAATATGTATAAATGTTCAAAAGGGGAAGGGAAGAGGAAAAGAGAAGGGGCAGAAAAAATGTTCTCTTGTTCATGCTGGGAATTAACTTGCTTTCTCTCTGTACCCCACTTGTAGTCTCTGGACTTAGAAGACCCTGTAGAATTATTTTGTAGAATTCTGTGTGGTGTCATTTACTTTGATCTTTTGTCTCATATTTCCTATAAAGTGGAGCTTAGTTTTATACTCATGATTACATTCAGGTTAAGTGATTTTGGCAAGAATAAATCATCGACTATGTTTTTGTTCCCCTCTGTGATTTGGAGCAGGCATTTAAATTTAGCAGTATGTTCATATAAAGTAATTTTAAAAAATAAAGTACTACTATAATGATTTACAACAGTTTGGACACTAGTTTTATTAGTGTACAAGAGGAAGAAAGTTGAGTTTATTTCTTGTGTGGTTGTGTTTGGAAAACAAATAAGAAATCTTAATAGTTGGCATGGTTAAATGGATGTGAGTTTTCAATATATTTTAAGACTCTAAACCATGTACCTCTTTGGTAAAATGATTTGACTATTTAAATGTATTTGGCAATTGAATTTTATTCAGAATGACAGGGTATCTGAGTTGAAATGAATACATATTTATTAATATATAAACATATATTACATATATACTTATTTTTAAGCCTGTTATTGTAAAAATATGCATTAATATTGCATATACTAAAAACTTTCAGCGGAATACTTTTCTGATAAATGCTTTTGCTAATTTTAAATACAACTATAAATTTAAAACATCCTCAGGGGGATGATTTTCTGTATACATTGTCTTGGAAACTCAGACATGTCGATAAGAGTTCCTATGATAGCAGACTTTGTTAACATAATATGCTACTTGAAATCTTTTTTCCTTTGATTTTCTTCCAAAGGCTTCTTGTATGTCTGGAGAACATTAAACTTAAAGGAATTTTATGTGCCTTAATAAAGAATAACTTTGTATATATAAAATAGCTTTCTGTGATCAGTGGTAACTGTCATAGGCAATTCTCAACAGATTCTTGTATTTAATGCCAAAGAGGGCAGGGGTACTGATTTATTTGTTTAATTTGTCTGTTTTGAATAGTAAGGTACTGTGTGGAAAGAGGAGTTATTTTGTACCGTAGGAGTAAGAAGAAAAATACACCTAAAATCAGGTTCTTTACAGGTTGTAACTCATGGCAACCCCTTGTGTTACAGAGTGGCGCTCCCCGTTTGATTTCTTGGCTTAATTTGTTTTACAGAGGCATTTCTCTAAGCTCCCTCCTTCCACCATAGTGGATGAGTGGGTTAAGAGTGGCACGTAACAATAACAACTTTAAGATTAGCCACTGATAGCAAACTGCTTTTAGCACCTAGCACCTAGCACCAACCTCTCTTTCTTTTTTCTCTCTTAGAGAGAGAGAGAGAGAAAGAGAGAGAGAGAGAGAACACGAGCTAGCGAGCATGAGCACAAGAGTGAGAACGACTTCAATGCCGTAAACATATTTCATCCAGTTTTTCT
>NW_006399760.1:33402968-33451896 GCF_000299155.1 Elephantulus edwardii
GTTCATTGAAATGAAAAATAAATAAATAATTAAAAAAATTAAAAAAAAAAGTGAGAACGAGTAAGCTTATGACAGGGTTCTGTTTTAGTGACTCTGGACATGATTTTCAGTTGTGTGGGTTTTTGAAAATTAACTTTTATTTATTAGTATGTATTCTCTATATGTCTTTGGAGAGATTGGGGTGGAGCTCCCTGATTAAAACAAGCTTGGAAGGAGGAGTGGCATCCACTTCCATAATAGCTTGCCTCCAGAAACCCTATGAACCTGAAGAGAGGATGAAAGGCACCCAAGCGTTGAGGACTCTCCTTCATAGGGTTGCGATGAGTCGCCTGTGACTCGAAGGCACTTAACAACAACAATATGTCTTTGGGGGTGGGAAACATTACATATAAACATCTGAGAGTAAGCATCTGAGAATAATGTCAACAATTTATGTGATACAACGCTGTATGTAGTACTAAAAACCAAAAACAAACTCCAAAACAAACCAAATAAAAACTCAAGGTGGTTTATAAGTGTGGTTCATTATAACTCAAATAAGTCATGGATTGGGGACCTGTACATATGCACACACACAATTCTTTCCCCCCTCCTCACCCTTTTGAAATACAAATATTTTATTGCTGTGTACTCTTGAGTCAGAACTGACCCATAGCTGACCCTCCAGCAGGTTTTCAGAAGCTGTTAATTGCACGGGAGGAGATTGCCCATCATTCTCCTGCAGAGCAGTTGGTGACCTCGAACCGCATGCCTTTGGGATTGCAGTGCAGCTCCTTGCCACTAGACCACAATAAACAAATATATTACATATGATATATATTCTTGTTGTGTACCATTAAGCTAGAACTGACTCATAGCTGATTCCTCTAGTGGCTTTTCAGAGATAGCACATGAGGAGTTTGCCCATCTTCCTCCTGCAGAGGATCTGTTGGATTCAAACCACATGCCTTTGGGTTGGCAGTGCAATTCTTTACCATTAGACCACCAGAACTCCCTATTTATTATATATTGTTGTTATGTGCTGTCAAGTTCTGTACGACTAATAGCAACCCTGTTAACCACAGATAAGAGCCCTGTCCTCTCCTACACTATCTTCATCATTCTGTCACACTGGATCCTGTTGCTGTAGTCACTATATTAGTCCATCTTACCTCACTGAGAGTCTCCCTTTCCTTAGCTAACCCTGCACTTTTCCAAGCATGATACTGCTCTCCAAGCAATAGACTCTTCTAACAACTTGCCTAAAAGTATGTGAGACGAAACTGTTGCACTTCCTTCCAGGGAACACTTTGGTTTCATCTTCTGTAATACATATCCATTTGTTTTTTTGGGCAGTATATGGGATCGTCAATACTCTTCTCCAACACTACAACCCAAAGGCATCTATTCTTCTATCATCCTTATTTATTGTCTAGCTCTCAGACGTATAGCAGGTGATTGGAAGAACCATGACTTGAATCAGGCACACCTTAGTCTTAAAGGTGACATCATAGTTCTTCAGGGTTTTGGAGAGGTCCCTGACAGCAGATTTCCCTAATGCTATACATCCCTGGCTCTAGTTGTTGGTGCATATATTTGAATGATAGTGGTATTCACTGGACTTCCTTGTATGAGTATGGATATTATCCTGTCGCTCACCAACTTGTATTTCAGGATAGATCTAGAAATTACTTTTTTAATTATGAAACCAAGCCCATTTTCTCTCACCTTTTCATCCCCGGCATAGTAAATCATATGATCATCTGATTCAAAATGTCCTATGCCAAGCCATCTCATTTTACCAATACCTAGTATGTCAATATTTATCTGTTCCATTTCTTTCTTAACAATGTCCAATTTTCCTACATTCTTGCTTCTCACATTCCATGTTCCAGTCACTATTGTCTCCTTACAGCTGTTCCCCTTTCCCTGTGTTTCCATTTCTAAGATCTCAGTTTCAATTGCAATGTCTGTTAGTCCAAATGATAGTCTAAGTGTGCTCTATTGTACATAGCGTTTTCGAAGGCCAGTAATTTCAAAAGTAGATGGCCAATCCTTCTTCCTAGTCTGTCTCAATTTTTAAATATATATAACAGTATCTGACTGACAAGCATTCTACAGAAAAGAGCAGATGAAAGACTTACCAGTTAGAAAAAGACCAGTATTCAATGTTGCTGCACACCCTGCTACATGTTTGGAGGAAATAGAAGATTTCTACCAACTTTTGCAGTCAGATATTGATCAAACATGCAATCAAGATGCATTGATAATAGTGGGCGACTGGAACACAAAGGTTGGAAACGGAAGAATGATCAGTAGCTGGACAACACGGACTTGGTGAGAGAAAGGAGGCTGGAAATAGAATGATAGAGTTCTGCACATTCAATGATTTATTCATTGCAAATACTTCCCCCCCCTTTCAGTTTTTAATGAAGTTGTGTTAATATTTTACTCCTGCATCTTCTCAATTGTTTCTTCCTTATATTTGCCCTTTTCTTTTCTAACTTGGCGGGTTTTAGCTTTACATTCAAGGATCTTTTTTCTGTCTTTATCCAGTGATAACCACCTTGCTGGGGTGAATGCCCACATGGACTGTTGTGCCATTAGCTTTTTCTTGCTGCACTCGTTCAATTTGGATGACATATTTCTTCCTGTAAACCTGGACTACTTTGCCAATTTGCTGACCTTTATAGTGCCCTCGTACAACCTGAACTTCATCATCCTTTCGGATGGGCATGGACTGCACATTGTATTTCTGCCTCAGCTCCTTGGACAGAGGAGAAGACATAATCTTCCTTCGAACGTGAGAGGGTGCATTGAAGTGCCTTTTATGGTTTTTGCTCTGGTCAGAAGTCACAAAAGGATTGAACTTCATTTTGGCCGCTGCCGCTTCGGCAATGGCCACAGGAGGCAAAAGAGGCAAATACTTTTTATAAGAAAAATAAATGCAGACTATACACGTGGATCTCACCTGATGGTATGCATAGGAATCAAATAAATTACATTTCTGGAAAGACTCACTGGAGAAGCTCAGTATCTGCAGTGAAAACCAGGCCAGTACTGATTGTGGGACAGACCACCAACTACTCATATGCAAGTTCAAGCCGAACTTGAGGAAAGTTAAATCAAGTCCGCGGGAACCAAAATTTAACCTTAAGTGTGTTGCACTCGAATTTCAAAACCATCTCAGGAACAGGTTTGAGGCCTTGAGCACCAGTGAGCATAGACCAAATGAGCTCTGGAAGGGTATCAAGAAAATCGTCCATGAAGAATACAAAAGATCATTACAAAGGCTGAAGAAGAAGAAGAAAAGACCAAGATGGATGCCAGATGAGACTCTGAGTATTGCAGTAGAGTGCCGAGAATCCAAAGCTAAAGGAAAAAATCAAGAAATCAAAGAGTTAAACAGAAAATTTCAAAAGGCAGCTCGGGACGACAAAGCAAGATACTATAAAGAAATGTGCAGAGAGCTGGAGTCAGAAAATCAAAAGGGCAGGACTCGCTCAGTGTTTCTTAAGCTGAAGGAGTTAAAAACCAAATTCAAGCCACGGGTGGCAATACTTAAAGATAATTTGGGTAGAATGTTAAATGATCCAGAAGTATCAAAAGAAGATGGAAGGAGTACACAGAGCCACTGTATCAGAAGGAATTGGCTGACACAGAGGAATTTCATGAAATAACAAATGACCAAGAGCCTATGGTGATGAAGGAAGAAGTTCAAGTTGCTCTGAAGGAATTGGCAAAAAACAAGGCTCCAGGAGTTGACAGCATACCTACTGATTTGTTTCAACAAACAGATGTTGCTTTGGATGTGCTCACTAAATTGTGCCAGGAAATCTGGAGGACAGCCAGCTGACCAACTGACTGGAAGAGATCGGCATTTTGTTCCCATTCCAAAGAAAGGTGACCCAACAGTGTGGAAATTATCAAACAATGTCATTGATATCGCATGCAGGCAAGATTGTGCTGAAAATTATCCAAAAACTTTTGGAACAGTATGTCAACAGAGAACAGCCAGATGTGCAGGCTGGATATAGAAGAGGCTGTGGTACTAGGGATATTATAGCTAATGTTAGATGGATCTTGGCAGAAAGCAGAGAATACCAGAGGAATGTCTGTCTGTGCTTCACCGACTATGCAAAGGCTTTTTGACTGTGTGGATCACAACAGGTTCCGGCTGACTCTGAGAAGAATGGGAATCCCAGAACATTTAACCGTGCTAATGCAAAACCTATACTTGGACCAAGAGGCAGTCGTCATAACAGAGAAGGGAGACACTGGATGGTTCAAAATCAAGAAAGGGGTACGTCAGAGATGTATTTTGTCTCCATACCTTTTCAGTCTGTGTGCAGAACAGATCATGGGAGACGCTGAGCTGTATGAGGAAGAATGTGGCATCAGGATTGGTGGAAGAATAATCAACAACCTGCGTTATGCAGATGACACAATGCTGCTTGCTGAAACTGAGGAGGACCTGAAGCGCTTGCTGCAGAAGGTCAAGGACTGCAGTCTTCAATATGGATTGAAGCTCAACATCAAGAAAACAAAGATTCTCGCCACAGGGCCAATTGACAGCATCAGTATGGATGGTGAAGAGATTGAGATAGTTAACAGTTTTAGTGTATTTGGCTCCACAGTCAACACTCTTGGTAACAGCAGCCAGGAAATCAGGAGATTAATTGCATTGGGAAAATCATCTGTGAGGGACCTCTCAAGAGTACTGAATCGCAATGACGTCAGGTTGGAGACTAAGGTGCAACTGATCCGGGCTATAGTCTTAGCAATTAAGTGCTATGTATCAGAGTGTTGGACAGTGAATAGGATGATAGAGAGAGAATTGATGCCTTTGAGCTGTGGTGCTGGAGAAGAGTGTTGAACCATGGACTGCTAGGAGAACAAACAGGTTTGTCTTGGAGAAGGTGAAGCCAGAATGCTCCTTGGAGTCAAGGATTCTTCATGAAGGAAGCTTCGTTTGACATACTTTGGGCATGTTGTAAGGAGGGACTGGTCCTTGGAGGGGGACATCATGTTTGTGAGAGTGGAGCGATGGTGCAGGAGAGGAAGACCTTCGATGAGATGGATCGATTCTGTGATTGGAGTGGTGGGAATAAGTGTGTTTGAGACGGCGAGGCTGGCACAGGATAGAGTGGCGTTTACGGCTCTTGTACATAGGGTCACTCTGAGTCGCAAGCGACTCGATGGCACACAACAACAACATATATCCCTGGATCTCCTGACTGCTGGTACCAAGGGCACTGGTTATAGATCAAGCAAGATGACATCTTTGACCATATCAGTCTCTCCTTCATCTATCAAGATGTAGTATAATGGTGAGGATATTTCTTTTTTTCCCCCTAGAGGATATTTGTTTCCTTGATGTTGAGATGTTACCCATATTGAAGGCTGCAGTGTTTGATCTTCTGCAGCATGCTTCTTAAGTCCTTGATTTCAGCAAGCAAGGTTATATGATTTGCATAACGCAGGTTGTTGGCGCGTCTTCCTCCAATCTTGATGCAGTATTCTTCATAAAGTCCAGCTTCTCAAATTACTTGCTCAGCTTGCAGATTGAATAGGTATGGGAAAAGGATACAGTGCTGACACACACTTTATTTTAAACCATACAGTGTTCCCTTGCTCTGTTCACACAATTGTTTATTGATCTAGGTTTTGATTTTATACAAGTATAATTAAGTATCCTGCGATTCCCATTCTTCTCATTGTTAGGCAGAACTTGTAATGGTCCCAACAGTCAAATAAAATACAGAAAAGCTTTCTTCTTTAATCTCTGCTTTCAGCCAGGATCCATCTGACATCAGCGATCATTTTCTTGGTGCCATGGTTTCATCTAAACCCAGCTTTGAACTTCTGACAGTTCTCTGTTGATGACTGTTCTAGCCATTTTTGAGTGATCTTCAGCAATGTTTTGCTTGCATATGACATTAAATATATTGTTTGATAATTTTCACATTTTGTTTGATCATTTTTTGGGAATGGCAACAAATATGGATCTCTTCTGATCAGTTGGCCAGGTAGCTGTCCCCCAAATTTCTTGGCACAGAGTGGTGAGCACATCCCGAGCTGCATCTGTTAGTTGAAACATGTTACTTGGTATTCCATCAATTCCTAGAGTCTTAATGCCTTCAGGCCAGCTTGAACTATTTTTCTAATCACCACTGGCTCTTTATCATATGCTACTTTCTAAAATATTTCAGTGTTGACCAAATTTGGTGCAGTGTATCTTTGTACTCTCTTTATCTTCTTTGATGCTACCTGAGTTCAAGATTTTTTCTGTAGTATGTTCTCATTATTGGAACTTGAGACTTGAATTTGTTTTTCAGCTCTTTCAACTTGAGAAATGCTGAGCTAGGTCTTCCCTTTTTATTCTCCCAACTCCAGCTCTTTGCACATTCCATTATGTTCCTCTCCTTTGTCTTCTCTAGGTGCCCTTTGAAATCTTCTGTTCAGGTCTTTTACTTTGGAATCTCTTCCCTTTGTTTTGGCTTCTCAACACTAGTGCAATTTTTAGTCTCTTCTGGCATCCATTTTGGTCTTCCTTCTCTATCTTTATAACCTTTTACTCTCTTCATGGATGGTAGCTTTGATGTTATTTTACATCTCATGTGGTCTTTGATCATTAGTATCCATCCAATGCCTTGAACTTTTTTATCGAGATGATTTTTAAATTTGAATGGGTAGACTCAAAATTGTGTTTTTGTTCTTGTGGACTTGTGTTCATTTTTTTCATCTTGCACATTAATAATTAATTGATGGTCTGTTCCGTAGTCAGCCCCTGACCTGGTTTTGACTGCTGATACCAAGCTTCCCCAATGATTCTTTCCAGAGATGTAGTCAGTCTCATTCCTATGCATTCCAACAAGTGCATGTTTCTTAAAGAAGATATTTATGATGAAGAAATCATTGAATATACAAAACTCAGTCATTCAATCTCCAGCCTCATTTCTGTCCCCAAGTTCATAATTTCCAACTACCATTCCTTCTGATCTGTTTCCAACATTTGCATGCCAGTCACCATTATTTTTAATGCTTCTTGACTGCATCTTTGGTCAATTTCAGAGTATAAAAATTGGTACAGTTTCTCATTTTTATCGTCTTTGACTCTAACTGTGGGTACATATATATTTGAGTGACAGTTATATTAACAAGTCTTCCTTGAATGCACATAGACAGTATCCTAGATCTCTCTAGTCTTTTAAACGATGAATGCAACCCTATTCCTCTGCGACTTTTCGTTCTTGGCAAAGTACATCATGATTTTTCAATTCAGAGTGGCCAATTCTATATAGCTGGGGAAAAGACATTATCTTTGAAACCAGGTGGACCTTGATTTTGCTGTGTAATTATGTACATTTTTGCCTGACCTTTTTTGTTCATTTGTAAATGTGGGTGGTAATTGTACACTTGCATAGGAATCTTAAGAGTAAAGAAGAGAATCTATAAAGTCTTTAGACTTTAGACTTCGTCTTATCAGATCTGATAAATACATTTATTTTTTGAAATTCAGCTTTCAGAATGAATAGTTAAATGGAATGTTTAATTTTTTCCTGTGAGTGTTATTTTATACTGGTTTACATACAAAGTTCATAAAGATCATCTACATTGTTTTTTATGCTGGATCTTACCCCTTTCCTTTACCCTAACCTCCTTCCACCCATCAAATTGTGTGACCCTATGCTTTTTGAATATGTCAGAAATGATGAGGATAGCACAGGATAGAACAGAGCTCAGGTCTGTTGTTTATAGAGTCTCTCTGAGTACTTGACTCCATGGAATCTAACAACAGAAACAACATTTAAAATGTAGAGAGTTCTGTTAGTCCAGTAGTGAGGAGTTGCACTGCCATTCCAGGGGTAAGCGGTTTGAACTCACTACATGCGCTTTGGGAGAAAGATGGACGGTCTTCTCATATGTGATTTATAGCATCTGAAACCCAGTGGAGGGTCAGCTGTGAGTGGGCTCTGAGTCGTTGGCACGTAACTACATGAACAATTAATATGTACTTGTTGTGGAAGTCCAAATAAGATCTTGATTTCAACATAGTCTGTATAGATTGTTGCTTATATTAAAATAATTTTATGGTTTTTGCAAATGTTTTGGACAAATTATTTTTTAACATTTTATTGAGATTTGAGCAGAACTTTCCAGAACAAACTAGTTTCCCAATCAACAATTTATACACATTATATTTTGTGGAACTAGTTCCAGTTCCCTCAGTATAACTTTACCCACTTATATCCTAGGCTTACTGTGTCCACTGGCGAATCTTTCCTGCCTTCTGACTTTTATTTTTGGGATAGTGCTTCCCTTGTGGTCTTGAAGGGCTGATTGTTTTGTGGAACACCTTCCTCATGGGTGTTATTGCTCAATATAGGGATTTATTATTTGACTGAAAGATCATCTCTGGGAGTGGGTCCAGTTCTAAGTTTGAAGGCTATCTAAGGGCTATAGGTTTGGGAGTTTTGCCAGTCTCTATAAGACCAGTAAGTCTGATTTTAAAAATAATTTAAAATATTTTTCTACATTTATTCCCTTCTGTCTAGGACTTTCCATTGCAGTCAGTTGGTAGTGGTGGTTTGGTACCATCTAGTTTTTATGGTCCTCTTGCTAGTGGAGGCTTTAGTCCTTTGGACTAGTTGTTTCCTTGAGTCTTTGATTTTTCTTTCCCCTTCATTGCTTTAGAAAACAAGAGATCAGTAATTGTATGGTTGCTCACAAACTTTTAAGACCACAGATACTCCTTTCCAAAGTTGGTGATAGACATTGTCTTTCTGGACTAGTTAACTCCAGTTGACATACATATTCTCTGAAAGTAGAGTACTAAGCAGATGGGCTATTTTTAGATTGTCATTTATAGAGAAGAAAGAACTAGGAGAAAGATAGTATATACTCTTGGCACCAGGAGGTAGCTAACACACTGTCTGGTTTTTATGAAAATTAGTATGTAAAATGCCTGTTTATTTACTGAGGTTGTGAGAAACTGAGACTTTAGTAGTGATTATCTTAAGTAGTTTAGAACAACAGTAAACTTTTTATTTAACTAGAGTAAGTCTGTAGTGCCACACTCAAGTCACTTAGTGCATGGTTATTTATGAGCTGTGCTATTTTTAGTCAGGAAGGCAGCTATCCTAAGAGAAGAGAGGTCAGTGGTTCCCTGAAGGGTCTTTGGTTCTCAAGAGGGAGGTCTGGGATGAGGGAAATTATCCCTGTGGTTTTAAGCTCTTTTTACTAAAGATGCATGTCAAGGTAGAAATCGTGTTTTCTGTCTTTTGAGCAGAAGTCAAGGGACTATTTGCAGCATAGTTAGACATTTTTTTTTACTTGGTGTTCATGGCATTTATAGATGAACCAAGAAGAGTTTTGTTCTCTCTGCTGTCGTCGTATCCTGGGATCTCTGATTTTGCTAATCTTGTACAAGAAAAAAGCCTTTGCTAGTGGGAAAAATAAGGGTCAAAGGATGTGATCAGATACTTCATCAAAAAGGATATTCAAGCAGCCATCATACACCTGAAGATAACTTGTGATTTTCCTGGTTTGGTGAGTAACACCTGGAGTCTTATGAGCATCCATCTGTAAGACAATGGTTGATCTCCAATTGTCTAGAGCAAAAGAGAATGTGGAAATCCAAAGACTCAAAGAGGAAACTAGTCTAAATAACTAATAGTTCATACAGACCTCAACCCTTTTGACACTAGGACTGGATGGTGCTGAAGTATCATCTAGTTCTGAAAACACTAGCACAAGAAATAGAACCATCTATCTGGCTAAATGGAGGAAAATATAAAACAAAACTCAGATTCTTAAAAAAAAAAAGTGGGGGAGAGGGTAGGCTTATTGCATCTGTAGAGACTAGAAGAACTCCCCAAATTGTTGCCCCTGGGTTACTCTTTGAACTTGGAATGCAAACCACTCCCAGAAGTCACCATTTTGCCAAATGATAAATTTACTTATAAACAATGTATCACCTGTGAGTAACATAGAACCTCTTGGTAAAGTAGTTCATTATGAGCTGAGCTAACGGAAAAGTCATCAGTTCAAATCTACAAGCTCTGTAATGGGTAAAAGATAGTCCAACTCTTCCTATAAAGATTTAAATCCTTGGAATTCTGACGGAGGGTATTGGATTACTCTGAGTCAAAATTGACTTGAAATGGCTATGAGTATGATCCTCTTTGAAGTAATCATCTAAATGAAACCAAATAGGAACCATTTACCCTAAACAGGAGATAAAAAAGTTAAGTAGGGGAGTGATGGGGTGCAAGGAGATTTGTTGTTGTTGTGTTGTTATGTGCTGTCGAATTGCCTGCGACTCATAGCGACCCTATGTACAACAGCCCTAAACTCCGCTCTGTCCTGTGCCAATGGCACTGTCTCTGACACCCCCAACCCAATTATCCCAGTCACTGAATCAATCCACCTCATAGAGGGCCTTCTTCTCCTGCGCTAACCCTCCACCCTCCCAAGCATGATGCCCTCTCCAAGGATCGGTCTCTCCTCACAACATGTCCAAAGTATGCTAGACGGAGCCTCAGAGTCCTTGCCTCCAAGGAGCCGTCCGGTTTAACCCTTTCCAGGACAAATCTGTTTTCCTAGCAGTCCATGGTATTCTCAATACTCTTCTCCAGCACCACAGCTCAAAGGCATCAATTCTCCTTCTATCCTCCTTGGTCATTGTCCAACTCTCTGATGCATAAAAAGTGATTGTGAAGACCATGGCCTGTATCAGACGCACCTTAGTCTCCAAAGAGACACCATTGCTCTTCAGCACTTTGGAGAGGTCCCTAACAGCAGACTTTCCCATGGCAATGCGCCTTTTAATTTCCTGGCTGCTGGTGCCCAGACTGTTGACTATGGAGCCAAGCAAACTAAAGCTGTGTACAATCTCAATCTCTTCACCATCCATCCTGATGTTGCCAATTGGTCCAGTGGTGAGAATCTTTGTCTTCTTGACATTGAGCCTCAATCCATATTGTAGGCTGCAGTCCTTGACACTCTGCAGCAGGCGCTTCAGGTCCTCTTCAGTTTCAGCAAGCAGGGTTGTGTCATCCGCATAACGTAGGTTGTTCATAAATCGTCCACCAATCTTGACCCCACATTTCTCCTCATAGAGCCCAGCCTCCCGGATAATCTGTTCTGCATATAGGTTGAAAAGGTATGGAGATAGGATGCATCCCTGGCGTACGCCCTTCCCAATTTTGAACCATGCAGTGTTCCCTTGCTCTGTTCTGACGACTGCCTCCTGGTCCAAGTATAAGTTTCGCATTAGAACGATCAAGTGTTCTGGGATTCCCATTCTTCTCAGAGTCAGCCAGAGTTTGTTATGATCTACACAGTCAAATGCCTTTGCGTTAGTCAGAACAACCAGAATGAAGTTAGTGAGAATGCTAACACATTTTGAAAAGGGAATGAATGTCACTGAACAATACGCATTTCAGTCATTAAATGAGAACCTAATTTCGTTCACCTCTTAGCATTCACTAAAATCACAAATCAAAAAAAATTTTGTAAGACAGACTGATTCTGCTCATATTTAAGAATTAATTTTTAAAGACAGGGCAGGCTGAATATGAGCTTTTAATACTTCATTTTTCTACCATTAAGTAATAGTTGAGTCACAGTTTTGTTTATCTTTTCCTTTGTGAGATGTTTTATTTAAGCAAGTAAAGATAAGAGTGCAGAGGGGACCACACTTCAGAAATCCCTACCAAACACCATAGTCAGGTCTGACTCAGAATGACCCCATGTAGTATGTGTGAAACTGGAACTGTGCTCCGTAGGATTTTTAATGGCTAGTTTTTCCAAAAGAAATTGCTAGACCTGTTGGTGAATTCAGACCTCCAGCATTTTGGCTAACAGTTGAATGCATTAAATATCTGTACCACTCAAGGACTCAGAGAAAGCTGGTGGTTGTGATTATGTGCCATGGAGTCAATTGTGACTCATAGTGACCCTATGTACAATGGCTCTGAACTCTGACCTGTCTTAAGCCAATCTCACTGTCTCTGACACATCTATCCCCATCACCCCAGTTATTGTGTCAGTCCATCTTATCCAAGGCCGTCCTCTTCTGTGCTGTTCCTTCTTACTTAGCCTTCTCTAAATACTGGTCCCTCCTGGCAAAATGCCCAAAGTATGCGAGACTGGAGTGGAGCTTCAAAATTCTTGCCTCCAAGGAACAACTTGGTTTCACCTTCTCCAGGACAGACCTGTTTGTTTTCTTGGCAGTCCATGGTATGTTCAGTGCTCTTCTCAAACGCCACAACTCAAAGACATTGATTCTTCTGTTATCCCTAGTCATTGTTCAGCTCTCTGATACATGTAGTGAGTACTTGTGAAGACTATGGCTTGGATCAGGTGTACCTTAGTCTCTATATTGACACTGTTGCTCTTTAGTATTATGGAGAGGTCCCTAATAGCAAATTTTCCCAGTGCAATTCATCTTTTGATTTCCTGACAGCTGGCGCCAAAGGTGTTAATTGTGGAAACAAGCAAGCTGAAGTTCTTAACAACTTAATTTTCTCTGTCCGTTATGAAGCTGCCAATTGGCAGCTGATATTGAGCTTCAATCCATATTGAAGACTACAGTCCTTTACCTTCTGTAGCAACTACCTTAGGTACTCTCAGTTTCAGCAAGCAAAGTTGTGTATCTGCATAATGCAGGTTCTTGATGAGTCTTCCTCCTATCCTGATGCCACATTCCTCTTCATAGAGTCCAGTGTCCCAAATGAAAAGGTATGGAAATAGAATGCATCCCTAATTTCCTAATTTAGAACAATGCAGTTTTTCCTTGCTCTATTCTGATGCCTGCTTCCTGGTCCAAGTATAGGTTTTGCATGTATTAAGGGATTCCTTTTCTTTACAAGGTTAGCCACAATTTGTGATCCACACAGTCAAATGGTTTTGCTTAGTCAGTGAAACAGATAGACATTACACTTGTCTCTGATTTCAGCTAGGATCCATCTAACCTTGGCTATAATGTCCTTAGTATCATTGTTGCTGTTAAGTGCCATCAAGTCATTTGTAGGCAACAACAACAACATTAGTGCCATGGCCTTTTCTAAACCCAGCTTGGACATCTGGCATTTCCTGTCATGTACTGTACCAGTTGTTTTTGGATAACCATCAGCAAGATCTTCCTTGCATGTGATATTAGTAATATTGTTCAATAATTTCCACACTCTGTTGAATCACCTTTTTCTTGGAATGGGAATAAATATGGATCTCTTGCAGTTAGGCAGCCATGTAAGTTGTTCTCCAGATTTCTTGGCATAATCTGGTGACTGCATCCAGGGCAGCATCTATTTGTTGAAATGTGTCAGTTGGTATGGCATCAATTCCTAGGGTCTTGTTTTTTGCCAGTTCCTTCAGAGTAGCTTTAACTTCCTTCTTTACCATTGCCTTTTGATTATATGTAGTTTCATGAAATTTTTCTGTGTCAGCCAACTTTTCTTGGGTACACTGACTTTGTGTACTCCTTTCATCTTATTTTGATGCTTCCTGGATCATTCAACACTCAGTCATCCTTGAGTATTGCAACTCAAGGCTTGAAGTTTTTTTAGTTCCTTGAGCTTAAGAAATGCTGTCTGTTTTGATTTTCTGACATCAGCTCTTTGCACATTTCATAATAATACTCTGTGTTCCCGACCTGCTCCTTGAAATTAGGTCGCATCTATTCAACTATGACTTAGTTTAAACATCTTTGTCATATACTAGTTTAACTTGTACTAGTTTCGGTGGCATTAATTTCTTAAAATTTCATAAAACTATCACTGCTATTTGTGGTGTTAGCTTAACAGACTGGTTTTTGTGTTTTTAGCCTAAAGTTGGCTTTTTTAAGCCATTACAGTTAGTCCCCTCTTGTTTCCAGCTACCTTAACTGCAGACACATGATCTTACCAATCAGCATGGTCTTGAAAATCATCAACAGCTGTGGGACTAGGATAAAAGAAAGAGGCTTCCTCCACTGAGTGGTAAGACTTGTGGCAAAAGGACTTGAGGGAGACTGGAGCATGGCCCTGGTGAGAATGAAACCCTGGTAATGGTGGTGGACAGACTATGACATTGCTGTGGAGAAACTGTGGCATGGTGTGACCTGAGGCATTATACATCTCTGCTGGCTACAGTCAAAGGTTTGTGCTGTTTTTGCCAGGTGCTTGAAGGAGAAGCTGACTTAGAACTGCTCTGAAACAAACCTTGCTGGATGATTTGGATTTGATTGCTGATGTGAAATTTGCTGGAGAAATTGAAGAATTGTGTCTTGGAACTTGGGCTAAAACTTGGACTTGTATTGGGTGATATTCTTTGCCTCTTCTCTCTGCAACTTAGTTCCCTAATAAACCCCTTTCTCAGTGCCACAACTGTGAGTCAACAATAAATAATTGATCCTCTCGCTGTTAGTGTGGCTCTAAAGGCACCATGGAGCTGGGCTACAGGCTCTTTATTTGCTTTCTGCACTGGAACAGTGAGGAGCTGTGCTGGTCTTACTCCCTCTTGCCCTTTCAGAGAGCCAGTCACAGCCTTGAGCTCCCATGTGCTGTTTTCAGCTTTCTAGACACTACCTTATTTCTAAAACTTTTCATTACAGTGACCCTGTGAACAAACAGATGGCAAACTTTGCCCCGTCTTGCATCATCTTCACAGTCTTTGTCATAATCCAGTACATTGTTGCAGGCACTGTGTCAGTCCATCTTATTGAGGATCTTCTTTTTAACCAACTCACTGCTTTTCCAGGCATTATATCTTTTCTCAAGGACTTTCCCTTTGTGTCATCATGCCCAAAGTATGTGAGCTGAAGAGTGAGAGTAAGCCAGAGAGACCCCTTAAATTGTTCAACAGCTTCACCAACTAAAGTAAAAGCAGACAAGCCAGACTGAGCAAGCACTAGATGTTATTTCTCCCTTCTCTCATGGAAAAAGGGGGAATGATGTACCTTTTTTACAAGAACAGTGGTAATAAGTTGTGTAAGTGAATAGAATTTGTAAAGACCCTTTACTTCTCTGGGGCTCCCTCCCCCCTGCTTTTTCGTTAAGAACAATCTTAATCAGCTCAATAAACATAATATCCTCATGACTTTTTAGAGGTGAAAAAGTTACCATGGAAGTGTTATCTATTTTACAAAATTAAAAATAGTTCTCATTTGCCAAAGACTAATGGAGGTTTTACATTCATTTATCCAACAAATACTTACTTGAAAATCTTTTTCTTTTTAACTTTTAACCTAAAAATGTTAACATTTTTTACATAGTGGTTTTAGTGCAACCACTATGGAAGACAATATGGCACTTTCTCAAAAAGTTGGAAATAGAAATACCATTTGACCTAGAAGTTTCACTACTGGGAATATACCCTAATGAAATCAGAACTGCCACCCAAACAGATATATGCACACCTATGTTTACTGCTGCATTGTCCACAATAGCGAAGAGATGGAAGTAACCCAGGTGCCCATCAACAAATGAATGGATAGAGAAGCTGTGGTATATTCACACAGTGAAATACTATGCAGCACTGAAAAACAAGGAACTAATAAATTATTATACAAAACTGGTGACTCTGGAAGACATTATGCTGAGTGAAATATCTCAATCACAAAAGGACAAATATTGTATAATGCCACTGATAAAAAACAGGACTGCCATCATGTTTGGGGGGAACTAAGAAAAGAGGTGATAAATAATGTACATACATTGAAACAGACAAGGGAAAGAACTATTTAAAAGGAATATATGCTTAGGCATTATTTGCACGAAAACAGTCCAAAATAAGAGCTGCATAGCAAGTGGACCAGAAGGGATGGGTAGGGAGGAAAGTGTGCAACAATGAATGAATAGAAATCCAAGTTCTCAATAAACTTTAGTTAAAATCACAATTAAAATAAAACAAACAAAAGTATATGTTTCAGTGGCACTTATAAATGCATCATCATAATTTAATTTTTTTAATTTGTATTTTAATAAACATTTACAGATATTTTGGATTTCCATTCATTCATTGCTGCACTTTTCTTCCTGTCCACCCCCTCCCCACCAGTTAGCTCCTCTCTTTGAAAAGAAAAAGAGAAAAAAAAATTTCCTTCATTGGCATACAGTTCCCCCATTCCCCCCCTTCAGAGAAAAAAAAATTTCCTTCATTGGCATACAGTTCCCCCATTCCCCCCCTTCTCTATGCAACCTTAATTCTGGACATAATTTTATTTCTAAAACTTTTCATCATTCCAAATAGTAGCTCCAAGCCTGTTGTCCATAATTTATAGCAACCCTGCATGCAGTAGAACAAAACTGCCTCCTAAGGTTTCCAGTCCTGAAATCTTTATAGAAATGGACTGCCTCATTGATCTCCCATGGTGTGACAGGTGGGTTTGAACTGACTACATTTCTATTACCAGAAAAGACACTGTACCACTAGGGATCCTTAGTAGAAATTCAGTATACCTTAAACCCTGACTCCTCATTCATTCCCAGGTGTTGCTGTTACATGGCATTGAATCAGTTTTCATCTCATACTGACCATGTAAGGAGTCCTGGTGATATAGTGCATTATTACTACCAAAAGGTTGTCAGTTCAAATCCACTAGGTGCTCTGCAGGAAAGAGATGAGTGGTCTCCTCCAGTAAAGAAAGATTTACAGCCCCAGAAACCCAATAGAGAGTCCCTGTGAGTTGGGATCATCTTGACAGCTGTAAGTTTGGTTTTCTGGGTGACAGAGTACAGCTGTCCCATGAAGTTACGTGGGTTGTGATCTTAACCAGTTCTTTCTCCCTCAGGGTTGTGATTCTAACTGCTAACCTGTTCAGTTAGTTTAAATGTTACACTACCAGTCAACTTTCGAGGCCTGTGCATTTGCTTATTTCAGATTCTTCACAAAAAAAAGAATATTTGACCTTTATGTTGTAGCAGGTGTCAGTATTTCATTCTTTTCTATAGCTAAATAATATTCCAATATAGTATAGTACAATTTTATTTGTTCATTCATCAGTCAATGACTGTTGTGATACTACTATTATTATACATATTCTGGTACTGCTTTTATGTTTTCCATTCTTTTGGTTCTATACTTAGGAGTGGAACTGATGGTGTATGGTAATTCTGTGGTTAGCTTTCAAAAATCATTTCTTGAGGGAAGTCATTATGCCCTTCCTTTATGGCTCAGCTCTGTGTGTCTCAGGGCATCCCTCTGTGTGAAGGACACAAATGTGTGTGCAAGCACACATACACAGCGGTGTTAGTGAGGCGTGTGCTGTGGGAGCCCAGAGGAGGAAGGGGCAGGGAGGAAGAGGAGTTGGTAGCTGGGGAGAGCTTCACTAAGGAAGAGTGGGACTTTTCCAGGTGGAGTAGGACATGAGGGGCCTTCTAAAAGGGAGCTGATGGACAGAAGCCTGGAGACATGAGAACACATGCCATGTTTGGAATGTTGCTCCTGAAACTGATACTGCTCGGCATTTGGGCACGGTGGGAGGGAGGCAGACTGAGAAGGGTCTTGCATACCAGGTTTAGAAGTGTGCACTCAGTCCTGGAACCAGTGATAAGCAGTCAGGAGTTTTCAAGTAGGGAAATGATGTAATCAGTTCTGTGTTTGGAGACTAGCTGTGGCAGAGATGTGTAGGAGAGGTTGGTGTGTGGGGACAGATGTGAAGCAGGCTCTCTGTTTGGAGGCTTTTGAAGTGGGTCAGTTAAGAGGTGATGCTTGAGGCCTGTGCTGTGTGGGAGGAAGAGAGCTAATGTCGGTGGAGTACCTTCTATTGTGCATTTAAGTGCATTATCTCATGTAATCGTCACAAAACCCTTTTCATAAGGTATTGTCATACTCATTTCACAAATGAGGACATAGACCCAAAATAACCAGGGCAGGGTAAGATTTGAACCCAGGTACATTTGGAACAGAAAGAATAAGATGTGAAGAGGCTTCTGTGTTCCAGAACAGAGAGAGAATACATGGCATCCAATTTAATGTAGAGTTTAGGGGGAGTTTATAGATGTCACACCAGGGTATCGATGATGATGATGTTGTTGTTGATTGCCTTCAAGTCGAGCACAACTCATAGCAACCCTATGAACAAAAGGGCTGAAGTCCCTCTACAACTGTCGACATTTATCGAAGTTCATAGAGTGTCCAGAGGCATGTTATGTAGGAAGTGGATGCCACTTCTGCATATTAGTAACAGAGATTTTGATCAGAAAGGGAGAGGTAGGGCTTGGGACACATGAGTTTATGCCTGGTGCCCCCTGCCTCCAAACCTAGGCTATTAACTGAAAAGTTGGTGGTTCTAACCAACCCAGAGATACTTTGGAAAAAAGCTCATCTCCCAAAAGTTTACATGACAAATCAGAAACAACTTGTTTGGTTTTAGTCTTGTCCAGGATATCAAAGTTGAAACAGTCAGTTAAATGAACTCGAACCTGCTGTGGTCAGGTTGATTCTGACTCATTTTGTTATTTTTAGGTGCCATCTAGTTGACTCCAGTTCATGGAAACCATATGAACCTTGCTCTGATCCACACTATCCTTATACTTTCCATCTTGCCCAAATCCACTGTTGTCATTGTGTAAATCTGACTTGACTTTTCTTTCTCTGTTGTCCTCTTTTTCTGACCGTCCACCTTTCCCAGCATGATGTCTTTTTCCAAGGGCAGGCTTCTCTTGACAACATGTTCAGAGTATGTAAGACCAAGTTTCACCATCCTTGTCTCTAAGGAAGACCCTGGTTGCAATTCCTCCAGGACATCTGTTTGTTCTTTGGCAATCCATAAGAGTAGTTTCTAATCATTCAGACACAGATAGTCTTAACTATTCTTCCTTAGAGCGGCAATTTGCCAGCTGAGCAGCAGAGCTCATTAAATGTCTAAACCCAAATCCAATGCTGTTGAGTGGATTTTGACCTATGACAACCATTCAATGGGTTTCCAAGACTGTACATCGTAAAGGAGAAGCTTGATCTTGCTCCTGCAGAGTAGACAGTAGATTGAAACTGGTGTCCTTTCTGCTTGTAGCCCAACATGTCATGCAATATGCCACCATGCGTCTTTTTTTAATATTTATTCAATATTGCACATTTTCCCCCTCTTCCTTCCTTCCCCCTCCCCTACTCCATTTTATTTTTTCTTTTAATTTCAAGTGTTCTTTATTCAAAGTTGAAAAATGTTCCACAAAAAAGTCCCAGTACAAAACTACAGCTGGTGAGAAGGTGATAAAAAGTGGATTTTTAAACTCATTACTAAAAATTATCATTACAGTGTAAAAATATGGAATACTTCACAAATTTGCTTGTCATCCTTATGCAGGGGCTGTGCTAGTCTTCTCTGTATTGCTCCAGTCTTAGTGTATGTGCGCCAAAGTGAGCACCCCCCAGTCTACTTTAAATGAGCAATAGGCACTAGAAATATGGCTTTTGAGTTAGCATTCCAGTCTTACCTCAGGGTGGCAGGCATGTGGTTTTGAACTTGTCATAGCTGTTAACATAAAAATTGTATTTAACTAACTATAGAAATTTATTTGAACTTCATTTAATATATGATTTTCAAAACTAAAATATTTTACTTTCATTTTTTTCGTTCATTCCACTGTCCTTGAGTCAAGTCTGATCAGCTCTGGTAGCTTAGTGATACTTAAAGCTACTCTGCTAACCCAGAGGTTAGCTACTCCACCAGTTGCTCCAAGGGAGAAAGATGGGCAGTCTCCTCCCATGTGATTTATTGCCTCCAAAACCCCCATGGAGGGTCAGTTAAAATAAGCGCAATACAATCAGGTTTCTCAGGCTTTTAATCTTTATGGGAGAAAATTGCCAGTCTTTGTACCATAGAATAAAATGGTAGATCCAGTGACCAAACGTTTATGGTCATTTTGCTTCCACCATGTTATGTTCCAAAGATAGAGGACATACATACCAAAGATTCTTTTACTTTGTCTTATCATCATTACCTTGGGAAGGTGACAGAACAATATTTACATAATAGCAATTTATCCTAGCACACAGCTTATATATAGCCTGGCTGTTGGATTGTCTTTTTCTTGTAAGTGGACTGAGGCATAGACAAGTCTTTAAAAGAGCACAGTACCCAAGGCAAAATGGTCTTATTCCTCCTTTGACTTAAAGGTGACTTTCCAAAACCCAAACCTACTGCCCTCACATAGTATTTACATCTTGTTTCTGAGGCTGTAAATATTCATAAGAGGAGCCTGCCTTTCACCCTCTGAGTAACAGGTGGCTTGGAACTGCTTATTTAGCATCCAACCACATTATGTACTCTGAACCCAAAGCTCCTTAAGAGTGACTTATTGTTATAGCTGTCAAGTCAGAACTGACTCATAGCTGACCCTCCAGAGGTCAGCTTTCAGAGGTTGTAAGTCACATGGGAGGAGATTGCTCATCTTTATCCTGAAGAGCTGCTAGGTGGATTTGAACTACCAGAGAGGTGCTCTGTTTAAGCAGCACTGCAGAAGGCTTGGCTAGCCAGCTGAAATCCTCTGCATTGCAGTGAGTTGATCCAGAAGTTGATCATGGGGTTGGTACAGAACAGAACAATACTTCTTCACAATGTGCATGGATTGCCCTGTGAGTTTAGGGCATTTCAGCGCAGGAGCCCCTGACTGCTGCAGTAATGTTTTCAGAATGAGCGGTTCCAGCTCTGCCCCAGGTAATGTTTCAGGAGGTTTGAGGAAAACTTGGGTGTCCACATTTGTAACTACCTCCTGGGTGGCTTCTGAGGTCTGTTGGTTGTACAGCCTCCAGCTTTTGAGAAACACTAACTTAAGTGTTCCATGGTTCATCAAATGTTGATCTCGGGTAAAAACTAACACAAGAAAATTGCTTGACTTAAGATAGTTATGTGCATTTGTATTTAATTCTGTAAAACATGCTTTAAAGTTCCTTAGATTAATACTCAAAAGTAGCAGGCCTTTACAATAAGTTTTGGTTGTCTTAAGTAGATTTTTGTCAAGTGATTTCCATTGACATTCGATTCTGAATAGGTTGTGGGATTTATTTATTTATATTTAAACCTCAGAAGTGGGTTATGGCAGAGGGAGGGGTTCTTGGTTGGCCTAGGAAAGGCGTAGGTTGTCAAGAGATTAAAAAGTCAAAAGCATTCAGCTCTTTGAAATACAGGTTTTAAACTGGATCAGCCGGTTATTAGGCCATTTGCTTGCAGTTAGTCATGTCCTGAGTGAGCCTAGATGCTAGCCTAGATCCCTCTCTTCTCCTTCTTTTTTGTTCTGTGAGTGAAGGCTTTGAAGCCAGACAAACAGGGTTCAGGTCCCAACTCAGACTCTTGGTAGCATTGTGACCCTGTGTAGAGGGGGGATTAAACCTCCTTGATCTTGTTTTCTATGTATTTGGAACGAGCCTACTTTTAAAGGTTATTTTGGTCTGGCCTTGTCACTGAAACCTTTTCTATATCACATCAAAGCAAAAAGCAAGCCTCAACTGGTAGATTAGGGGTGGCTGCATAAGAAATGTAGTTAGTTGTAATGCATATGAGTTTACTTTGATAGGTATAAACTGGAAATCAAACCTTGATCTCCTACACAGAAGGCAGAAATTGAACCCCCATTGCCTCAGATCAAATTCAGTGCTAACTTACTCTGTTGGGCAGTATGTTTAGGACTAATGGTATATGTATGTTTCTTTACGGCCTTTACCTACCTCTGTTACTTTCTCTGCAGATTTGTTTGCATTCTTGTTTGGTCATGGTTGATTATACTAGAAAAAAGGTTTTCTGGTTTTGATTTTCAGAGATCTTTCTCTGTTGGTGTTTGGTTATCCTTGGGATGATTTCTTGTTCTTTTGTCTCTTGTGAACAAGATTTAGGTTCATTAACTGCTTTCTGCTGATTGCTTCATTTTTCTGATGCGTGGGAGGGAGGAGCGACTTCCTCTTGTTTTCCCACCTTTGCTAAATGCCATTAACTTCCTATCTCAGTTACAGCATTTCCCCAGCTTTCTTTTCTTCATTCCTCGTTCTGATGCGAGGACACAAGAGGGAAATTGCTTCTTTCTGGTTGGTTTGTCTAGTCATTTAACAGACTCGATGGCAACAGTAACAATTTTTTTGTGCCATGTTCTGTGCTAAGTGTCTTAAAATGTCTAATTAAGGAATATAATTTACAGAGACAGTTATTCTTACTATGCTAATTTTGCAAATGAGGTTATATTTCACAGAACATTTTTATTTCCTATACAGTTCGTGTTTATTTGCAAATGAGGTTATTCATCATAGGTTCTCCACAGTTAACAGGATCCTAGTACCTTCTCCTATTGTAGTGCCCTCTTGTCTACTCGCTTGCAAGTGGTAAGCCTCTCAGTTGTTATTGTTAGGTGCCACTGAGTCAAGTACGACTCACAGCAACCCTGTGAACAACAGATCTGAACCCTGCCCTACCCTGTGCTATTCTTATCATTCCTGACACTAGAGCCTGCAGTCACTGTGTACTCCATCTAGTTGAGGGTCTTCTCTCTTTTGCTGACCCTCCACCTTTTTAAGCATGCACCCCCCCCCCCAAGCATACCCAAAGTATGCGAGACAAAGCTTTTTCACCTTTGTTTTTAAAAAGCATTCAGGCTGCACCTTCACCAACACATACCTGTTTGTTCTTTTGGCAGTTCTCTCATATAGTCAGTTCTCTTTTTCAACACCACAGCTCAAAGGCACTACTTCTCTTTTCCTTATTCATTGTCCAGCTCTCAGATGCATAGCAAATGAAAAGACCATGGCCCAAATCAGGTGTACCTTGGTTTTCAAACTGGTTTCATGGCTCCTCAATAGTTTGGAGGCTTTCCAACTGTTTGTAGACTTTCCCAGTACAGTACATATCTTGATCTCTTGACTCCAAGGGTATTCACTGTGGATCCAAGTAAAATGAAGCCATTGACAATGTCAGTCTTTTCTCCATTTCTCATGATGTTGCCTATCAGTCAAGGGGTGGGAATTTTTGTTTTCTTGATATTGAGAGGTAATCCATACATCTCAGTAGTGAACTACAAATGTGTACTGGGTCCAGAATTGTTCCACTCTTAAATCTTTGAAGGATGCTGGCCCAATGTCAGTTTCATTGACTGGTATAGGGACCTTAGATGCTTTATAGTTGAGAAATGAGAAATTTGGACATCTTTTTTGACAATATTTACAAGGCAAGAAAACATATAGCATTAAAAATTAACAGTTAAGCAGGTTCGCGCCCCCCCAGCTACTTAACAGTGCTTATTGCTGTTTGGCGCCATTGAGTTGGTTCCAGTCTATATTGACCAGTAGTACAATAAAGAAGCATTGTTTGCCCTGTCTGGCACTGTCTTCTTCATCATTGCTTTGCTTGGACTCATTGTTAGAGCCACTGTTGAGGGTTTCTACCTGGGGTAAAGGGTATGGGCGTGTTCGAGACAGTGGGATTGGCAAGGGATAGAGCAGGGTTTAGAGCTGTTGTACATAGGGTTGCTATGAGTTACAAGCAACTCGACGGCGCATAACAACATTCTGACTCAACTTCTTCCAAGTCAGATTTGTTTATTCTTCCGGCAGTCCACGGTATCTTCACCAACAGCAAAATTTCTTCTTTGGTCTTCCTAATTCTTGTCCTCTTTCTTTTGAGTGGTACTAAAAGACTGTTAGGATTTGCTGAGTGCATTTTAATGTGATTGGTATGACTTCTTGTTTGTAGCAATTTTAAGTTTATATTCTAGATTGCTTTCATCCTTTACTTTTTTTGGGGATTATTCCAACCTTTTCAGTCTGTGCTGAACTTACCACTTGAGAAGTTGGACTATGTGAAGAAACATGTGACATTGGGATTAGTTTGACTCATAAGCAACTTATTAAGCAGATAACATAACCTTGCTTGCTGAAAGTGAAGAGGAAGCATTTGCTACAGAAAATCTAAGCCTGCAAACTTCAATATGGATTTCATTTCAACATCAGGAAGACAAAAATTCTCACCCCTGGACCAGCAGACAACATCATAAAGATGGAGAAAAAAATTGAAGTTGTCATTGATTTCATCTTGCTTGGATTCATTATCAACACCAATGGTGCCAGCTGTCAAAAAAATCAAAAGACATTGTGGCATGGGCAGAATCTCCTGTCAGGGACTTCCCTAAAGTGCTAAAGACAAGGATATCAGATTAAAGACTAAGATGTGCCTATTTCAAGCCATAATATTTTTAATTACTTCCTTATGCATCGGAAAGCTGGACAGTGACTAAGGATAACGCAAGAAGAATTGATGCCTTTGAGTTGTGGTATTGGAAAAGAACACCTGGACTGCCAAAGAACCAAAAAAGTCTTGAGAACCTGCAACCAGGGTGGCTTCTTGGAGGCAAGGAGAGTGAAATGACATCTCACACACTTTGGGCATGTTGTCAAGAAGGCTAATCCTTGGAAAAGTCCATCATGATGGGAAGGTGGAAGATCAGAGATAGAGAAAGGAAGATTCCAAAAAAAAGGTGACTTTCCACAGTGACTGTAACAATAATATAATAATATAATAATGTTTCAAGAATATCAGAGATCTTGAGGCTGGTATAAGCTAAAGCAAGGTTCCTGTCTGTCGTTCTTAGGATTGCCGTGAGTCCAAGTCATCTAGATGGCAGCTAACAACAAAACTTAACAGTGACAGGTGAATCTTGACTGAAAGCAGAGAATAACCAAAAGGTATTACTTGTGTTTTATTGACTCTGTAAAGGCATTAGACTGGTAAATTTTGGATAAGAATTGACAAAAATGAGAATTTAAGAACCCTAAACTGTGCTCAAGCAAAACCTGTATGTATAGAAGGCAGAAAGCCGTCATTTGAACAGAACAGGAGGTACTGCAGAATCTAGTCAGGAAAGATGTACTTTAGGGTTGTAGCCTTTCACCATAACTACTGAGTATTTATCTGAGCAAATAATCTTATGAAGTTGGATCATATGAAAAAGAAAGAGACATCAAAATTGGAGGAACACTCATCAACAGCTCAATATGCAGATGACATATTTTCTTGATATTTCAAAGATCTTGTCTGGATTACATCTCAACGTGAAGAAAACAAAAATGCTCATAACTAGACCAATAGGCAACATCATGATAGATGGAGAAAAGATTGAAATTGTCAAGGATTTCATTTTACTTGGATTTACAGTCAACACCCATGGAAGCAGCAGTCAGTAAAACAAAAGATACATTGCTTTGGGCAAATCTGCTCTCACTGTTAAAGAACAAGGTGACTCCAAGCCGTGCTTTTTTCACCTGCTTTGTATGCATGTGAAAGTTGAATGATGCATGATTAAGCCACAGAAGAGTTGCTGCCTGTAATATTGACTATTTTATATTGTTGTTGTTGTTGTTGTTGTTGTTTGGTGCCGTGGAGTCGTAGACGACTCATAGCGGCCCTATGAACGAACAGCCTGAGCACTGTTCGTACATACAGTTTCCAGAGGCAAGCCATTTCGGAAGTGGATGGTGCTTCTGCTTCCAGGCTTGATTTAGTCGGGAAGCTCCAGCCAACACTGTCCACCATGGGTACCCATTACCACGATTGGCACATCACTGTCACAGTCTTCAGCATCACAGCAACCACGAGTTACCTCTGTACAGCAACGCACAGACCAGTGCTATACCCACTAGAAGACTGTTTGACAGGAAAACAATTTGAACTTGGCCGAGGGCCGCAGATGAAAATCACCCACCTTGCCAAAAAACCAAAAAACAAAACAAAAAAACCCCAACAAAAAACCTCAACAGCAACAACAAACCCAAAGAAATTGTTTAGAAGAAGTGCGGCCAGGATGTTCCTTAGAGGCAAGGATGATGAGACAGTCTAATGTTCTTTAAACATGTTTCCACTCCTTGGAAAAGGACATGATAGGTAGAAAAGTAGAGGGTCAGTGGAAAGGAAGAACTTCATGAAGATTGTCATCCATTGAATTGTATAAATACATGTATATAAATGAAATAGCATAGAGTCTTAGTAATGACTCCCATGATTTGTTAAACTAAAGAGTTGTAGGAGGACTAAGGGTGGAATCCTGCCCTCACTAATCCAATCTCAACCCTAATCAGTACATCCAGCTCAGTTGCATAGTAAGTGTTTGAATACCCTTCTAACAAAACATCTGAGATTTGAGTCCACCAGAGGTCCTGCAGAAAAAAGGTTTGGTGATCTATTCTGAGAAATCAGCGGTTGAAAACTCTCTGGAACTTGTTTTTACTCTGACACCCATGGGGTCTTCACAAGTTGGGATCATTAACAACTGGGACACTACAGTCTTTCTCCTTGGCAAAGAGCAGGAAGCAGTACTGAGAAGTGAACCCCAAGAGCTTGGTGTATGTTGGGGGTACTTGTAGGTCTTGTGTACTTTCTGAAGAACACCGACTTGATTCCAGAGGATATGGGGAAAGTCACAGAGAGGTTTTTAGGAGGGATGGGGCATAATCACATTTGTCTTTTGGCTGATTTCCTTTGCAGGGTGGCTGGAATTAGGATAGGCTTGGAGGGTTGGAGAACTGGTCAGAAGTTTATTCTGTGGTTAAGACTGAAGAGGACAGCTTAAGGAATGGGAAAGATAAATATTAAAAGGAAAACTCAGTAGCGATTCATTGATTATACTATAGGCAAGAAAGGATGCCAGATGCAAGAAAAGGAATGAGGGAGTAGACTTAGGATTTTATCTCTTTGGAACAAGGAGTTTGGGCTGTGTAACACTGAGATGCCTTTGGGGATCCCACAGTATTCATCAGGCAAATTCAAGGGAGAAAGTCAAGGCTCCAAATTCAAGACTAATTTAGAAATGAAAGTGTATCATTACAGATAATGTTAAGGATACTTCCATTTAAATTTTCAGTTAAGATATAAGAGATGGAATTTGCTTGGATGAAACATCATATTGGAAGAAGTAATTACAGAAGTGCCTATAAAGGGCAGTAGGGGAGCGCTCATGCTTTGATGTTGTTGTTATGTGCCGTCAAGCCACCTGTGACTCATAGTGACTCTATGCACAAGAGCCCTAAACCCTGCTGTATCCTGTGCCAATCTTACTGTCTCTGACACACCTATCCCCATTACCACAGTCACTGAATCAATCCATCTCATTGAGGGTCCTTCCTCTCTTGTGCTGTCCCTCAACCCTCATAAGCATGATGTCCCTCTCCAAGGATCTCGCCAAAGTAAGTCAGACAGAGCTTCAGAATCCTTGCCTCCAAGGAGCACCCTCTCCGGGACAAACTTGTTTGTTCTCCTAGCAGTCCATGGTATATTCAGTACTCTTCTCCAGCACCACAGCTCAAAGGCATCAATTCTCTTATCATCCTTAGTCATTGTCCAGCTCTCTGATACATAGCTAATTGCATAGTAATTGCAAAGACCATGCATGGCCTGGATGATTCACACTTTAGTCTCCAGACTGACGTCATTGCTCTTCAGTACTTTGGAGAGGTCTCTGATAGCAGACTTTCCCAGTGCAGTTCATCTTTTAATTTCCAGGCTGCTGATACCAAGAGTGTTGATTGTAGAGTCAAGCAAACTGAAGCTGTTGACAATCTCAGTCTCTTCACCATCTGTCATGATGCTGCCAGTCGTGGTGAGAATCTTCGTTTTCTTTTTTTAAATTTATTTTATTATTTTCTGTGCGAGTACTATCAAATCAGATCTGACTGGTACAGGAGGAGATTGTCCCTCCTTCTGCAGCAGAGCATCTGGTGGTTTTGAACTGTGCACCTCTGGGATTGTAGTATAGCTTCTTGCCACTAGGCCACCAGAGCTCCCCGAAAATCTTTGTTTTCTTGATGTTGAGCTTCAATCCATATTGAAAGCTACAGTCCTTGACCTTCTGCAGCAAGCGCTTCAAGTCCTCCTAAATTTCAGCAAGCAGGGTTGTGTCATCTGCAAAGCGCAGATAGTTCATGAGTCTGCTTCCAATCTTGATGCCAAATTTCTCCTCAGAGCCCAGCTTCCTGTATAATCTGTTCCACATATAGATTGAGAAGATATGAAGATAGGACACATCCTTGATGCACACCCTTCCCAATTTTGAATGCTGCAATATTTCCTTGCTCTGTTCTGATGATTGCCTCCTGGGCCAAGTATACTTTAGTCTGTGTCAAGTTGGACTGCTACCCAACCCAAACACTGTCTGCTTCTGTGAGTTTGAATTCGCAACTCTATAGGAGAAAGAGTGGCTGTGTACTTACAGCCTCAGAAACACAGGGAAGGCTTGTTGTGAGTTGAAACCAACGTGATGGCAGTGAGCTTGAGTTCTTAATAGCAATATCACAAAATTTTTTTACATGCATTAAAGATTATTATGGTGCATCCATATACTATGCTTTGCATGCTAAAAGAATAAGGTAAGTTTATATATGCTCTTAAAAAATTTCCAAAGAATATTATTAAACTTAAACTCCTTAGGCTACAAAAGTATATACAGAATGCATCCATTTTTGTTAAACAAAGAGCTTATGTACTTCACATACACCAAAAAGGCTTAGAATTTTTAAGAAACTACTGATGTAAAGTGCTTTTGGGAGGGATATGGGGGTTTGGGATAGAAGAAACTCTTTTTTAATTCAGACATTTTTATACAGTTGGAATATTTTCTTATATGCATGTAATTCTTTTTAAAAAATGAAAATACTGTTAAAATATGAGTTACAGTTTAAACATTATCAGGTGAACCGGGAACCAAGTGGCAGGGCATAAAAATGACTGGTGCTCCCGCACTGTAATGGTCTTATGCAGAAGGCTGGATTATCTCCTGTTCTGACAATAATACCATTCATGTTGGGCTTTAACATTTCCCACTTTTCACATACATTATTTCAGTCGGAATTAATCACTCTTCCATCTGTGCTCTCACAGCAATTAAAATATTTTAAGACTGATAAATGTTAAACGATGCTCTGAAAAGTTTGGCAGAGGAGAAAAGGAGAATATTATTTGTTTAATGCAACAGCCATTATTACTTCAATTCTTTCACAGACTTTGCATGTTCGTCTTTAAAAAAATACACTTGAAATTTTAAACTTTTCTATTTCATGTGATTCTGTACATTTCCCCTGGCATTATGTGGTTCTTCTCGTCTTCTTAAATAGCTGGATTTGGGGTGGGGGTGGCATTGTGATGTGTTTAGTCGTGGTCCTCGGCCTTCTCATGCCCCCCATGCTCCTGAGTGCTGGGGCTAGGTGGCTATTCTGTCTCCCTCAGCTTATCTTGGTGCTTATCCCTGCTTAGACCCTTGGCCACTTTGTAACCAGGGTGCAGAACACAAGGGCTTAAGAAGTCTTTTTGAAGGAGTGGCAGTAGCATTTTAAGACAGACAGATGTTCTGAGTAGTTTCCACCCATGGAAAGAAAGTCAGGTTAAGCAGTCTTGTCAAGGTCACACAGTTCCCTGGAAGTGACTGAAGGGAAACTTGAATTTCATTGTCCTGACCTTGTTCAGGAATCATCTTAATGGCTCAGTGGTAACACATTAGGCTTTAACCAGTAGGTCTGTTTTTTCAAATCCATGGGAGAAAGACCTTGGTGATCAGCTCCTGAAAACATTAAAAGCCAGAAAACTTGACAACTCATGTTGTTGTCATCGTCCATACTGTCAAGTTGGAACATATTTACAGCTGACCCTCAGTAGGTTTTTAGAGGCTGTAAATTGCAAGGGAGAAGATTGCTCATCTGTTTCCCCATAGAACAGCCAGTGGGTTCATCTGCCTGCCTCTTGGGTTGTCATTGCAACTTCTTACCAAGTAGGACACAGTGACCCCATCTGACAGAATCTATGACACCTCAAAGTGACTTCTTAACCCCAGAGTGACATCCCCAAACCAGAAGTCAAAAAGAAAATCCTGTAGGATCGTAATACTCTGTCACATGGGATCATAGTGAGTGAAAACCCAGCAGCAGCTCAGCTCAGTGGTCTTTTTATGGCTTTTGATTTTTAGCAGCTGGAAACAATATATTATTTATTATCTCACATTTTTTGTGAGTTAGAGGTTGAGTCTGGGCATAGCTTCATCAAGTCCCTTGCCTCAAGGTCACATATAAGGCAGATGATACTGAAGTGTGGGCCAGGCCAGGGAATACTTTTAAGTCAGAATTTCAGTGACTCTTGCCGGGGAAAGAAGTGCTTCTAATAGTAAGAGAACAGATTTTGCCTTTTTGAGTTTTTTTTTTTAGAAATTTAAGAACTTTATATTTCAGTGGTACCTTGGACAAGTTGTGTACCTTGAGCAAGTCAAAATCTTGGGACATCAGTTTTCCAGCTTTAAAAGGAGTCAGATAAACACCCAGATACCTACTTCCCACAGTTATTGTGAGATAAATGACAAAAACTCTCCAAATCACTTATTCAGTACTTTAAAAACTACAATTATTTTAGTAGATAAAACTTGTGACAAAGTATCTATGTTCTGCTTTGCATATGTACATAATGATTCCTACCATTTTTAACCAAAAAAACTTAACTTGCAATCCAATTAATTAATTCATGAACTTTATAATACTGTTTTTGCAAAATCACTAGCAAATTTGCTATATTAGGGTTTGAAAATATACTTTAGATTTTAAATTAAAATTTTGCCACCATATGTTAGGTATATGGTAAAATAATTACTGTTTTTGACAAAAAAAACCCTGATTAAATCCACCTTCCCCCAACTTAACCAGTGATACTGGTGATAATGTTTTAGCTTGTGGTTTACTTTGTTGAAATGAATAAAAACAATCTTAAGTGGAGTTGGGGCTCTGTACAGCTCAGTGTGACTTTAACCTTGTTAGTTGTAAGGATCAAAAGAGATAATGTTTGCAAATCACCTCATTGTTTTGTTTAGTTAAAACTTCTGCAAATATTTCAGACTTGGTCAGAGTCGCCACAGTTTTGTGTAAGGTTGCCCTACAACTCTTTGTGTTTACACAGTGGGGGAATTGTGCAGCAAAAGTTTCATGAAGCTAAGTGAGAGTTGGTCATGCATGCAATAGAACCTTTGAATATAATGAATGGTTAGCATGTGTTTATTTGTGCTACTGTAGACACTTTTAACAAGCATTTTGGGGGAAAGGTTGGGGAAGAGTATAAATTCCAATGTAAAAATGTTAATCCTTTAAATCCTCAGAGCCAGAGATTTCTCTTATCAGCCACTTGAGTATTATCAAGTCTACTGGAGGCTGACCAAATCCCTTTAGGTTATCCACCCCCACCAGGAGATCCTCTCAGGGTTCGGCAGGTTAAGCCCAGATTCCTGTTGTTGTTGTTGTTATGTGCTGCCAAATTGCCTGTGACTTATAGTGACCCTATGTACAATAGCTCTGAAGCCTGCCCTGTCCTGAGCCTCTCTCCCTGACTCCAGTACACCTACCCCCATTGCCCCAGTTACTGTATCAGTCCATCTCACTGGGGTCTTCTCTCCTGCGCTGTCCCTCCACCCTTCTGAGGAGCCTGATGTCCTTCTCCAAGGATCGGTCCCTCCTGACCACGTGCCCAAAGTATGTGAGATGGAGTTTCAGAATCCTAGCCTTCAAGGAGAAACTTGGTTTCACCCTAAGACAGATCTGTTTGTTTTCTTGGTGGTCCATGGTATGTTCAAGACTCTTCTCCAGCACCACAACTCAAAGACATGTCATCCTTAGTCATCATCCTGCTCTCTGATACATATAAAGTTATTGTGAAGACCATGGCCTGGATCAGGCGCATGACTGAATCATGCACTCTAGACTGACATTGTTGCTTCTGAGAACTCTGGAAAGGTCCCTGACAGCAAATTTACCAAATGTAGTTCAATTTATTTTCCTTTCTATAATCCCTTCATTGGCCCTCCTTTTCCAGAGTGATGTTGTTTTCCAAAGACTGTCCCCTCCTGACAACATGTCTAAGTATATAATAGGAAGCTTCACCATCTTTGCCTCTAAGGAGCACCTGGGTGCACTTTCTCCAAGGACGACTTTCAGTACTCTTCTCTAAAACCACAATTTGAACGCATCTTCTATCATCTTTGTTCACAGTGCAACTTTCAGAAATATAGGGAACAATTAAAAATACCATGGCTTGGATCAAACGCACCGTAGTCTCTAACCTGACATCATTGCTTTTAGCTTAATACTTCACTCAAGCCCCTCATGCCTCAGAATGCTTCCCGAGACAGCCTTTCTGTCTGTACTAATTGTGTTAGCACAGGCACCCATTGTCTTTTCATTGTATACTCTGGCCTCAGATTTTAACTCACTCAGGGCAAACAGCCATATTTTTACTCTTTGTTTTTCTCTCTGGGTTCTGGATTTAAGACCCATCATTTCATGCCTTTGAAGAGTTTTCTGTTAAGTAATCTACCCAGGATGAAGTCTTCTCTTCCTTTAATTTTAAGAATTTTTTTGGTGGCTGTGGCACATGCCCATTAATTTTTTCTTTTCACATACATACATACATACATACATACATGGTTTTCATTAATATTGAGTCTGGGCTGACTCCTGTGTAAAATGTAGACTGTCAGAATACTCTTGTGTTACAAGTATACTACTACTTCATTGAAGCAGGTGAGAAAAAAGTGATCTTACATGCCTTTGTAAAATGGTGTTTTGACTAGAAACAGCAATACCAAAACTAAAAGATCATACATGCGTGTACTATACTTGATTAAATCCTTTCTCTTTGAGTTGTGGATTAATAGTTCTGGTTTGCCTTTGAATATATACAGGTTTCTCAGCTTTGGAGAGGAAGTTACAAATAAGGGGGACAGCTAGTGTGATCCACAGGATACTGGATTAGCATCTGAGACATCCCTGTGAATTCATACGTAACTTACACTGGGTACAGAAATAGTTCTAAGTATATATGTACCCATTGATGACCTACTGGGCAAGGAGTTGTGATATCAACCCAAAGGCAAGTGGTTTGAACTTACCAGCTACTCCTTGGGAGAAAAATGGGCAGTCTCCTTCCATGTGATTTACTGCCTCTGAAAACCTGCTAGAGTGTCAGCTTTGTGTTGGTTCTGACTTGACAGCACCGAGTTTTTGTGATGTATACACACACGGACTAACATAAATACATGCATTTCTTAGATTTGCTCTCCAAGAGTATATAGGAGCAGCAGACCTCAGTAGTCATGGACACACCCAGAACTTGGTTTCTAAATACCATTCTCCAGGGAAAAGAACTAAGGTTACTATAGGTAATTACAGGACTGGAGCATCTTGTACTGGCAGAAAATAAGCAAGTACTGAAAAAAAAACCAAAGGATGTGGCCTGTCAAAAGGACAAAGAACCCAACCCCAAAGAGCTCCTAATGACCAGAGCTGGAATAATCTGAACAACAAAATAAACAAGATAGTATGGGATTATAACCCAAAGTATAAAACAAAAATACATGTGTATTCAGGGAGAGGGAGCTCTGTTGACATAGTATGTAGGGAGCTGCTCTGCTGACCCAAAGACCATGTCCTTCTCAATATTCCAGTCCACGAGTCAGTGGTGTGCAGGGCAGACGTGGAAAAACTCCCTCCGTGCAGTTTTTAGCCTCAGAAACCTGATGGAGGATAACTTACGAGTAGGTCTTAACTCAGTGGCAATAAGTGAGTGAGTGACTCAAGGAAAGGAGACACATCTTTATAGAAAAATAATTTATATAGGTCCTTCTCTCCTTCAGCGCATAATCCCTTTGCTTGGGTTAATGGCTAGACTTTGTAAATTCCTTCTAAAGAAGATTGAGAGGGGGAGGTGGAAGGACACATCAAGTGGAGAAGCATGACAAATGTCTCACCTATGTGGTTGGTCCTCAGAGATAAGTCATGTTGATAGCATGTTTCCTTAAATCTTTCACCCCTGACCCCAAGAGCCACAGTCCCAAATATCAGAAAACCCACACTGAGGGACCTTCTAAGAAAGGCCTGATCAGTACTAATTTTAACTGTCCAAGTAATGAAAACCAGAAAGAATGAGAAATTGTTACAACCTAGGGGAGACTGAGGAGATAGGACAATTAAAATGCAATGTGGTCTTCAGGTATGGAGCGAGCAATAGAAAAAAGGAGAGAGGAGCAATCTGTGAACTGAAAGGAATGAACTGAGAGGAGAAAATAAAGCCTGGAGTGGTTGTTTTTTTTTTTAAGGCACACCAAAAAATGGGGTTTCCTAACATTTTATTGTGAAAACTTGAAAGCAGAAATGAATTGAAAGAATTCTACTTACTGCCCACCTGGAATCTTGGAGAGTTTATCTTTCAGTATGACTTTTACTAGCCATTATTTGACTTTGCTACTTAGATGGATGGGAGTATGTGAATGAGGCATGTTAGCCAATCCACAAGGGGATTGTCTATCTACCATTCCATAAGGGGATTGGCCGGTCTCAGCACTCTCTACAAGGGATTAGTTAGTGCCACCAGGCACTTGACAATGATCCAGGCAGTACCCAGTTTATAAACATTCTGTTTATGAATGTTCAGTTTGTATATGCCACAGTTACCAATTAAATCCTTTAAAGCCAGTTATGTTAAAAATTCAAGGTACAGATGGGGTTGTGGTAACAAGCAAGTGTTATGTTATTGTCATGTTAAATGTTTCAGTATATCTTACTGTGTTTCTTTAATGTTCTTTTTATGCATAGAAAGAAAGGTACATGGGTGAGGGGGAAGGTGGTGAAAGGTGCATGAATGTGTGAATAAAAACCTGTCTCTTTGTAAATGTTCACTAAAATTACAATAATAAAACTTTTTAGACAATAAAGAAAGGTATATGCTGGCGAGGTTGCAGAATGAAGGCTGCATAGTGGATTGGACTTGGGGGGAGGGATTGTATATCAGTGTAAGAAATTTTCTTTTATTTTTCAAAGAGAAGAGGGAATTGGAGGGGAGGGGTGGGCAGGGAGAAATGTCCAACAATGAATGAATGGAAATCCAAAGTCTCTGTAAACTTTAATTATAATTGATACCTTTTTTTCTTTTAAAAAGAAAGGTATACTGTATACAAAGAGAAAGTTTGATAATTGGTTCTATGTTCAAACTGTACCCCACTCTTCAGACATAAGTTTGGAGGTGACTTACAGAGAAATAAGCAGATGTAGGAATGGAACTAAGTTGTAATCTGGAGAATGTAATGTGTCTGTTCTGTGCCCTGTTAATTGCTAACAATCCAGTTGTTGAGCTGACCATTCCTCATGATGATTTCATATATTCCAGAGTAGACGTCTGCTCTGGGGAGTTTGCAATGGCTGATTTTTCAGAAGTAGATCTCCAAAGCCCATCTTCTGAAGAACCCCTGGGTCGACTCAAATCTCTAACTTTTTGGTCAACATCATTCAGTGATTTCTGTTTAGCCTAGAGGAAGGGGAAAGCTGGATAAGGTGTGGGCAATGGAGGTGCCCTAAGGGTGACCACAGATGAGTCCATGTGACCAAGTCTAGGGGAAGAAGTGGATCTATGTGGGTGGGCTTTGGGGCTCTGAGTGGCCTGTGGGCATTGAGGAAATAACTTTTTCCCTCTGGCATGTGTTTCTAATACTTCAGACTGTTTTCACCAGTGTGGGCAGCTGAAAGACTCCTGGGAGAGCGGGTGAGGGGGTTGGGCATCTGTGCTGGGACAGTACTGAGTTACCAGAGGCCCTAATGTATGGCATCTGAGCATTTATTTGGGGAGAGATCAAGGCCACCCTCACAGCACCATTCTTCCTACCTCTCTGATCCCCTGGGAAAATAAATAGAGCAGGAGGCGAGAGCTTTAGCTCTGGAAGGGGAAGGAGGACTGATCAGCTCATCAATCAGGGGAGAGTGTAATTATGCAGAAAGGACAGAAATCACTCCCTGAAGGCCACAGAATTGGGGCTCTGCCCAGAAGAGGACCTTACAGCTGCTAACAGTAGCCCTATTCAGTTAGGGTGCATAATGATTTTAAAACTAATCAGGAACCAAAGCCCAAGGCTGAGGATAAACACAACTATCTTGTTGACAGAGCAAACATCTAGATTTTGTCAGATAGGAAGTTGCTGAGGAAGGTCAGAATGATGTAATGCTGTAGATGACACTGCTTTCATCCTTAAACAGATGGGCCCCCAAGGTGCCATCTGCACCTCCCCAGGGCCCCTCAGACCACTTCCTAGAAATGAAATTGTCCTAAGTTAGCACCGAGAAATTACTATGGCAGCCATACCAGAAGTTAAACTAGACAAAGGAAGGAAATTTCCACCACATTACTCATTTCCTCTTCCTCCTTTGCCTTATAAATAGAATTGAGACTTAATTTGGTCAAGTTTCTTGCTAGGCACTTAAATATTGCTGCCTCTCCCAAACAGCTATCCAAGTAAATTTCCTTTTCATTTAACAACTGCATTTATCTCTACCTAAGACAGTGTCAGCTGGATATTTTTCATAAACTGCCTTGCTATTTTGGGGTTTCTGTTTTTGTTGAGGAGGAAGTAGTGTTTTTGTTTCTCTGGATTTTTTTTTTTTTCCTCTCTCATCAAAAGAAGATTTCTTTCGGGAAGGCAGGGGAGGGAATGTTTCTCAGTCTAAATGAGAGGAAGAAAATGTACAGTATTTTGTGTAAGTCGTTGACTCTGAGTGTTAATTGGTATTAAAAGCATTTTAGAATAGAAACAACAAGTGCTGTACTCAACCTTTTATCTATCAGTCATCAGCATATCTGTATGTCAATGCATTCAGATGGCTGATACAGTCTCTGTTCTTATTTACAACAATGCCATGGGATGGAGTGATAGAGCCTCAGGAGAGGGAGGGAGGGAAGAAGGCTTCCTGGAGGAGGTGATTCTTGACCAGCATCTCAAGTGAATAGCCAGTGGATGGGCCGAGGGGGATCTCATGAGCTAAGGCAGGGAAGGTAAGCAGTGGGGTGGAGTGGTGTGTGCAGAAGTGTAAGTAGTTAAGTGTGATGGAGTGGGAGGTGCAGGAAGGGAGGGATAGGAAAGACCAAAGAAGTTGCTTTGGAATATGCATGAAGTAGGAGCACTCTTTTAGGATACTCTAGCTCTGTTTGCTCATGTAGAACCTGTACATAGACAGTTGTCTAAACAAGGCGTACTACATGAGTAAAGTCAGAAGAGGTATACATCGGGGTTGTATCCATTCATCATATTTATTCGATATGTATAATAAGCATATAATCTGTTAAGTTGGACTATATAAGGAAGAGACATCAGAACTGAAGGGAGACTCATTAATAACCTACAATATGCCAGTGACAACAACTTGACTGAGAGTGACATGAAGCCCTTACAGCTGAAGAGCAAAGATAACAGTCTTCAGTATGAATAAAAACACCAAATATCTCTCCATAACTAGACCAGTAAGCAATGTCATGATAAAGACTGAAGCTATCAATGATTTAATTTTGCTTCACTCCACAGTCATTGCCCGTGAAAGCAGTAGTCAGGAAATCAAATGCTGTATTGCATTAGACAAGCTTGCTGCCAAACACTTTTTAAAATTGTTAATGAGCAAGGATGTCACTTTGAGAACTAAGGTGCTCATAAGCTAAACCATGTGTATCCATTGTTCTCATGTGCAGATGTGTAAGGAAGTTCAAAAAGGAATTGAAGCTTTTAAATTTTAGTACTGGTAAAGAATCTTGAATGTATCACAGACAAAGGGCAAACAAGTCTGTCTTGGGAGGAATATAGCAAGAATGCTCCTTAGAAGCATGACTAGTGAGACTTTGGCTCACATCCTTTGAACATGTCAGGCAGGGCCAGTCCTTGGAGGACAGAATATTTGGTAAAGTAGATGGTGAGTGAAAGATAGGAAGACTGTCTAGGAGATGGATTGACACAGGCACTGCACCTGTGGACTCCCACGGAACAGGGATTGTGAGGCTGGCAAAGGACCAGACAGTGCTCCATTCGGTTTTGCAGAGGTTCACTGTGAATCAGAGGTGACTTCACAGCACCTAACCACAACAGTAGCAGCCTTCTGAGTCAGAGACATCAGATGTTGTGGCATCTCTCTGTTGCTGTGATACTGGTCCTGTTTCAAGGCAGTTTCTAGCCTTAGACAAACTAGGAAGAAAGACCTGGTAATTTTCTTTATTAAATTAGCCAGCGAAAACCCTATTGAGCACTGTGGTTTCCTTACAGCCAGTCACAGACATGGCTTTTGATTAAGCAGCTCTGTTATACATGGGATTGCCTTGAGTTGAGGCCAACTCAGTGGCAGCTAAAAACAACATACATGATGCACTTTGAACTCCTAGAACTCTGTGAAGAAGTAAGATTTATAGGTGAGGGAACTGAAGCCAGTAGAGATTATGTCATTGCTCAAAGTCACACAGGTAGTGAATGACCCAAGTTGTCCATGTCTTTCATTCTTTTCCTCTTGTTTCCTCAGGAGCTGACAGCTGGGGAAGAACCACTCTCAGAAAACTGAAGAGAGCTAAGCTCCTCTACCCCCTTTTTGGTGAATGAAGAGACATTTCCAAAAATAGGTACATGATAACTGAGAACACTGGGATAGAGGGTAGTCTGATTGAGTTGGAGAGTGTAAATTTTCACATAAATGTTGAAAGGGAAGTGAAGTGGAGATTGTCTCATCTAACCAGAGCCCTGCCTCACTCAGGCTTGTCTGGAGGTGGTGAATGATAATCACTGTCATTTTTGAAACAGTTTCATAGTGAAAAATGGGCACTTGGGAAATATTTGAATGTGTGCTGGGGATTTTGCTAAGTGCTTCCCATGTATTTTCATTTAATCCCCACTTTCTGAGATGAGATAGCTCTGCTGTCCAGATGAGGAATCTCAGGTTTAAAGGGATTAAGCAACCCAAGGTTGCACTCAACATGGATTCTTTTAACCTCAGAAATCCACCCATCCCTTGCCTTTAACCCCTAGGGAATGTAACAGTGTGGGGAAAGTTCTAGAAGGTGTAGTAGAGAGCGAGTTGTTGAGGAAGAAGGCTCGAGCTGTGGCAGAAACCCCAAAGAGAAGAGGGTGGAGCAGCATGACCACATGATGAGAGGTTAGCTGGAAAGAGCTGTCCTGAGGGGCATGTTCTGTGTTGGACTTGGTAGAAGGTTCAGGTGGTGGAGTGGGCCTTTGTGATCTTTGGTGGCAGTGTTGTGTGCTGTTGAGTCAGAACCCACTCAGAGTTGACCCTCTAGCAGGTTTTCAGAAGCTTTAAGTCATGTGGAAGGAGATTACCCAGCTTCCTCCCAGCACCTGGTGGATTTGAACCTCTTGCCTTAGAATTGGCAACCAACTTCTTGACATCAGAGCTTTGTGATCTCTTAATAGTTTTATCTGCAAGAGATTCTTCCTAGATTAGGGACAGTGCAGAGAAGGAAAGATCAGCCTGTACCCGTGTTCTAATCTTCCTCCTGTTGCTTGATGGGAGCCAGGCTGAGTCTGAAGTCAGCAACCTGATACTGAATTTAGACGAATGAACATGGGAAGGCAGAAGCAGTGAGGAGGATTTAATATTTTTTAATGCTGACAAAGCAAATACCGAGGGTGAGGTCAGATCACGGCCAAGAACCTGGCTTTGTAAATGCAGCGCAAAAGGCAAATATTTTGTTGCAGGTTTTCTTTGCTTTTAGGAGAATGGTGTGAAACACATATATTAGGAAACAGATTTTACCTGGCACTTCACACATTTTTCTGTGGTTTGTAACCCAAAACTTAGGTATGCTCTGTCTACAGCGGTGGCCAGGGGTATTTGTTACCCCTGAGGGTAGAGATGTGGGCTGTCTCAGATGTTTGGATTTAGTGAGGTGCTTTGGAAGTGATCTGAGCTGTTTATAAGGGAAGTGCTAGCTCTCTTGAGAGTTCTTGTTATCATTTTATTTCATTTGTTTATTTTGGATTCGGCAGAATTCTTTTGTTCTTCTGATGGGTTGAAATTGTACACTGCAAGGCAGGCTGCTTGAGCAATACTTTCTGTAGAGCAGCGGTGATGGTGGAGAACATGGTCTGTGATTTATATAATAATCTGAATAAATGAAAAAGATGTTCTCATGGCAGGTTCTGTAAGGGTAGCCTGGAGGCCAGCATCATTAGGGATTAAGTTGCAGTGCAGTTAAATTTTGCAGCTGTCAGACACGCAGCAGTACCTCAACTGTAACCTCCAGGTGTAAATAGACCTTCATCAGCATCATTGAAAAGTCCTGGGAGGATCCCTGGCACAGCGGGAGGCTATCCATCAAAAGTCCTTTGCAGAGCCTTGCGCTTGGCTGCTATAAGTTTAACCCCCAGCAGTTGACTGAGTCTGTAAAACTTGATCATTCTTTTCAGAGAAAAGTAGAGTGCGCGTTTGTGCCAAAAAAGGAATTATTATTTGTTTTTTCAGTCCTTTCTAGTAAGAAACAGCAACTAAGATAGAATGTAAAGCACTATGTAGTGCCAATGGAGCTAAAAGAACTCTTAGACAAAAACAAACGTAGTGCTGAGTGTGACTTACATATTGGCCCTCCATTGGCGTTGAGAGGCTGCAAATTTTTAAAAAATTTATTTTGAGTAAAAGTTTACAAATTGTACTGGATTTTCATTCAGTCAATCATACACATTTTGTTTTAGAGCATTAATTATAACTGATTAATGTAGTTCTTTTATTGTAGTGGCTATGAAAACCCTATTGCATATTGCCTTTCCTTTCATCTAGTTTACCTGTTTATTCATTTTTGCTTCCTTCCTGCTCTCTTTTCAGTCCCATTAACTCTTCAAGATTAATTCTGTATGTAATCTTTTCCTTAGCTTTTTCTGTTGTTGTTGAATACCATCGTGTTCGAATGGACCCATAGCTGACCGTCCAGCTGGTTTTCAGAGGCAGTTAATCGCACAGGGAAGAGATTGCCAATCCTTCTCTCGTGGAGCAGCTGGTGGATTCGAACCTCATGCCTTCATAATTGCAGTGCAGTATCTTACCACTAGGCCACTGAAGCTCCCACAGTTTACCTGTTTATTAATATTTGCTCCCCCACTCTTCTCAGTCCCATTAACTCTCTAAGATTGATTCTGTGTGTAAACTTTTCCTTAGCTTTTTATATTAGTGGTGTTATTTTTTTTTAATTGAAACTATTGTTTGCCATAGTTTTAGAAATGTCTGGCGTTTTACAAAGGTGTCCTGGTGACACAGTGTGGAAATGTTGGGCTGCTGACCAAAAGTTGGTGATTCAGATCTACCAGTTGCTCTGCTGGAGAAAGATGAGCCCTCCCTCCTTTGGAGGTTCACAACCTTGGAAGCCTGGTGGAAGACTGCTATGTGCTGGACGGCACTGGTTTGTTGTCTTTGGAGCTTTACAGAATTTCCTGAACTAGTAAAAATACTACAGTAATAATAGTGTTATGAGGCCCATGAGGAACTTAATCCTCAGAACAATCAACCATAGGAGACCAAAAGAGCAGTATTTGCCCCAAACCCAAGGTTCCAGAGATAGGAAAGGACAGGACAGGAAGACAAATGGACACAGGATCCCAGTGTCCCAGTGAGGAAGTGCAAAGAGTACCTTTACACAGAGGGCATTTCAGCCAAATTCATGAGTCAAAGAAATGTAGAAAATTGTTGAAGGTAATATGCATTTACTCAGTAAACTTTCACTTACAGGATAATATGTTAAAAAAAGATACATACAGATTTTTGAGGATTAAATAAAAAAGGCTTGGAATGTTAATTTCTTTTTTAACAATGCTTGGTTGCTTATCAGTATAAATTTTGACATACAGATTTTTTTTTTTAAACTTTGGAGGATTGTCTTTAATGAGTAGGGCTGAATTGTGAAGATACTACTCAGAGGAGGCAAGCTGAGAGTGAGGTCTGATTTTAGTAATAAGAACATTATGTTACCACCTAAACAGTGAATGAATACAACACATTCTATTAGCCAAATGACTAGAGTTGTCCATAGAGCACTAATTAGAAAGTGAACTATGAGAAAGTGTGAGTGCCCATGAGTCTTCAACTTTTTTGATGTTGCAATACTATTAATCAAATACTTTTTGCTTACATGTTCAGCATTTGTATAGTTATGAATTATAATCATAGGGACATGTACTAACAAGTTATTTGCATTATAGTATATGGAAAATGGAAATATGGATGAGATAAAGAAACATTAGAAATTCTAGTATTTTCATTCTCTAGGAGATCAACTTGCACTTTACTTTTGAAAAACAGTTGTTGTAGAAAGACTAAGTAATGTGGAAGAGGGTGCATAGTGTCTTTCTTTATATTGACATATATATAAGTGGTGAAGTGTATACGAGACATTTGCCATCCCAACCATTTTGTACATGTTAAATCCAGTTCCATTAATTTATATGACATGTTATACAAACATCATCAATCCCTTGTTTCTAGTTTTTCATCACCCTTAATAGAAATTCAGCATCATTTAAGCAATACTTTACTATTTTCCACTTCTCCCATTACACCCGATAATTACTGCTAAGCACTGGTCTTTATGCATTTGTATTTATGATTCATATGCATGGGATCATGTAATACTTGTTTTTGTCTCTTGACTTTTTCTGTTCCATGCTGTAACATGTATCAGTACTTTATTTCTCTTTGTGGCTGAGAATATTCCCTTATATGGCTAGCACCACATTTTGCTTCTTCTTTTATTTTTGCTTATCCTTTTATTTGTTAGTGAACACCTGGGTTGTTTGCACTTTTTGGTAGTTATGAATAATGCTGCAATGAACATATATACTAGTATCTATTTATATTGTTGCTTACAGGTCTTTGAGTACATGGATGGGAGTGCAATTTCATATTTTTTTCACAGTGGCTGAACCATTTGGCCATCTTCATAACAATGAATTATCCCTGACACTTGCTATTTCCCCAATAATAGTCCTCCTACTTAGAGTGAAATAAAACAAAGAAACATCAAGAAAACAAAAATCTTCATTACTGGACCAATAGGCATCATAATAGAAAAGACTGAAGTTGCCAACAATTTCATTTTACTGGGATCCACAATCAACACCCATGATAATAACTATCAAGAAATAAAAAGATGTGTTGCATTGGGAAAATAAACTATCAAGGACCTCTCCAAAGTGCTAGAGAGCAAGGATGCCAGTTTAAGGACTAAAGTGTACCTGATAAAAATCATGATGCTTTCAGATGCTTCCCATGTATTTAAGAGTTGGACAGTGAATAAAGATGAAGAAGAATTGATGCCTTTGAGTTATGGTGTTGGAGAGGAATACTGCCATGGACTGCCAGAAGAACAAACAAGTTGGTCTTAGAGAAAGTGCAACCAGGGTGCTTCTCAGAGGCAAGGAAGGTAATACTTTGTCTCACATACTTTGGACATGTTGTCAGGAGGGACCATCCTTGTTAGACGGTATCATGCTGGTGGTGGGTCAGAGAAAGAGAAAACAACCGTCAATGACATGGATTGACACAGTGACTGTAAGAATGGGTTCAAACATACAGGAGATCATGGGCATGGTGCAAAATAGGCCAAGGCTCAGATAGGATCCTTACCCTGGATGCCACCTAACATCAACAGTTGGAGTGAAGTAGTGTTTAATTCGGTTTTGATTTGCACTGGGCTGGTGGTAAGGAAAAGGCTGCCATCAAAAAGGCAGGCAGTTTGAATCCACTAGCTGCTCTTTGGGGAAAAGGTGCTAGTCTTTTCCCTTTCAGTTGACTGACTTTGAAAACCTGCTTGTGGGTCACCTTCAAGTCAGTCCTGATGCTATACAACAACAACAACAATAACGAATAGTGGTATTGAGTTCGTTTTTATGTACTTATTGACTGTTTACATTCTTTGATAAAATGCCTATTCAAGTATTTCGCTTATTTTTAGTTCTTTCTTTTTTATCTGTAGGTGTTTTTAATATAGTCTGGATATTGAATCATCTTCTATGTTTGCTTCCCAGATGTTTGACCCCATTGTTTCATTGCTGATGAAATTCTTTGAGATCTACAAGTTTCTACTTTTGGGGAAGTCTAGGCTGTATCTTTTTGTCTTTTTTTGCTCATGTAGTGCTTATTTGGAGGAAGGTTTTTTAGTTTTTTTGAGTGGTGTGAGGATGAGAAACTGACAATGAGGTAAATTGGGCAGATTGCATGTAGGATGTATTGGGGAGTAAACCAGATAGTTATCCCTGACCATCTGTCTAAAATTATTGGTGAGGTGATCATAAACCAAACTAAAAATGATTCAAGTCCCTATTAAAATTGTCAGATCACTTCCTGGTAATTGATCATGCTGGGCCCCCAGGAATGGAGTAAAAAAATACAGTTCAAATACAAGTTATATAAAGTGGCTTTCAAATTTGAAAGATATTTTAACTGTTGAAACATTTAGACCTAAGTTAAATAGTAAGAAAGATTAGTTAATTATTTGGAAGTGAAGAAGTAGGGATAAATTGGCAGTGTTTTAACTATTTGAAACATATAGACATGACTTACATGTTGTTGTTGAGTTGTAACAAACCCATAGTTGATCTTCCACCTGGTTTTTGGAGGCTGTAAATCACATAGAGAGTACTCATCTTTGTCTTGCAGAGTGACTGATGGATTTGAACTACTGGCCTTTCACTTAGCAGTCCAACACTGTGCCACCAAAGTTCCTTCTCACCTCCATTCATTGCCAAAGAGTTGGAAACAACTCTAGTAAAACTGCCCCATAGGGTTTTCTATACTGAAATCTTTACAGAAGCAGATCACCAGATGTTTTCTTTCACAGAATGGCTGGTAGGTTAATCTGTTGACTTTTAAATAATAGTCTGTGCACTTAGCCATTGTACCACTAAGACAATTTCAAACCCCAAAACTAAGTGTGGTCCTTTGTTTGCATCTCAAGACAGCCTTCTCATTGGTTTTCTGAGGCTATAAGCCATTATATCCTGATGAAAATGATCCAAAAAATGACTGGAATAGCACATCAACAGAGAACTGCCAGACGTACAAGCTAGGTTTAGAAGAGGCTGTGGCACTAGGGATATTATAGTCAATATTAAATGGATCTTAGAAAGTACCAGAGAGGGTCTGTCTGTGTTTCATTGACTATGCAAAGGCATTTGACTATGTGGGCCACAACAAACTGTGGCTAACTCTGAGAAGAATTGCAATCTCAGAGCACTTAATGTGCTTATGAAAAACCTTTCTTGGACTAGGAGGTAGTCATCAGAACAAAGTAAGGAAACATTGCAGTTTAAAGGCGAGAAAGATGTGTACCAGGGATGCATCCTTTCTCTATACCTTTATAGTCTGTATGCAAAATAGATCATCTGGGAGGCTAGACTCTGAGGAGGAATGTGGTATCAGGGTGGGAAGAAGATTCATCAACAACCTGCGTTATGCAGATGACACAACCTTGCTTGCTAAAACTGAGGAGGACCTGAGGCATTTACTGCAGAAGGTCAAGGACTGCAGCCTTTGGTATGGATTGAAGCTCAACACCAAAAAAAAAGGTTCTCACCACTGGACCAGTTGGCAACTTCATGATAGATGGTGAAGAGATTAACATCTTCAGTTTGCTTGGCTCTACAATCCACACTCTTAGGACCAGCAGCCAGAAAATCAAAAGACTAATGGCATTGGGGAAAAATCTGTCAGGGACCTCTCAAGAGTACAAAAGAACAGTGATGTCAGTCTGGAGTCTAAGGTGTGCCTGATCCAGACCATGGTCTTCTCAATAACTTGCTATGCATCAGAGAGCTGGAAAATGACTGAGGATGACAGAAGAAGAATCAATGCCTTTAAGCTGTGGTGCTGGAGAAGAGTTTTAAATATACCACAGACTGCTAAGAGAACAAACAGGTTTGTCCTGGAAATGGTGAAACCAGGCTGCTTTTTGGAAGCGCAGATTTTGAAGCTCCGTCCGACATACTTCGGGCATTTTTTAAGAAGAGACCAGTCCTTGGAGAGGGACATCATACTTGGAATGGTGAAGGGACAGCATAAGAGAGGAAGACCCTGGAAGAGATGAATTGACTCAGTGACTGGGGTAAGGGGAGTAGGCATATCAGAGACAATGACATAAGTTCAAGATACAGCAGTGTGAGGGCTGTTGTACATAGTCACAAGTGACTCAATGGCATATAACAACAACAAGAAGTCCTTATGAGAGGAGGCAGCCTATCTTTCTAGGAGAAGCTAGTGGATTTGAAATGCTGGCCTTTGAGTTTCCAGCTTATTCCACATTATGTGCTATGCCACCAACCTTCCTTTTCAACTCTTCAGTGGTGGAGTTGGAATCAACTGATAGCTGCCTCTCCAGCTGGCTTTTGGGGGCTGTAAATTGCATGGGAGGCAATTGCCCTTCTTTCTCTTTCAGAGCTAATGGTAGAATCAACAGAGAGGTAGGTCATCGGTGTATGAGTGCAACTCCCTGCAACTATGCCATCAGAATTCCCTATGGCTCTGAATTGTTTAGACTCAAGAAATAAGTTGAAAGTACTAGATCTTGGCAAGCAGTGTGAAGTGTTCAAGGCATGACTAGTCCCAGCTCCCAGGCAGAGTCTTCAGTGGAACAATGGAGATAGCAGGGTGAAGGCTGGCAGAGACAGAGCCCCAGAAGGAGCCCACTCATGTGCAGTTTTTTGGATTACTTTCTGGTAAACTAACCTTAGTTACCCTGCAGACTAATGTAAGTAACCACCTCCGACCAACAGGTGGTAATGAATATTAATGTATTTGGGATTGTAATTAATGTGGGTTGATCATGTGCACTTTTCTATTAATCTCTAAGGCTGGCTTTACCTATGATAATAAGCTGTAGGTGCCAGACAAATGTAGAATTGAAATGGCTGTTTATTGAAGAACTAAAAGCAGACTGTAGAAGTAAATGATGGATTGCTCACAGTTTCATTTTCATTTGAGAGTGCTCAAAATGATCTACTTAGTACTGAGAGGAAAGTGGATTTTGACAGCATTTCAAAAGTGATGACATTTTATTGATTATCCACAAATAAAATATTTAAGTGTTATTGGAGTATTTTCAGCAGTAGCATTTCACCACAAGAGAAGAGAACGGGCCTGGGGGAAGGCCTCTTCTAAATTAAAAAACCAAGGAAATAGAAAACACAGATCCTTAAGAATTTTGTTGAATGATGACGATGGCATATATTGGGGCCTATGCAAAATAGTGATGCTAATATTCAGGCTGCTTCTCGTTATGCGCAGTGGGGTCAGAACCAGCTTAGCTGATCCTCCAGCAGAGTTTCAGATGCCGTAAATCGAACGGGAGGAGATTGCCCATCCTTCTCCTGCAGAGCAGCTGTTGGTTTCTAACCACCTGCCTTTGGGTTGGCAGCACAATGCTTCACCCGCTAGGCCTCCAGAGCTCTCTAACCTAAAGGTTGCTGTTGCATATCATTGAGAAGGAGCTGACACATAGCTGTCCCTCCAGTGGGTTTTCAGAGGCATCTTTCTCATGCAGAATAGCTGTTGGTTTGGAACCACCTGCCTTTCGTTTGGTAGCACACCACCATATCAGGAGGCCAGCTTGTTCTAAAGCACCACCAGCTTTCTAAGTGAAAGATGTATAATCTGTTTGATTTACAGCCTTGCAAAATTTGCTGGAGGGTCAGCCATGAGTTGACTCCAACTCAGTGGCAATGATAGCTTTAATCTTTGGCAGTATTTAGTGCTGAGAAAGTTTATTTAAATGATAATAGTGATAGCCTTCAGAGAAGACTAATAGTATATATTTCTATCTTAGTTTTATTTAGGAATGACTTAGTCACTTTCCTATATAGTTGATTTATTCGCAGCTGCAAAGGAGAATCTGAGAAACCATAGTAGATAGTAAATCTTTAAAAAGTGACAGGAATAAAGGCTTGAGGTTGCTGGAAGTCCTTAGGAAAAGCCAAATCACTGACAACAGTGAATCATGAAGAAGTTATGCTGATTGCAGAAGCATTACTCATGAGGGAAATGCCGTGGGACCTTCCCTCGCCCTCTAAGCAAGAAGCCGTGAGAGTCTAGCAAGAGCCCCGCCGGCCTGTGCTCGGCCTGCCCATAAAGCCCAAGTCTTCATCATTCGGGTCTGTGCACCAAAGAACGTACTAACACGTGGCTCTAGTTTACACACTTTAATCTGTAAACAAGAGATCCTAGTTCAAGGTTATGGGAAAGTTACCGCTTTCAGGACTCTGCTTATAGAAATGAAGGTTTTCTGAGTCATCATCGGCAGATCATTTGCTCACATAAAGTCTCAATTTCATCATCTGTAAAAGAAATAAAATGTGCTTTTTTGAGAAAAAACATCTAAAAACTCCTTCTGATTCTAAATGAGTATGTCAGTTTTTTTTTAAGTTTTTTACATTTAAAAAATTTTATTCATTTTAATGAACATTTACAGAGATTTTGGATTTCCATTCATTCATTGTTGCACTTTTCTCCCTGCCCAGCGCTCCCCCCTCCCCCCCCGCTTGGTTTGCTACTCTCTTTGAATAAAGAAAAATTTCTTCTTTGGTATACAATCCCCTGGCAACCCTCTCACCACCCTGAGTATACTCCGCTATGCAACCTTAGTCCTGGACTCCTGTGATAACCATAATACTCTATCATGTATTGCTTTTAAATTATTCTCTCCCTCATCTGTTTCAATGCAGTAGACATAATTTATCCAGTTTTTCTCAGTCTTACCCCAACCCTGATGTCAGTCCCATTCAACAACAGTGGCACCATGCAGTATTTGTCCTTTTGTGACTGAGATATTTCACTCAGCATAATGTCCTCCATGGTCACCCATTTTGAATAATATTGCATGAGTTCCTTGTTTTGCAGTGCAGAGTCGTATTCCATTGTGTGACTATACCACAGCTTCTCTATCCATTCATTTGTTGATGGGCACCTGGGTTGTTTCCAACTCATTGCTATTGTGAACAAAGCCACGATAAACATGGGTGTGCATATATCTGCTTGGATGTCGGTTATGGTCTCTTTAGGGTATATTCCCAGTATTGGAATTGCTCGGTCAAATGGTATCTCAGCAACTTCTTGAGAAAGCGCCACACCACTTTCCATAGCGGTTGCACCATTTTACACTTCCACCAACAAGGAATAAGTGTTCCAGTTTCTC
>NW_006399760.1:33454936-33465292 GCF_000299155.1 Elephantulus edwardii
ATGCCTTTGAGCTGTGGTGCTGGAGAAGAGTGTTAAATATACCATGGACTGCTAGGAGAACAAACAGGTTTGTCCTAGAGAGGGTGAAGCTGGGCTGTTTCTTGGAGTCAAGGATTCTGAAGCTCCGTCTGACATACTTTGGGCATGTTGCAAGGAGGGACTGGTCCTTGGAGAGGGACATCATGTTTGGGAGAGTGGCGGGACGGCGGAGGAGAAGAAGTGCCTCGCTGAGATGGATTGATTCTGTGATTGGGGTGGTGGGAGTGAGTGTGTTGGAGACTGTGAGGTTGGCACAGGATAGAGCAGGGTTTAGGGCTCTTGTACATAGGGTCGTTATGAGTCACAAGCGACTGGATGGCACATAACAACAACATCAATAAACTGTGTTATGCAGATGAAACAACCTTCCTTGCTGATAGTAAGGAGGATTTGAAACACTTGCCTACAGAAGATCAAAGACTTCAATATGTATTACATCTCAACATCAGGAAAAGAAAAATCCTAAAAGAAATTATAAGAATCACTAGGGAAAAGATTGAAATTGTCAGTGATTTTATCTAATCAGCACTCCTTCATACCAGCAATCAGGCATTCAAAAGATGTGTTGTGTTGGGAAAATCTGATGTCAAGAGCCTCTCCAAAGTGCTAAAAGTGTAGCAACATAAGTTTAAAGACTAAGGTACACTGGATCCAAGTTATATATTCTTTTCAGTTGCTTGTTATGCGTCTGAAAGTTGGACAGTGACTGATGATAACAGATTTAATGCCTTTGAACTGTGGTGTTGGAGAAGAACACTGAATATCCCATAGGTTGCAAAAAGAACAGTATATCTTGGATAAAGTTCTATTCTACCAAGGTGCTTCTTGGAGGCAAGAATGTCAAAGCTTTGTTTCACAAATTTGGGGCATGTTGTTGGGAGGGGTCAGTCCTTAGAAAAATATATCATGCTTGGAGAGGTAGAGAGTTTGTGTAAGAGGAAGACCATCAACAGCATGGATTGACACAGTAACTCGAACAACAGACTCAAATGTGTCAGAGATGATGAGGATTGCACAGGATCAGATCCGTAGTTCATAGGTCATTATGAGTCATAGTTGACTAGATGGCACATAACAACAACAGCAAAAATGGGTAAGGCTTTGCTCTGCCAACCCAAAAACATGCAGTTTGAGTTCACCAGCTGTACCATGGGAGAAAGAGGACCGTCTCTCCTGGGCCATTTAGAGCCTTTGAAAACTGACTTGACAGTTAACTGTGAGTTAGTTCTAAGTCGATGGCAATAAGATTGTGAGTTCTAATGCAGAAGCTTATAACCAGCTTTCTGCTGGACAGTATTCTGTTGTGATCTTTACAGGATTTTCATTGATAAGTCTCAAAAGTTGATCACCAGGTCTTTCTTTCTAGCCTGTCTTAGCCTAGAAGCTTCCATTCCAAATTATGTTGATTATTAGAAATACTAATGGTATTGTTTCTAGCATTCTGGCAACATGCAAACCATCACAGTTTGACAAATAAAACAGGGGCAATAAGCAATAAATGATACCTCAGTTCTTTGCCAGTCAGAATTCTGCATCTGTTATGACAGAATTAAGCAGAAAGAAGACATGTAGAATTTGGAGTTCACCTTATTTATTGCTAGAACTAACGTTGAAGAATGTGAGTTAAATATGTATCAAAAAGATATCCCACTTGGACACAGAATCCCACTTGGACACACACAGTGCTGGACTACAAAGGCTTCCACATATTGCTCGAGAATCCATTGTGTGCTTCAGTAGCCAGGTAGCCAAGAAGGGAAGGGACCCCTGTTCTTAGGTCCATTGATTTAATAACTCAGTAATGCATTCTGGGAAGAATGACATGGAACTAGGAGGGAGGTACAGGCTGGTAAGCTAGAACAGTGTTCCCTACAAAAGAGGAAATAGGAACTGGGCTGCCTGACTCGGACGCCAACAGTAAAGGCCTGTTTCCCCAGGGCTAACATTATTCTGGCTAAGTTGCTTTCTTTTGGTGGCCTAGTGGTAAGAAACTGCACTGCAGTCTTGAAGGAATGGGGCTCGAATCCACCAGCTGCTCTGTGTGAGAAGGATGAGCATTTTCCTCCTGTGTGATTAACTGCCTCTGAAAACTCCCTAGGGGGTCAGCTAGGGGTCATTTCCCACTCAGTGGCACACAGCAACAACAACTACAACTGGTAATACTGGTGTTTTATAAAAGGGAAGTTGGATTTGAAAAATGTAAACCAAATCAACAAACCATGTTGTTGTTTTATCGACACTGATGCTGCTGTTAAATCCATTCTGCCACAAGCCAGTCAAATACTTTTTGGCATCCATTATTCATGAAGAGAGTTAGTGTAAATGATGGTGCTAATAGCAGTGTCTTTCAGGAACCCATTTCAAATACATGTCTTTGGGACCTTGCAATACCTTGTTGCTTCTCTAGTTTCTTGGATGAAGAGGAAAGGGATTGTGTAAGCAAACCCTGCTGCTTTCCACCCCAGTTGCGGAAGGACCTGGAGACCCAGATTTGGGCTTATTTTCCCCCTTCACATACTATTTTTTCCCCCAGTAGAAATGGAAGCTATTCCAACAAAACATTTTTGTGGGCAGTGGGCATGTCGAGTTCTAAAGTAACATTTTCATTCAACAACATGTAAAGCAAATTTGTCTTAACTGAATTATTCATAAGAATTACAAAACTTGTCACTTAGAGTTGATGTTAGGATATTCAGGTCATTTAGAAGGCTGTGGTTAAAAATAAAATGACCTAAATTTATAACTCTGCTTTTTTTTTGTAAGGGAACATGAAACGTTTTAATTTTTGTTTGACATTGGTCCTAATTCTGTTTCTGTGGGGAAATGTAATAGCTACTCTTTTAGTGATCTAAATAAAGAAATACTGGACAAAATCTTCTCTTCTGTGGCCACTTCTCAGAGTATATATTCCTCTCTTTGTAGCAGGCTACATAAGTCCTGTATCCTTTCCGTTGCATGAGGGGTTACGTGAGTCATAGAAACTGGAGAAGGTGGTAAGCAAATAACTCTTCCAAGAAAAATGGGAGACAATTCCTTAATTGTTCCGATCACTTCTGCTCTGCTTTAAAGGAAGGAGCATTTGAAACATGAACTTGTCCCAATCTGCTTTTGAGCTGGGGCAGTAACTGGAGCATAAAATGTTGAAAATCAATTATGTATTTAGGGAGGATAAAACAAGCTGACATATTGAAGGCATATTGTATTCTGTGTGGTAGACAAAGCCAGTTACGTCATACTCCCGTGGTAAAATTTTGTCCCAGGGGGTAAGATGGATGATAACACATCCTGATGTACCCATTCTCATGGAACATGAGAATATTTAGAAAAGCCCTTGCTATTAGTCCTGGGAAGAATTCCTATCTTGAATATTGGCTCTGCTCTTTTTGTTGACTGATAAGCAAGGAATTTGGTATTTTGTTTTATCCACACTTGGCTCTGATTTCTAGCACGGTGGTAAATTTGCAATGCATTGTACATTCCCATGCCAGTTCTATGGTGAGATCTCAGAAGGAGAGAGCAGGGAGAGTTTTAAATGTCTCTTGTACATGTGACGATGGGCTTTGGAGCAATTTGTGAGTCTGCAGGATATTTACATGCATGTTACCCTGTGTCCACTTTGGGGGTGAGGTACTAAGGATTGACTGGCTTTTGGTCCATGGCCATGTGGTTCAGAAGCAGCCTATCTGGGGTCATTTTCTCTTTCAATACTTTTCTTCCCAGCTTAGTATCTGTTGTTTGGTTTATATACAGCTTGGACAAGAAAGGCCACACCATCTACATAACACAGCAGGTACTCTGCTCCTTATGTCTTCTTGTCAAGCTGGTTTTTAGAGTGAAGTCATTTCTTAGATGGTGACTGTTTTGCTTGAGGCTGTTTTTCAGTGAATTTAAAAACATTTATCTTTTTGCTGTTTGATCAGGGGAGTATAAAAATACTTGTCAGTTGGTGTACACATTGATTTTGAAAATTCATCAAGTGTATATTTTGTCTCTGATCTTTGTCCTTTCAGTCTCTTTAGTCGATTTCCCACTTTTAGAACAGAAAAGTGATCAGCGTTTGAGGGTTTAGATAAAGGACGGTAGCCATCTGAGTGGTTGACTTTGCAGTACTATTTAAAGGGATCTTTTATGCCACACAAACAACATTTATATCCCAAAGGTAATAATGTATTTTAAAAAATTCCCAAGCGTGGTGAAGTTCCCTCTTGGCTTGTTGTTGTTGTTAGGTGTCATCAAGTCATTGCTGACTCACAGCGACTCTGAACAGCAGACCTGCAGTCTGCCCCATCCTGTGCCGTCCTCACCATCTCTGATGTAATCGAGCCCGTTGTTACAGTCACTGTGTCAGTTCATCTTGTTGAGAGTCTTCCTCTCTTTCATTGACCCTTTACCTCTCCCAGCGTAATGTCCTTTTCCACGGATCGGCCCCTCCTGACAACATAATTCAAGATGTAAACTCTCAGGGAGGGCTCTCAATAGAGGAAACAAAACATTTGCCCTGGCTCTCACTTGGAAGATTGAGTCCAGATTGGATGTGCCTGCCTTGTTTTTCTCAGATTAATTGCCATTTGTAAGGTACTTCTAAATTTGATTATATTTTATAGGCTTATTTTTAAATAAAAGACATGTGTGGCGTGTAGAAAGCAGCAGCATGTGGAAATTTAAAAATAAGACAGACCCTGCATGGGACATTCTCTTGTGCCTGCTGGTTTATAGCCTGGTGGGGCTCTCAGTGTGCATGCGATTTGAATACAATTATAGAACAGGCAAGCAGATCAAAACCTCTTGTCACTGCTGCCTAGCATCCCACAGTTCAAAGGCAACAAGTTACATAGTACTTGGCAGGAAGCCTTCCATTCTGTGTATTTATTGAGAGACATGAAAGACTCAAGAGTCTATGTGGAACACTTTATAATGAAGGAAGAATAGCGCAACTGCTGTAGATAGGTATTAAAAGTCTATCCCACAGCCTTGTGCTGTATCTGCTCCAGATGCATTCTCATGAGGCCTTCAGACCAAAAAGAAGAAAAAAACAACCCACTTGCTATTTGGCTGTGCAGCTGTTAAAATAGTTCATACCATTTCCCCAAAACAGCTATGCGATATGATATATGCAACTCCTGAGAACATGGATGTACAGTGTATTCTGGAGTGCTTAGGTTCTTTAACAGCTTAATTTTATAAAATAGCAGAATAAATTCTTAGGCTCCAATAGTTCTTAAGTTGCATCTGTATTCACCATATGCCATTTTCTTTTTTGGTCATAAACTAATTTGGTAGATTATATTAAATATTAAAGTTCTAGGACAGAAGTTTTAAAGTTATGTGCCTTTAAGGACAATAAAGTAAGATTATTTAGTATTTACAGAGCAGTTACTATATGTCTGAAGTATCTAAGTTACTGTGGCCCTTCCAGCCATATTCTTTGTTCTTTGGCTACTATACAATGATTTGATGAAACTCTGCAAATAGACAACAAAGATTCTCACTTCTGGACTGAATAGACAACATTGTGACAGATGGAGAAAGAATTGAAACTGTCAGTGGCTTCATCTTGCATGAATCCACATTCTATACAGTTCATTACCAGCAGTCAGGAGATCAGGAGACGTATTGCATTGGGAAAGTCTGTAATCAGGGTCCTCTCCATATTACTGAGGAGCAATGATGTCAGTTTGGAGACTAAGGTATGCTTGATTCAGGCCATGGTCTTTTCAGTTCTTTAGTTTTCATCTAAGAGCTGGACAGTGATTAAGATGACAGAAGAATTGATGCTTTTGAACTGTGGTTTTGGAGAAGAGTGCTGAAGATCCCATGGATTACTGAAGAACAGATATATCTTGGAGAAACTCTAACCAGAGTGCGTTTTTTAAAAGAAAAATTCTTTTTTTTATTCATTCATGGTTGCACATTTTCTTCCCTCCTCTCCCCTTACCCCTCCCCCTGTCCACTTTGCAGGACACCTCTTGGTCCAGATTGTTGTCATAAGTACAATGCCTTTCAGACAGTTTTTCTCCTCATCTGTTCCAATGCCATGTTTATTATCTCTTCTTTCTTTTCCTGTTCTCTGCTTATTGGAGACAAAGATGATGAAGCTTTGTCTTACATACTTCAGGCATTTTGCTAGGAGACGTTATTCCTTAGAGAGGAATATCATGCTTGGGAAGGAGAGAAAGGCCCTTTGGCAAAAGACAGCAAGATCCTTGACGAGGTGGGTTGACACAGCAATGGGCTGGAGTGTGTCAGAGATTGGGATGGCACAGGATAGGACAGTGTTGAGAGCAGTTGTATATAGGGTCACAGTGAGTTGTACCTGACTTCATGGCACCTCATAACAACATTAATAACATGCAAATAAGATGTTTATAGCTCACCAAGAAGAGTGATGTTTACTGTCAATGCAAATTAGGTGCATGGAGCCTGTGATGATTAAGGTTGTGTGAACTTGACTGGGCTATGATTTACAGGGTTTTGGCAATCAGACAGTGTGGCCGCTATATACGGCTATCCTTATCCTTCATTTTACAGCGTGTCCCTATGCCTGTGGTTATAGCATTATTGCAGAGTTGAGATGTCTCTTGTTCAGGATTTTGGTGGGTATCTTGTGGAAGATGTGACTGAAGCCACCACCGTTATGATCATCATTACCCTCCATACTCTTGCATTCCACCTTGCTCAAGGGATGTTTCTTCCAGTGTACAGTTTATATTCACTATATATGAATGCTCATTTAAGATTTTCTCTTTTGTTTTGGATTCTGGATCTGTCTTATCATTTTCTGATCTCTGATTCTTGGAACTTGAACCAGAATGTCTATAATCTGACCTGATTCACCAGTTTCTTTAGTTTTAGGAGTCATTAGCGTGTTGTTGTACCTGCTGATTTGGGTTTATCAGTCCCTGTAGCCTTGTAAGTTAGGAGAAGCTTCTAGACCGATGCTTGACCCACAGATTTAGGGCTTGTCAGCTTCTACAAGAGTATAAACAATTTTCTTAATAGTTTATGAATTCTGTGAGTGGTTACAATGAATTATGGAATCCAAAGATAGAGTCTAGTGGGAAGGAGGGGGTAGTGATGTTAGAGATGATGGGGTGATAATAACAATTTGGAAAAATTGGATATTTGAGACATCTTTAAGTTCTTCCTCACAGGAACCAGCTTTATGCAGATCTTTTTAAAAGAAATTTGTGCATTATCAGAATAAAGTCTTAAGTGCTTTACAGGTAATAATAACAAGGAGGACTAGAAGTACTTGCTTCATAAAATCGAAGTATATAGCCTTCAATAAGGATTTCACAACATGAAGAAATAAAAAATCCTCACCGTTGCATCAAAAGGCAACATCATGATAGATGGAGAAAAGATTGAAGTAGTCAACGATTTCATCTTGCTTTGATCCACAGTAAACACCCTTGGTACCAGCAGTCAGAAGGTCAGGAGACATAGAGCACTGGGAAAGTCTGCTCTCAGGGAACTCTTCAAATTCCTGAAGAGCAGTGATATCAGTTTAAAGACTAAGATGTTCCTGATTCAAGTCATGGTCTTTTCAGTCACCTGCTTTACATCGAGAGCTCAACAGTGAATAAGGATACCAGAAGAAGAATCGATGCCTTTGAATTGTGGTGTTGGAAAAGAGTACTGCATATAACATGGGCTTCCTAAAGAATGAACATCTATGTCTTGGAGAGAGTTCTCCTTGGAGGCAAAGATGACAAAGCTTCATCTCACATACTTTGGACATGTTGCTAGAAGGGGTTATTCTTTAGAAAGGGACATCATTGTTGGGTAAGTGGAGGATCAACAAGAAGAGAGGAAGACCCACAGTGTGATAGATTGCTACATTGTCTGCACTAGACCCCCAGAGCCCTGCACAGACTTTTAAAAAAGTCTTAGGAGAAATCATCTTTGGATATATGGTGGTGGGAGAATATTACATTTGGGGAGGAGAGTTATTTGAATATAAATGTTGTTGTTGTTGTTGTTGTTGTTATGTGCCGTCGAGTCACCTGCAACTCCTAGCCACCCTGTGCACAACAGCTCTGAAGCCTACTTTATCTTGAGCTAGTATTACTGATTCTGACACACCTACCCCCATTACCCCAGTTACTCCCAGTTAGTATCAATCCATCTCATCTGGAATCTTTCTCTCCTGCACTGTCACTCCACCCTTCTGAGGGCCAGTCCTTCATGGCCACATGCCCAGAGTGTGTGAGATGGAGCTTCAAAATCCCAGCCTCCAAGGAGAGACTTGGTTTCGCTTTCTCCGAGAGTTGTTGTTATGCACCATTGAGTCAAAATCAACTCATAGTTGATCCTCTGGCAGGTTTTCAGAGGCTTTGAATCACATGGGAATAGATTGGCCAAAAGTCTATCAGAGAGTAGCTGGTGGATTCGAACCACCTGCCTTTGGAATAGCAGTGGACTTATTTGTTTTCTTGGTGGTCCATGGTACGTTCAAGACGCTTCTCCAGCACCACAACTCAAAGGCACTGATTCTTCTTCCGTTATCCTTAGTCATTGTCCAGCTCTCTGAGGCATAGCAAGTAATGTCAAAGACCATGGCCTGAATCAGGCACATTTTAGTCTCTTGACTGACATCATTGCTTCTCAGTGCTTCTCAGAGAGGTCCTGGACATCAGATTTTTTCCGTTAGATCTTCCCAGAGGTTTCGCTGGGAAGAATAAATTCCCAGAGATTTATTAGGTGTATACTATATTCCAGACCACGGGTCTATGCTCATAAATATGGGTGTTTTCTATCTCAGAGTCTAGGAGGGCAGATATTTTCATATATTAATCAGAGTGTAATATGGGCGTGGACAGAGTTCTGTTGTCCTGGTGAATAGAGTTTCACTGTTATTCCAAAGGGAGGTGGTTCGAATCCACCAGCTGCTCTCTGATAGACTTTTGGGCAGTCTATTCCTATGTGATTTAAAGCCTCTGAAAACCTGCCAGAGGATCAACTGTGAGTTGATTTTGACTCAGTGTCACTTAACAGTAGCAACAGTTTGAGTGTGTAGAAAATGAAAATAAAATAAGATGAAATGAAAAAAGAAAGATGGATGGTATGTATTGGAAGCACTAGGGAAACAGATCTCTGCTTTGGAGTGAATAGCCTTGGATGAATAGAAGTTGTTCAGGTGGAGAAAGGGGATGTGTCAGGTAGAGAGATGTCTTTGGTAGAGAGAAGTCATTATACATGGCTTAATTCTGGTTAGCAGGTTTTAGGAAAAAAATATTCCAAACATATAATCTAAGGTATATTAAAGTCATTTTACAAATTTTCAAATACATACATTAGTCAGGAATAGATTGAATCATCATATACCCACCAGCTAACTACACAAATACCATTTTGCCAGTCTAGTTTCACTAATCTTTAGCTTTTATGGCTAGAGTAACATCTCATGTGAAAATAAATCTTATGCATTATTTCGCTTGAAAACATTTCTTCATGCATCTAACAAGGATTCCTTCAAACTTTTAACACACAACAAAAGAATGAAAAATATCATTCAATACCATGTTTGTACATTTCACTTATTAACATATTTTATACTTAAAATAATGGTTTTATTGTCTGAGAGATTCATACCTATTCTTTCAGGAGTATTGAATAAATAAGGCTTTCATACTATCCTTTTATTTCTTTTTAGAAATGCTGTACAGTTTATCTGACCTTGTTTCTCTTAATTTTAATTCAGATTGGTACCACTGGAGGACTTTAATGACTTGGTATATATAGTTGTTGTTAGATGCCATTGAGTTGAGTATGACTCATGGTGATCTCTGAACATCAGATTTGAACCCTGCCCTATTCTGTGCCATCCACATCATCTCTGTCACACCTGGTGTATGTTGTTGTTGTTATGTACCGTTGAGTTGCTTGCGACTCATAGCGACGCTATGTACAACAGCCCTAAACTCTGCTCTGTCTTGTGCCAATCACACCGTCTCTGACACACCAATCCCAATTACCCCAATCACTGAATCAGTCCATTTCATAGGGGGCCTTCCCTTCTGCGCTTTCCCTACACCCTACCAAGCATGACCTGTCCCTCCTTGCATCATGTCCAAAGTATGTTAGAGGGAGCCTCAGAGTCCTTGCCTCTAAGGAGCAGTCCGGTTTGACCCTTTCCAGGATGAATCTGTTTGTTTTCCTAGCAGTCCATGGTATCCTCAATACTCTTCTCCAGCACCAAAGCTCAAAAGCATCAATTCTTTTTCTATCCTCCTTAGTAATTGTCCAACTCTCTGATGCATAACAAATAATAGCAAAGACCATGGCCTGCATCAGACACACCTTAGTCTCCAAAAA
>NW_006399760.1:33465392-33467783 GCF_000299155.1 Elephantulus edwardii
TGTCTGTTCATATCTTGTGCCCGTTTTCTATTGGATTATTTACCTTTGTCTTGTTGTGGTGCTCAAGTATTTTATAAATTCTAGATATAAGTTCCTTATCTGACATGTCATTCCCAAATACCTTTTCCCAGTCTGTGGCTTCCCGTTTTACCCTGCTGGAGAAGTTTTTGGATGTGCATAGGGATTTGATTCTCAGAGGGTTATGTTCATCTATTTTATCTTCTGGTTGTAGATTTTTCAGGATACTTGGAAGACTGTTTATGTTGTGGATTAGGACTACTAGAGTTCTTCCAAGCTTTTCTTTAATGAAGTTTATAGTATGTCAGTTTTTAATCAATGAGGATGGTCTGCAACATTTATTTAACACTTACTATGTATGTGTGTTCCTGGTGCTTTTGTACAGTAATTCCTTCAGTCATTATTGTTTCCTTCATTTTCTGAGAAATATCCATGAGGTAGGGATATCTTTATTCCTGTTTTACAAATACAAGTGAGTGATGTAGACCAGGATGTTCCACTAGCACTTACTAGTGGCTGAACTGGAACATGATGAAAAATGGTCATAATAAAAGTAAGTCTGATTCATTGTAAATTTTGAATGAATTGAGGGTATGAGAAGGTCAATGTTTTGGGTTTTGTTAGTTGCTGTGTCATTGGCTCTGGCTCATGCTGGCCACGTACAGCTGACCAAACGCTGCTCCTGAGATGTTTTCACGATCGTTAATATTGCCCAAATCTACTGTTGTGGCCCCTGATCATTTTTGAGTGCCTAGTATTCCATCCTTCATCTGTGTGTGTGTGTGTGTGTGTGTGTGTACACACCTTCAAGTCAGATCCGACTGGTGCAGGAGTTAGATCTGACTGCCCTCCTTCTCTGGTGGAGCATCTGGTAGATTCAAACTGCATGCCTTCGGGATTGCAGTGCAGCTTTTTACCACTAGGCTACCAGAGCTCCCTCCTCCTTTTGATGCATTTTGGATCATTCAAGATTTTGCCCATAGCATCTTTCAGGATTAAAGCTTGAGGCTAGAATTTATTTTGTTTTTCAGCTCTTGCTGCGTGAGAAATGCCGAGTAAGTTCTTTTTTCTTTTCTAACTCGTTCTTTGCACATTTTGCTGTAATGCTTTACTTTATCTTCTCAAGCTGCCCTTTGAAATCTGCTCGTCTCTCTTATTTCATCCCCTTGGTTTGGCTTCTCGATGTTCTAGTGCAATTTTTAGAATCTTTTGTGACATCCATGCTGTCCTTTTCTTTCTCCACTGTCTTTGTAGCAACCTTTTACTCTTTTTATGGACGATATCCTCGATGCCATCCCACCACTCGATCATTAGTGTTCAGTGCCTCAAACTTATTCTTGAAGTGGTTTTTAAATTCAGGTGGGATACACTCAAGACTGTTCTGGTTTTGATGGTCTTGTTTTAATTTTCTTCAGCTTCAGTTTGAACTTGCATGTGAGGCATTGACAGTCTGTCCCCCATTTGGCACCGGACCTGGATTTGACTGCTAATAGTGAGCTTCTCCAGTGATTCTCCAAGATTCCAGTCAATCTGATCTCTATGTAGTCCATCAGGAAAAGTACATATGTATTGTTGCTTTTGGAGTCTTTTAAAGAAGGTATTTGCAATAAATAAATGATTGATTATAGGAAATTTAGTCATTTGCTCTTCAGCCTCATTTCTCTCACCATGTCTGTAAAGAATTGACTGTTTCAGGAAGTAGCATATGATCAAGAATCAACAGTTAGAAAAGAAGAAGTTCAAGGCATTGACAAGAAAATAAGACCTCAGGAACTCATATAGAATACCAATTGACATGTTACAACAAATAGATGCAACCATGGACATACTCATTAGGCTGTGCCAAGAAATTTGGAAGACAGCCACCTGACCAACTTATTATAAGAAATACCTATTTTTTTCCATCCACAAAAAAAGGTGAGTCACCAAAATTTGAAAATTATTGAATAATATCACTAATATCACATGCATGCAAGGTCCTACTGATGATTATTTTTAAAATGATTAGAACAGTACATCAACAGAGAACTGCTAAAAGTTTAAGCTGGATTTAGAAGAGGCTATGACACCAGGGCCATCACTGCTAATGTCATATGGTTCTTGGCTGAAAGAGAATGATGTCTGTTGGTGTTTTATTTGCTATGCAAAGGCAGTTAACTATTTAACTGCATGGTTTGCAACAAATTATGGCTAATATGAGAAGACCAGGGATCCTAGAACACTTGATTGTGCTAATGAGAAACCTATACCTAGACCATTTAAGAAGACTCGTCAATAAACAATTGGAGCAATATGTCAACAGAGAACTGCCAGATGTACAGGCTAGATTTAGAAGAGGTCATGGTACTAGGGATATTATAGCTAATGTTAGAT
>NW_006399760.1:33485814-33487020 GCF_000299155.1 Elephantulus edwardii
TGCTCAAGTATTCTATAAATTCTAGATATAAGTCCCTTATCAGATATGTCATTACCAAATGTTTTTTTCCCAGTCTGTGGCTTCCCTTTTTATCCTTTTAGAGAAGTTTTTGGTTGTGCATAGGGATTTGATTCTTAGAAGGTCCTATTTATCTTTTTTTTTTTTTTGCACATCAACTTCCCTAATAAATCCTTTAGCCCAGGGCTTTGAATTAGTGTTTTCTAGGGAGGGGCGGCGGGGAGGGGAGGACAGTAGAAGCCTAACATGAACAAAACAGTCATAAACAAGTCATTAGCAGTTCTCCGTGACTCTGCAGCTGAAGTTTGTGTTTCTGTGTTTGATGGAAGAAAGACAGATCTGTGGAGAGTGAGTGTCTTCAGCAGGATGGAGATGACAATTTCGCAGTCCCTTCTCCTTACTGAGCTGTTGTTAAGTGTCCTCTAGTTGAGACCTATTTATCTATTTTATCCTCTCTTGGTTATAGATTTTTCAGGATGCTTGGAAGACTGTTCATGTTGCGGATTAGGGTTTCTAAGGTTCTTCCAAGCTTTTCTCTAACAGAGTTTATAGTTCTTGCTATTAGTCCTAGGTCCTTGATCCACTTTGAGTTGGTTTTTGTATATGGAGTGAGGGGTGGGTCTTGTTTGAGTTTCCTACAGATGGTTTTCAATTTTGTCAACACCATTTGTTAAAAAGGCTGTCATTTCCCCACTTAACTGATTTCATCTCCTTGTCAAAAATCAGTTGACCATAGGTAGATGAGCTAATTTCTGGGTTCTCAATTCTAGTCCATTGATCAATGTGTCTGTCATTGTACCAGTACCACTCTGTCTTGACCATCACAGCAGTGTAGTAGGATTTGATATCTGGGAGTGAGATGCCTCCTACTTTGTTTCTCTTTTTAAGGAGTACTTTGCATATTTAGGGTCTCTTTCTATTCCAGTGAAATTGGAGATTGCCTTTTCCATCTCATTGAAGAATGGAATTGATATTTGTATTTGATTGCATTGAACATGTAGATTGCCTTTGTTAGGATTGTCATTTTCACAGTATTGAGTCATCAAGGATGCTTTGGGCAGAATATTAAATGATCCAGGAAGTATTAAAAGAAGATGGAAGTAATATACTGAGTCATTATATAGAAAGGAATTGGCAGATACAGAGGAATTTAAAGAAATAACATATGAGCAAGAGCCTATGGTGATG